>NC_056734.1:711628897-711743897 GCF_019279795.1 Protopterus annectens
TACTTTTCAGCTGCCTGCATGTCTTGCCAATAATGGTATTGCTTAAAACCTCATGGAAATGTGAAAAGAATGCCGTATGTCATAACATAAGACATATCACCTAACCTATCTCCTTTTGAGCGTCTTCTCCTCTCTGAACATTTACAGAAAATTGACTTTAGAAACTAATGTATATATTGTACATTACATTCTGCTTGTTTGTACATTGCACTGTGCTTGTTCCAAAAATGTATATGCAAAATTTTCTATGAAATTAGTCTAAACTACTCGGTTACTGCTTATATTTCTTTTTTCCTTGTAAAATGTTTTGTATTTCACCAGGTCTGAGCCTGAAATCAGTCAGTATTGATTAGTGCACTACCCTGTTAAACAAATATAAATAAAGTAAAATAAGATTTCATTGATTAACACCATTAATGCTCTATGCATTAACATTGTTATAGCTGGTAGTTACCTACAGCATAAGAGTAGTAATACAGAATTATTCATTGAAACACTAATACGAAAATTAAAGATAAAAATGAGTATCCTGACATATAAACTGACACTGCTGCTGCTTCGTCCTTACCACTGCACAAATGATGATAGTCTTTGACAGAAATTAATGTGTTTGACAAAATGAAATAATCTGATATGCAGTGCCTTAATAAAGAACATAAAGTCAGTTGAACTACGTAATAATTAAAACTGAGGAAACATTGCATAATATGAAAAGCAATGTGATATGTTTTCATTCACTTGCAAGATATGAACTCACATTGAAAACTGAAATAACACTTTATATTAAATGCACCACTTCAGGACATTCACAACGTACATGTTTAGGTACACCACCTCAGCAGAATTTATTGTGTAAGAAAAAAGTTAAAAATATGATTATTCCTTATATGATGCCTTATGACATCACTGAACAGGAGTCAGTCAGCACTCAGGCATGACATTTACAAACAATAATATGAGTGCCTGTTCTGGAAAAAAAATAAATTGAAGACACAAGAAAATATTTATAGATGATAAATGCTGACAGCAGACCATGCACCATGCAACATAGGACACACACATCACTACATGCATCAATTCTATTCTATGTTTTTTTTTTTTACAAGATAGGAAACACTAACTTGAATGTCATTGTCCAGCTCTGATGTCCATTCTGTCTTTGAAAGGTCCTCATGGCAGGTGTAATGAGGGCTATAACTATCTTTGTATTGACATTGATAGGAATGCCATACATCCCTCAAGTGCCCCTGTGGGGGGCTACACATGCTCACTATGACCCATACAATATCCCTGTCCACTCTGAATTTATCAAGTATCATGACTGTCAAAATTGCAATTAATTATTCTAGGCCTATAGGTCCATCTCTTGTTCTACCAGCAACTGGTGCTGGAGATTTTGGCTCAGTCAAGACATGAAACTCGCAGTTGGAGATAACAAGTCTAACATCAGGTCACAGCAACATCACTGACTGCAAAGTAGATAAAACAGGTGCTATTTTGCCTTTTATAAGGAATCTGTGCTTGGGGCAGAAATGCATGAAATTCTGACTATGAATTCCAAATAGGCAAGAAATGGACTCGTTACCATATGCCGTTTTATTTAATTTCTTATTTGCTTGAAATTTTGCCTTCAAATTGCAAATAAATGAAAGAAAGATTCATTGTCATATGCCGGGTTATATCATTTCTTATTTGCTTCTCCTTATAACTTCATATGCTTACATCTATTCCCAGTCGTTGTGCTTTAGTGTAAATGGGCTCCATGAATCAGTCCTTTGTTGTGGAAACAAGTGGGCAGCACAGATAGCATTTATGTTTTCAGGTAGTGACTATGAATATCACCTATTATATATCATATCATTAACAAAATTTAGGTAAAATAGTTGAATTTGAAACCTACAAATGACTGCAAAAGAAAAGGGCTGCTTGGATGAGATTATATAGTAAGTAAGTAAGTACTGTAATTAAAAAAAAAATCACTGCTGTATGATTTCACAGTCAATGAATAGTTAAGCCATACTGACTTCTAATATCAGCAATGGAAAAATATATACCTATACACACCATAACAGAATGATTCACAAATCCATGCATATTATTTTCTCTGCACTTAGATACATTCCAGTTTTACATATACACTCAGTGTAACCATTGTCTTTATTTGAGCTTTGGAAAAGAAAACAGTTTTCTTTATCTTATCAAGAATAGAAGAATAACATGATAAGTTTTACCGCTAAGTTTAATTTTTCTCACCCCTTCCTTATTAATTTATTTTTCTTGTTTCTGCATATAAATAACAACAGCTGTTTTCCTTATTTGGTGTGCATATTCCACAGCTTAATAAATGTTGCATGAAAGGCAAAACAAAGTAGAAAAATAATTATTTATCGCAATCTTTGCTATTTATAAATCAAAGCTGTTTATTCATAATGGTACCCAGCTTAGCTAATAAAGTTTGGTATTTGAAAAACAGTTTAGCTCAAACACCATATACAGTAAGTCTAAATTTAGATTTTATATGCTTTTTATATCAACTGCAATTGTCTGGGATAATAGGCAAGTGGTAGCTCCCATATGAAAGTAAAGCTCCTAGCTGTCCACTTTCACCTACTCATGTTCAGCATATGTAATACTAAACAGTAAAACAGGAGAAGTAAAATATATGTTTTGTCCGTTTTGTATACCTAGTATGATTTGTTTCTTATTGTTTCAAAAAGAAAAAAAAGTATTAGTAAGTGCAGAAACAACAAAGCATGTGTATGGCCTTCCTTCTGGTTTGACTGGGTTGCCCAGGTACTTTGCAACTTTGCAAACACACAGGCTGCAGGAGCTTGCACTGCTCTCTCAGTCATACCATTAATATAATTTGCTAGCTGAAGATCTTACACTTATCAATTCCAGAAATTCAGAAACAGGCTCTTCAGCACTAGTTTTCTTACGAGTTTCCCCTTCAGGTCTCTAATTATTCAGTTTTCTCGGTTTTTATAGTACGATAGTGCTGATATTAATATTATCTTTTGTTTTCTTTCTTACCATGTTGTTTTATTTTATAATTTAATTTTGCTGCTTTTATACCTTTCAATGCCATTCATCACTCGCCAGCTCTGCCCTTATGTCAGTATCTAAATTAACTTTATTCTCTAGATTTGTATCATTTGCATCACATTACATGTCTTCTTCTGTTCTTTCTTTGTGCCATAATTATTGTTTCCTTCTTTTTAGTTTTCTGTGCCACATTGATCTTGGTTAGAAGAGCAAAAAAATCCAGGCACATGTTTAGATTTGGGTTCAAACAATACTCGCCTCCTACAAGGAATTCTTCATATTCACTGGTTTTGGTGGGCATAGCATTTTCTCATCATGTTCTTATTACGTGTCAGTTCTTCCATTATATCCATACTGTTTATGATAACTCATCTTCAGCTGATAAATGACTGGAGCCACAGATAGTATAAAATGTCAGTGATATGTCTAAAGCAATCCCTAAAAGTTAGTTAAAATGCCCATAAAACTGAATCATAAATCAAGCTCATAATGCTGGATTCTGTATGTCAGTTTTGTCTACAGTGTATTCTTTAAATCTTTAACAGGAAAGGATATGTATTCTTACCAAGAGTGAAACAGTCACTGACACTTATGTCCATGTAATACCATGATCAGCTGCTGATTTATGTTTTTGAAAGTCCAACCCTTCAATAATAAACACATGTTCATTTATTATATTCAGCTGGTGAATTATTATAATGGTGAGAACAGGACATTACTAGTTATTTGTAAAAGTCTCTGTGTTGCTGTATTCAGTTTATGCAAGCAGTGATGCCCAACAGTGTATGTTATTGTGGAAATAACACCCACCCAGTGGTGTTCTGATACCCAACACCACAGGCAGAGGGCCCCTACACCCCAGAAGGGAGTTATTTCCACAATAACATACATCCTGGAGAGCATTATTGTGCATAGAGAATAGGTCGTCTCTAAAATTGCTGTTTTTTTTACTTATTATTTTTTATTACAATATTTTATATATATTTTTGATGTAAAATAGTTTCTCTGCCTAATGTTTCAATGTTGCTGTAGTGTATGTAAATGGTTTTGGAAGAAGCATTACATCCAAAATATAAACTTTAAAAAAATCCAGATATTTATTTTTGGTCCCTTGCTCCTCAGATATGTGGTTTGTTGCCAGTCATTGGGATTGAAGTCACTAAATAATAATATAGATTTGACTTTCAGACTTTTATTTCCTTCAGAAAATTCATGCTAACACAAATCCTGTTATTTAAGCAACGTTTGAATTTTATAAGAGCAATAATTAAAATCGGTTTCTATTTTCGAGCCTTTCTTTCCCCCATTATCTAGGTTTCATCTACGTTTCTTTAGCCTAGAGGTCTAGAGGCATGCAAACCTCTTTATTGCTACTGCCAGTGGTTGATCAATCTCACTCTTTCTCTCAGGCACACACTTTCCACTTCAGAAAATGCATGCTAACACAAATCCTATTATTTAAGCAACCTTGTTTAAAAAAAAACAATAATTAAAATCTATTCCTATTTTTGAGCCTTTGTTCCCCTTTATTTTAGGATTTATCCAGATTTCTTCAGGTGAAAGGTCAAGAGGTTTACAAACCTCTTTACTGCTGCTGCTCCAGTGGTCAAGCTCACTTACTCGGTCTCACACACACGCACACTCACATCTCTGCTTCAGAAACTGCATGAACACAAATCCTAATATTCAAGTAATCTTTTGGTTTTGTAACAGCAATATTTAAAATATGTTCCTGTTTTGAGCCTTTGTACCACACACACACACACACACACACACACACACACACACACACACACACACACACACACACACACACACACAGAAACACACACACACACACACACACACACTCTCTACTTTCATGCATGCATTCAGTCACATACACAGATAAAAACATAAACACACACACACATTTTTTTCTGTTTCATTTATTCTCTTACTTTCATATACACATACACTGTCACACACAGCCATAAATACACACACACACACACACATTTTTTTCTATTTTTACACTCAGTAAACATCAAAAGCACTGCTTAATGAGCATAAGATAATGGTGACCATTAGTTGCTTTTTTAGTCCGAGCTCCATAGCAGCTTGATATACTGCCATGAAGTGGCTGACTCATTTTTCAGCAGGTACTACCTGCAGATTAACACCTTGCTGAAGAACATTCCTTCTCCAGTCAGGGTGTGATCTACAGGTCGCCTATTCTCTAATAAAAAGTAAGGTCACCTGTAGAAGTGGTTATGCACCAGTGATAAACACATATTAAAAGCTGCAGTACAGTTGCATTACAAATAACAACTTCTCACATGATATAAGCTGTCCTTCTGTTTGGATGCATTCTATCAAAGGCTGTTGCAAGAATGACAGTAATGGCTGCCTAATCTGTGGTTTAGCTAGAAGAATACATCATTGCCAGGTATTAAGAAAGGCGAAGTTGCAACCTGTCTATTCTTGGTCTCACTCACCATTAAGTTGATAATTCAGGTAATCCATCTGCTCCTTAGCAAGCAGATGTGTGCACCAGACATCTACCCATAACCAAAGGTTTTGCACTGCCTTTATCCCCTTGACTCTTGCACCTAGAAAAAGGCTGCACTTTACTGACCGTAGCTTTTCTGTGATTGTACTTTCATATTTACTTTCCTTACTCCTTTAACCTGAAGCATATTCATTCTATATTTTATACATCCTGTGCTCCATGGTACAAGGTTTGATTCTCTCAGCTTCCATTGGCTAACCGTGTGAAAAATCAATACAATTCACCTTAATCTCTTTCTGCATCACCTTTCCTCCATCTTACCTCTTCCCATAATGCAGTCTGAGTAATGTCCATTATCTGGAAAAACTGAAAAAAAAAACTGAAGTTATACACTATGTTTTAATGATTTTACAGAGGAGATCTAATATGGGTGGTTTTATATGTTTTAATAATGATCAGCTGGGAAATACTCTGGGAATTAATTTTGTTACTCATGAATGATCCACAAGAAACAAATATAACATATTTAAATTACAGTTTGTGAATACAAAAACTGAGTAAAAAATATTTCCATTTCAAGTAGGGAGTAGATGGAATAAGTTGCCTCTTAAAGCAAAATCTTTAACATTTTAAGAGGAGTGTCGATTTATGGTTTGGTTATCTGGTACGCTGTCCTAGGATCACCTTGAGTAAGGCCTGTATTGATCTTATTTGAGGTCCTTGGCCTATGACCTATATTGTAACTGTACAAAATTGCACAAAAACAACTGCGGAGGAAATAATCAAATTAAACGGGGAGTCTGGAATCTGTTTTATCACCAGAAGCCATTGGGTTTTAGATGCTGTGTGGTGCATTTTAGATTTTATCTCCTACCTTTAATCTAACGATGAGCTTAATAAAAAACAAACTGAAGAAAGTAATTCAGTGTTTCTTCCAAAGAAAAAATGATTTGTGCCCAAGGTTTAATGTTCAAAGCTGAAGAAATAGTAGTTCCTAATAAACAGTGAACACATATGCTATTGAGACACCTAAATCACATCTGTAAATTGTGCCTACCTCACTTTTAACTCAAAAATAAGGTTATCACCTTGTATGTATTCCACTGGTGTTATTTTGGAAATGCAGTGATGGAAAAATTGTCCAGAGTCATACATTTCAAGTTGCTGCTCTCGCATATATAGGCAGCAGATCTCTTAATCTCTGGCCCATAAGACAGCCATCGTGTACCACCTGATGTCAGACTGACATGAAAATGAAGGACAGACAGAAGACAGTAACATATATTGACTTGTTTCTATCAGATGTATATGTACAACATGCTTTCTTACCCCTATCACCTAAAAGACAGTCAATTGTATAGACTTCTGATTTTCAGTGCTGAGGAGAGTAAAATATAACGATTGCAGTAATGTGCAATACTTTTCAATGTACCACTTCCATATGGTACACTTCCCTTAAACAAACTATAGTGACCAGCTGTGCATACATTTGAAATTTTTTATAGGGAAAGTGTGTTAAATAATGACCATACTTTTCCCCAGCCCCCACAAAGGTATAGTGACCTTCTGTCCACACCTCAGAAATTTGTGATGAAAGTTAAATAAATAATATCCACACAGTCCCCAGCCCTCACCCAAAAGCTATAGTAACCTTCTGTGCACATCTCATAGCAAGAACAGTTTTACAGTTGGTATAGTACAGAACAGAAGCTTCTACTGAGCCTGTATTAAAACCTAAGTATACAACATGGGGTGTGGAGGTCATTAGGCCCCCAGAAGATCTTTTGAGGTCTACTGGTTCAGTGATACATTTTATGCCTTATTTATGAAAGATCGAAAGATCATGATACACACACACACACACACACACACACACACACACACACACACACACACACACACACGCACACACAAGGAGCATGGATTTGTCACAAACATGCACACAAGTACTGATACTACCCCTTGCAAGACAAGCCTATCAAAAGTAGCTCTATGCACATTTACCCACAGGCAACCTGCAAAGATGCCAGTTTATCTACAATATGACTTTATGGTGTTTGAAAAGTCAGACAACCTGTATAAACCATGCAAGGACATGAAGTGCATGCATACTCAATGCAGAAGGAACCCAAGCCAAGAGAACAACCACAGAACCAAAAACTTTGAAAAGGCAGTTCCCTGTGCTACTGTTCCAGTGTCCATTTGCTTTCTCACATATCCTGCCTCAACCACTGCTGACAACCACTTATTTTATACAGTGTCAATGTCTGACTCTGATGAAATGTGAAAAAATTGTGAGCAACTCATTAATCAAATATACTCTCTCACCCTTCCATGCACAGATATATAAGCATAAGCCATACCAGGGATAAGGTTGCATTAATTTCTGTAACAATGCATTGTGTGACAATGTTCCCACCATATCAGTGAAAGAAAGTATGACCAAACAGTTTGTTTTGTAACTTAGCAGCCTTGTATATATGTATATATTGCATTTTCTTTTTTGTTTCTCTATCTGCTATTGTTTGCTTTATTATGATGCTTTTTTATAACATCTCATTCTTTGAATATGTTGGATTTAAAATAACAATATTGTTTTTCATATTAATATGAACATCACTGTTGGAGCTTTTCTCCCCGGCTCTCTGCTGAAAATGACCTACTCAGCTCAGTTGGACTAACCCGGTCAATAAATGTAAAATAAAATGTAAAATAAAATAAAATAAAAAATAAAAAATAAAATAAAATCTAATTATTGAAATACACTACACCCCCACAACCCCAGCACACAGACATATAAGCATAAGTTATTTCAGCAACAAAGCATTCTGTGATGCTTTTCCTGATATACAATACAATAAATGGTTAACAGCGGTCCAGCAGCTGCAAGGGTAAGTCACTTTTATTTACACGTAACCTCCATACTCACTGATTACAGACACATTTCTGGCTCTAAAGATAGCCTATGTCACAGTCTGAAGTCCTAATTCACAGTCTGAACTCTTTTCATAGGTTGCAGCCTTGAACATGTTTTCATACCCAAAACATCTTAGTCGTGGAGCAAAAAAGTCACCTGAGTGGGTTTGCCTAATGTATTGATCTATCAATCAATTTTCAATACCAATGTTATCCTTCAAAGAGCATAAAGGAAAAAATATGCACATTTTGGAAACCAGTCCATTGCTGCAAGTATGGTTATTCTCACTCTCTCTCTCTCTCTCTCTCACTGTCACATGTTACAAGGTAGCAAGCTACATGCTTCTTTGTAAAGAGAAAGAGGGAGAAAGAGCGAGAGCGTGAATGACAAGTGTGTATTAGCATGGCGTGAAGTACATTCTCTAGCCAGAAACATCAGTCTGAAAATGGAATTTACGATTCTACATATTCCTCCAAAAGAACTCTCTAGATCTCAAGCTATTATATGTATAAATATCTTTTTGTTGATGAAGCTTTATATAGCTACAAATTGGTTAGAACCAGATAAGACATCATGGGATAATTTCAAACTTGTGGCGATAAGGCATATATTAGCACATAAATTACTCTTGAAGCAAAATAACAAAAATATTAATAATTTAATATTATACTAGCATAATACTGTTATTGTGAATGTATTAAGTATTGGGTTATATATTTGGAGGATTGTATTTGAACTGTGTATTATCTGTATTGACTCAAATTATTTCTATGATCTTTCTTTTGATGGTAGTAGTAGTGAACTATGTGTTTGATTTCTATTGTGTATGGAAAATATTTAACAATAAAAATTTATTATTGAAAAAAAAATTGTACTGCCTGAATCCCATTACTCCTGCCCAGGCATAACATTTTCCTGGTAGGTATGTACACATAACCCACATCTTTACATTTCTCCAGTAGGAAAAGTACAACTGAACATTTCTCAGAAAAGACAACGTGCTAAGAAAACAAACAAACAAGAAATGTATGTGTATATATATATATATATATATATATATATATATATATATATATATATATTTAAAACCAATAGAACAGCAGTGCAACCACCACAGCAATGTACAGAAAAATGTGTTTTAATGAATAAAAACAAAATAAATGAGTGATTTCAGGCAATATCAACCCTTCTTCAGATATATATATACTCTCTATATATCCATAACAAGTGTGTGTGTATGTGTGTGTGTGTGTGTGTGTGTGTGTGTGTGTGTGTGTGTGTGTGTGTGTGTGTGTGTGTGTGTGTGTGTGTGTGTGTGTCTATGACAGAAGTTGAAATTGTCATGTACTCAGAACTGTTCAAATCAGAAAGATACAAATAAAAAATTCTACATTTATATGAAATTATGTTTCATTTACCCTGCTACTACAATGCCTACAATGACGTGGAAAAATGGAAAGCAAAAGTTAATAATATGCTCCTTTTGCTGTTTGAAACTTATTTATATTGATTTTTCTTTACATTATTATTTATGATGTAGTAGTTACATCTTGATGTTGCAGAAAGAGTTATTTTTTTAATAAATAACCATAATGTCCTTAGAGAAGACCTATAGAGATGTGAGGGAACTCTCCATAACAATGGATCTCTGATCCAGAAATAATCAACTGCAGCTGTTCAAGTGCCTATCCACCATTTCCCATTTTTTGATATGGGCAATGATTAGGATGTGGTGTTGATAATTATCCTGTGTGTTGTTACCTGAATGTAATTATGGTGAACATACAGGATGAAAATAATTATTGCTTGTACTGCTGTTGAATAACTTAAGTTTGCAGTTTATAATTTCTTACCAGAACAGCTGAACAAAATACTGCATAATATCATGTTAAATGAAGTCTGTGGTACAGTTTAATTCTCCTGTTTGGTTTCTAGCTTGGATACCTTCTGTTCAGGGCTTGCATTTCTTCCTTGTGTCTATTTTCATTTTCATTAGGTGGTTCAGTTCCTGCCCACATCTAAACTAGAAGCCTCTGGTGAATTGTGTGCATGCTCATACTCACACATGTGTGTATGTGTGTACATGCGTCCATGCGTGCATGTGTGTGTGTGTGTGTGTGTGTGTGTGTGTGTGTGTGTGTGTGTGTGTGTGTGTGTGTGTGTGTGTGTGTGGTGAGGGTCTATATTATAACATCGAATGCTCAAAATTTTGAATGTTATAATATCAACCCATTTCAGTCGAACAATCATAACATCGAGCACTCAGAACAGCAAATTTTTTTCCAAGGAAAAAATTTCCTGTTCCAAGAAACATACACACACACAATACAAGCACACCAAAACAACTGCAATCCACAAATATACACTTAAAATCATACATCTAACCCTACACTAAACTGTACATACACTACTACCTATCCACTTACCTTAACCCAAACCCTAACCCTAAGGTCCGTAACTCACACATTTACCTCACCCGCGCCCTAACCCTACAGTCTGTCACTATCGCATACTCACCTCACCCACGCCCTAACCCTAACTCACTTAACCCATTCCTAAGCCTAACGTCTGTCACTATCACACACTCACCTCACCCGTGCCCTAACCCTAAAGTCACTAACTACTACACATTCACTTTATCCCAGTCCGTTCACTCACTTAGCTTAACCCAGTCCGTAACCATTGCACTACACTTACCTGAACCCAATCAGTAACCTCTGTTCGCTCACTTCCCTAAACCCAGTCTGTAACCATCACACCACAGTGCTGTAAATAGTGAAGTCACGGAGCGGACCACCAAAATCTTACCCTAGGTAAAATTTCGATGTTCTGAGGCTTCGCTATTGTCAGCTTTCAGTCTAAAGGGTTCAGTATTATAACATTCAAAGTTTTAAAACTTCAATGTTATAATATAGACCCAGTGTGTGTGTGTGGAGTTCTGTGCATCTGTGTGTTCATGCATCTTGCAATAAAAAAGTGCCCTGTTCAGGATAAGTTTTTTTGCCAGTGACAACTCTACCCAGAACTTGATAAGGTAGGTAATAGAGAATGAACAAGTGTGGATTTATTACAAACTGTTTGCTGTTTCAACTGCGTCATTTATTGAGTGCAATCCCTCGTCTTCCACAATGTTACCTCTTGGTTTGGTTGGTTATTAGTCTTGTTTTGTAACACTCTTGCCATTTGTTTGTGATTAATGAATAAACGTGTTACGTAATGCTGGTATAGCAGTATTACAAGACTGGAATCTCCTGCTTGCATGGATGCCATAAAGATCGTGAAATAATAGCTGCAGAATGACTGCTGTAGGGAAAGAGCCCAAAAGTACAAAAATACTATAACTGTATCTGCCTTACTATATACTATTATAACAATACGGATCTGCCTTACTATATACTATTATGACAATACAGATCTGCCTTACTATATACTATTATGACAATACGGTCCTTATTAAACTGTACTATTTGCAACCTTCTGTTTGAAGTGAGGCAGAATTCAGTTTTGTTTGTTGCTCATATGACTTTATATGTTAAAATACTTTGATTTCTGATAAATGTATGGGATAAGATGAGAATATGATAGTGTTTGGGGCCAGCATAATGGTTAAGGCTTTTATCTCACAAAGTACAGGGTTTCAATCTTACCTTTGTTCACTGTCTGATTATTGGTAGAATGATGTAATAGTATACAGACTAATTACCTAGTATTTGCATGCAAACCTAACCTAAGGGTATTTAATGTGAAAACCTGCATTAAAACATCAGTTAGTAAGAATTTTATACACCAAAATATAAGGATCTGCGAAACCTTACATACCCCATCCTAAGGCTTCTTTCCATCATATTCCCAAACTGTGAAATCTGTCTCCATTGATAGCAGCTCTGACTTATTTTTGTCATATATGCCCTGGCCATGTATTTTTTCCAAGATTTTGTGCTTCTTATCACAATTGTGATTGTGTTGCTGTCCGTCTGAACTCATATTTTTATATGTATGTATGTTGGTTAGAACAGTCTTCAGATACAAATAGTTGCAATGATGAGACATTAAGCCAAAGTCACAGAATGTACATCGACAATCAGAGTATTGTGACACAAAAGGCATTTGTCTAACAATAGAAACATCAAAGCAGGAATACATCTGTGGAAAAGTTTTGAATTCAAGCAGCCATTTCGGCTTTGAATTTATTCGACTGGATAAAGGAATGTAGACTCATGCTTGTACAACTTCATAGACCCCAGCTTTCTTTTGACAGTATTTTCCTCTTGGAAACCATGTTGGCACTCGCCCTGTCATATCCTACCTTAATATTAATGGCATCCTTAATTAAGTTTTGCAACCATCATAGTTAGTTTAAACATGAATATATGTGATTTCTAGACAGAGCTTAAAGCTAAACAGATATTCATGACAGATTTGCTGCTGTTTGCTGATAGTAAATTGTTCTTTAAACTGAGAAACATTTTAGCAATGAAGCAGGAATGGGTGTGGTTGTAGAATTTACCTACAGATGTGATAGTTTGAGTCATTTCAAGCCTAAGCAATTACCCCATATGAGAATTAAACACTGCAAGCCAATATCGTTTTTTTTTTTTTATATATGATGACATTATTTAAGAAAGACCTTGCTAACCTTTCTTAAATAATGACTTTGTATAAGGGCATTTCTGTCTTCTTCTGCATTGCATTTTGCATGCTGATTTATTCTGTATGCATATGGGACTTAGCATTCCCACGCTTGCATGGTACATCAGTGCAATGCAAGAGAAGTGACAGAGAAAACAGCATCTCCATTGCTAAAAAAATGAATAAATAATTACCATAGATGGTACAAAACTACAAGGAAAATCAGGTATGTTTCTGTTTTTTTTAGTTTTGCAGAATGTACCTGGGTTTTCTCATATTTTGCTCTCTCCCCCATAAAAGAAATGCTATTACCCAGCATATAGCAATAGAAAGTCTGTCAGCTCAGTAGTACTTAGCAACCAGACTTTTTTCTATGCGCTCGGTTGAGAATGGGAAGACAGGTTGGGTTGGCCAATCAGTGTGCTCATTTCTGAATAGTGATATGTTTTTATTTCTCTTCTGTAAATCTTGGCATATGAAAGTCCCTGAAGTCTGAAGCTTTTCTGCTAAATTTCTCCTGTTCAAACTGATATCTACCACCACAGTTGGTAAGTGACCAACATTAGATCATACAAAATTGCTTACTGAAAAGATTTAGAAAACATTTTGAAACGGAAGAGGAACAGTTGTGTTCTTTTGGCTTCTGAAGCTGCCTAGAACATTAGAAATATACTTTCCTTCCTCAAACAGAAAAGATTGCAACATTCAGTGACACAGAATAAGCAATTTGTTATTTCAAAATAATTTTTTTCAGTCAGAATTATTATTTCTCAGTCATTACTGAAGATAAATCAGAAATTTTAGTTTTGCTTGTTAGTTACCCAGTGATATATTTCTGCCTTACTTTGATGCATCAGCGTCTCCCTCAACATCTATAAACTATGAAACTGTAGTCTAATTTGCATTAGATAGGAAAGGATTATTAGTGCAAGTGTCCCAGCCAGTTGTGCATCCATCTTTGATGCCAAAGGATGAGAACGCTGAAAGGTCAGTCCCCAAACCATTCACTTGGCTACCTTTATAATGCAGCACATGCAAGTGTTGAACATAAGGTCCATTTGTTTGGAAAAGACATTAATGCAAGCAGCAGCATAGCTAGGGTGGAGCCTTGCTTGCAAAGTGTTGGGGGTACACAATCGGCCATTACCAGTCTTTCTTTAATGCAATACCAGCTTTTAAAAGCTTGGGAGTGGGCTACACTGTAGCAAAGTTTGCTGCAGTGTAAAAGTAAAAAAAAAAAATTTCTTTTAACTAAATCCTGAGTTCTGTAGTGCTCTATGCAGGCAGGGTATAAACTTTAACAACTGTTTACTACATTTTACTACATTTATAGTAAGCAGTTTGCTATAGTTTAAAAGTAAAAAAAAAATAGTTTTCTTTTAACTGAAACCTGAGTGCTGTAGTGCTCCATGCAGGCAGAGTATAAATAGGGCATATACTGTAACAAATGTTTGCTACATTTTAGCAAGCAGTTTGCTGCAGTTTAAAAAGAAGATTTTTTTAACTAAAACATGGCTGCCATAGCACTCTGTGCAGTCAAGATATAAATTGTAGGAAATGTTTGCTACTTTTGTTTAAAAGAACAAATTATTTATTTTTTAATAAAATATGTTGAAGGATGATTTGGAACAGGGCACAGAAATAGGATTTTAATGGCTGGGACAGGATGGGAGGGTATTGTGCATCTGGTCACATAGTTATTGTGCCAGTAGAAGGAACGTCCTTTTTTTTTTGCTCTTCAGTGAATGAACTTGTGCATGGGGGTGTATACTGTATCTAAGCCAATCACTTACAGAGTAGTGATGTTTATTACGTGAAGTGTTTTTTTGTTCTTTACTTGAGGAGCTCAGGGGATGAAGTACTGGTTCATAGTACTGATGGAAGGCACTTGTTGAACCAGCTATGTTTTGAATGCAAGTTCCCAACTGCCTCACTGAGTAATACTTAAAGTGAATGTTAAAATCTTATGGCACTTACTAAATGGGTCAAAGGAGAATTTCCATTAAAAAGCAATGGAAGCACATTTTTAATGCAATACATTAACTACAAAATAAAAACAAAAACAAAGGTCAAACAAATGTTTCCCCTTTCTGTCTTCTTGCAATATTCCTTAAAGACAAATCAAATATGGAAACTGTGCAGAGACAAAAAACTGGTGTCCTGCACAGATATTAGTAAAATAACAATCCCTGTTAATCGCTAAAGGTTTAACGTCGGTAAAATAATCATAAAAGAAGAAAACAAGCAACTGGCTCGACCACCATGGAAAAGTATTAATTAAAATAAAAGAGCAAGACTGATAAAGTAAATACTAAAAGGCTAAAAGACTAAACGTCAGTCAAAAGATTCATGATAAGAGCTTTCAATCTTCCAGCCTTCCTTAGATCCATAGATTGCAACAATGTAATTTACTTATTATCATAGTCAACATCGAATCAATTTTCATCCATTTGGCAGCCACCTCCTTAAATACAGCGTATGATCAAGCAAATGACACAGCCCATTTTAGCAACCATTCATTTTCATCTCAGGAACTGCTACCCCTTAAGACTTGGTTTCAAAGGGATAATACCATTTAAACCAGGTGGGTGATCTGCTCGTAAGTCTGCAATCCATTTAATTTCTTCAGTGTCTGTCCTATTGGACATGTCACCTCCTCTTAACCTTTCAGTAACAATTTCTAACACCATAAACAAAAACATATGGTCAGGATTGGATATAAGGTGTGAGAGGGCATTGCTTTGGACTTTGTTTCTGATGTTGTTCATATGGCAAAAGATACGTTTTTGAAAGATTTATTGGTTCTGCCAATATAAAAACAAGAACAGCAGGTACACATAGCAATGTAAACTACATTTTTGGTATTGCAATCTGCATATTTTTTAAGCCTGTATCTTTTGTGAGTATTGAGGTGTATGAATTCATTAGTGGTATTGATGCTATTACAAGCTTTACATCTTCCACATGAAAAAGTGCCTTTCCTTAAAGACTGAAAACTCAAACAGCTATTCGCATTTTTGTAACAAAGCGGCCTCTTAAGATTCTTGCAATTTTTGAAACAGAAATGAGGTGACTCACCTGCGATACATTTCAAGTTATCACCTACAGTTAGAATAGACCAATTTTTCTTGTTGATATTACATATTTGGAAGGCATCAGAACTATATGTAAGTAAACATCTAATAGGATGTTCTTCTTCTTCACATTCTTAGTTATCCCCACTATTATCCATCTTATCAGAAAAGAAGAGAAGTCCTTTCGTATTCCTTAGCCCTTGTGTCTCCATGGTATATAGCTGAGTGTGCTTACTTCTAGATCCCCATTTTTGAAAGTTACTTAAAAGGGTTAATTTCTCATGTTCATAAGTTCCCGTATCTACAAAGTCTTGATACATGAAGAAATTGTTTCTTCACAATTTGTGGAAAGATATGTCCTGGATGCATACTCTTCCTATGCAAGAGGTGATTTCTCCAACAATCTTTGTGGTAAACTATCGTATTGAAACATCCTGTTTCATCTCTAGTGATTTTGGCATCAAGGAAACTTATTTCTGCTCTTGACATATAAACATCAAACTCCAAGAAGGTGGTAGTCATCTCCAAACACTTTACAAAATGAAGAAAGTTGGTCTCATCTCCTCTCCATATAAGGAATATTTCGCCCACTAAACAACCATAGTATATGACGTCATTCACCCATTGATTGATCTCATTGACTATATACCTCATTTCCTATTGAGCCAAGGCAATGTTAGAATAACTATTGGCACATGAGGCGCCCATGGCAACCCCCCCCCCCACACTTCTACCAATAGTAAACATCCTCATGTAAGAAAACATTGTAGTCAGGAGAATGAGTTTCAACAAAGTACAAATAAGTAAAGCAGATATTTTTCCTTCAGTTTGTGTATGTATGACGTCTCTAACTGCAGATATCCCATATTTATAGTTAATAACTGTAAAGAGACTCTGAACATCCATAGTAACCATCATAAGTTCAAGTCTATAAGTTAGTGAATGAACCATTTTCAACTTATGGTATAACGTCTCCAAAAAATGGAAAGTAACTCTCAGAACTGTATTAGCTTTCAGTAGTAATCTGTTCGAACAGTGCTAGACATAGAGAGAAGCAGATTCAGTAACCCATCCCCTACCTGAAACAATAGGTCAAAGGGCTGGGTCTTGGGAATGCTTATGTATCTTAGGGAGCTCATTTATTACTGGTATCTGTGGGTGTTCAACCCTAGGGTAATCATACACCTCCTGTGTAACAGTTCTTCTCATGAGCAGGTCATATGAAGTATCATGAACATTTTTAACCTTTATATTTACTTCCTATTTGGGTATCTTCATATATGTTGGAGTATCAGCCAGCATGTTATACATTCCTTTCTGATAATCATCAGAATCTAACACAACTATCAAACTTCCTTTATCAGCAGGCTTGATGACTATCCTTTCATCATTCATCAATTCTTGCAAAGCTCTTCTTTTATTGCTGTTGAGGTTGTGAAAACCTCTGCAATCATTATTCTGTCATAATTCAGCTACATCCTTTTCACACATTCACAGTGTTCTTGGTACAAAAGTGCTAGGCTTTTTGAATTTATTTATTGGAACTTCATCACTCATATTGCCAAAAATGTTCTTCAATGTAATATTTCTTCCAAAACATTTGATATCAACCTTAAATTCACTAAGTCTCGATCCAAGGGCTGTTATGAATGATAAACCCTTGTTCAGTAGATGTATCTGTATCTCATTCAATGTATGTCAAGAGATATTAACAATAATAGAGTCATTAACCATAGATCCTAGCAGTGCTACATTTTTCTTCTCTTCCTCCCTCTGCTCAGGGACCGTTGTTGCTGTTTGATAAATATAGGGAGCCCTTGAAAAACTGGAGGAAGAGAGGCCCCTTCTTTCAGTCTGGTCCCTAAATTCAACTGCTGCAAATTATGATTATCATTTTGATGGTCCCCCTTTGACGTGACTTTCTCTACATTCAAAGACTCAGTATCACCTACAGAGCTAGAGACAGGTGATTGTAGTTACTTGCTCATAATTAGAAGCTGTCGCTGTTGTAGTTGATCCACTTAAACAACTAAGCACATCAGTATGCTCAGTACTGGATGCAGGTGCTTTGTTAGATACTTTATGCACATCTAGACACTGTATGTCAGATATTGTAGATGGTCTAGTAGAAACTTCCTTACTCTTAGCAGTTTCAGTCACATTCTAAGGCCATTCAAGCAAATTGCCAGTTTTAATATTCTGAAAATGTCTAGTTAGCTTACGACTTTTTACATATCTCATCCTATTATCAAATAAATTAAGGTTACACTGCAAAGTTTCTAATTTTAAGTTCTAATTGTTTTCAACATTTTCATCTTGAGGCTTGCTTGCATTATCGTGTTATTCCAAGAGGCATGCAGGTTAAATGCATGCTAACACATGGGAACACCTACCCTGATTTACTTGTATGATGGCAAGCAATTAACATTCAAACTAGTTTTAAATATATTGAACTGATATTTAAATATTTTAAGCCCATTGAAGAAGAAACAGTGGAGTTAATTAAAAAGCAGCAATTTGAACATGAAACTTCTGCCTCTAGCTCTGTAGGTGATACTGAGGCTTTGAATGTAGAGAAAGTCATGTTGATGGGGTACTGTCAAAATGATAATCTTCGTAATTTCCAACAATTGAATTTAGGGTCCAGACTGAAAGAAGGGGCCTCTCATCTTCCGGTTTTTCAAGGGCTCCCTATAATTATCAAACAGCAACAACATCCACAGCAACAACAACGGCCCCTGAGCAGAGGGAAGAAGAGAAGAAAAATGTAGCACTGCTAGGATCTATGGTTAATGACGCTATTATTGTTAATATCTCTCGACATAGATTGAATGAGACACAGATGCATCTTGTTTATCATTCATACCAGCCCTTAGATCGAGACTTAGTGACTTTACAATTGATATCAAATGTTGTGGAAGAAATATTACGTTGAAGAACATTTTTGGCAATATGAGTGATGAACTTCCAATGAATAAATTCAAAAAGCCTAGCACTTTTGTACCAATGCCACATCCTGCTGTAGAATTATTTATGCGAATGTATGAGAATGATGTAGCTGAATTATGGCAGAATAATGATTGCAGAGGTTTTCACAACACTTAAATATATATAAAGATACCCAAATAGGAAGTAAATATAAAGGTTAAAAATGTTCATGATACTTCATATGACCTGCTCATGAGAACTGTTACACAGGAGGTGTATGATTACCTTAGGGTTGAACACCCACAGTTACCAGTAATAAATGGACTCCCTAAGATACATAAGCGTTCCCAAGACCCAGCCCTTTCAGCTATTTTTTCAGGCAGGGGATGGGTTACTGAATCTGCTTCTCTCTATGTCTAGCACTGTTCAAACAGATTATTACTAAAAGCTAGTACAGTTCTGAGAGTTACTTTCCATGTTTACAGACATTATACCAGAAGTTGAAAATGGTTCATTCACTAACTTATAGACCTGGACTTATGATGATTACTATGGATGTTCACAATGTCTTTACAGTTATTCCCAATGAATATGGGATATCTGCAGTTAGAGACTTTATACATACGCAAACTGAAGGAGCAACATCTGCTCTATTTATTTGCACTTTTTTATTTTTTGTACTTTTTTTTTATTTGTAACTAACAAATAAAAGCTCACCGGTGTCAAATTCCTAAAGCCATTTTTAACTATAAGCATTAAGCAGATCAAGAATGCTGCAAAGCAAGATTTGGTTAATAAAAACATGACATGTTGCAGAATAAACAACAGCCAATGTCTGTACAAAGTACCAGATTTCACTTTATTGGCTCATGAAAAGTTCACTGTTGTAGCAGATCATATACCACAGACAGAAGCACTGAATTCTGCAATAGTTACAGCAAAGTAGAAAAATATTTCTTGTATGCAGTTATTGAAATAATGACTTCTTCAGAATCACATACTAGGCAGGAAAACATAAGATGATTCAGTGTCACACATCAGGCATGACAATACAGGATGAGAGAATCAAACTCTACCAAACTTCTCAACTGTACAGATTCTTTCAGAATGTCCAGATGTTTATCTCATATATTTAGTCATAAAATTAATAGTTTTCTCGCAAATCACCTAGGATTAAAGTCACTAAATAATAACATACTTTTTAGTTTCAGATTTAATATCCTTCAAAAACTGCATGCTAACACAAATCCTGTTATTCTAGGAAATATCTGAGTTTATAAGAGCAAAATTTAAAATCTATTTTTGTGCCTTTTTTCTCACCATTATGTTTAGGCTCTGTTTAGATTACCTGAGTGAAGAGGTTAAGACGTATGCCCTGCACTACTGCAGTACAAAGTCATTCCCCTTCTACTACGGTTGTCATCTTCCAAGTGTAAAAAGTGGAAAATTTTGGCAGAAACATATCCAAACAGGGACCATTCTGATAAAAAAGGACATTACACTAAACACAAATAAGCTTAAACCACTCTTACTTGTACTTAACATTGCAAATATAGGATGAAGTAATCAAACACAGAGTATTACATGATGAAATTCACAGTAACTTGTAATAACTCATACCTCTAATTCCCTCCAGATGGACTAGAAAAAGTAAAGTTATGCACTGTCCATAGATATCAATTCAGAATAGCTTATTGTTTTAATACTCTCTACAATGACTAGAAACAGACATTAAATTATATACTGACCATGTCTACATTTACTAGAAATACCCTAAATAACTGTACATAGTCCATATGTAACACGTCATAATGGCTCATAGCCTTAATACTGTCTACATTTACTAGAAACACCCCAAATAACTGTACACAGTCCATATGTAACACATCATAATAGCTCATAGCCTTAATACTGTCTACATTTACTAGAAACACCCTAAATAACTATACAGTCCATTTGTAAGACACCATAACAGCTCATAGCCTTAATACTGTCTACATTTAGTACAAACACCCTAAATAACTATACAGTCCATTTGTAAGACACCATAACAGCTAATAGCCTTAATACTGTCTACATTTAGTACAAACACCCTAAATAACTATACACAGTCCATATGTAAGACACCATAACAGCTCATAGCCTTAATACTGTCTACATTTAGTACAAACACCCTAAATAACTTGCCCCCCAGCGTGCTGCACGCTTTCAACAGCCCGTGCCCATAAATCGATATACACTAATGAAGTCAAGTCGCCGGACTTTTTCCCCCCATATCTTCGTTTTAAAGTTACTCGTTTAAATGTTAAATGGGTTTTAGTTTAAAATGACGCAACGCGAGAAGCATAAAGCTGGGAGAACTCCGTTTGCGCTATCTCGCTGTATAATATGTTAAACTTACAGTAATTTAGTATTTAAAAGCTGTGAGCAAAGCTCTCAAAAGAAGCACATATCGACAGTTTTACAATATATTACAATGGCCTCGGACAATTCAAAATAAACAACATTTTTCTCCGTTGTATTTTAAAACTGTCGGTTTTATCTTATTGTTCCGCTATATTATAGCGACATAAAAAACAACGAGAAAATCTTAAAGGCAAGATGTTACAGCATTTACTTGGGATGAAACCTGTGCCATTTGGAAGGGCGTAAACTTTTCTTATATAATGCCATTATTTAAGAAAATATTAGTTTCTTTTGGTAAATTTAATGTCATGCAACCTCTCTTAATAACCACTTCTATAATAACTATACACAGTCCATATGTGACACATCATAACGGATCACAGTCTTAATCGTCTGCTCTCTCCACTATAGTGATACAGTTCATATTGCTCCACTCATTCATCTTAGCTGTTCATTTTTTATTTTTCTTAAATGCATTTGGTAAGTCTTTGTGCTCATCTGAGGAACCTTTCATCCATAACCAGCCATAGTCATGAAACAGAATGGTTACTGTGTTCAATTCTAGCACAATATTTTGCTCTGTCCCTCTAAAAATCAGACTTAGTTGAGAAAAGCTGGTAAATTATAGGCAATAAACAGTGATAGGTGATACAGTTACAGACTTCCTTTACTTCCAAAAATTCAACATCCTGGAAATTTCAGTCCCCCTGAATAGTTAGTCTACATTCCCACCAGGGGTGAAAGTATCCTTGGCCTAGTCCTTACAAACATTGGGTAATGATGCACTCCCTCTTGTGCAATCTCCTCATTGGTCAGGATGAACTACAAAGCTGATTCTGTTGAAATAAATATTAAGCCTGAGACCTCAGCTAACCCCAAAACATTTAAGACTCTTCTACTGCTAACTACCGCCCACTAAGCAACAGCCTAGCAAAGTTTCAAGCCCCCAAACCCTGACTACACAGCTCCCTATGTAGAATTGTTCACAAAAACTCTGTAAAATCATGTAGATTATTTATTATTATTATTATTTGACATTTGTTGACCGGGTTAGTCCAACTGGGACAGAGCCCTTTTTCAGTGGGGACAAGCTCCACAGTAAATGCATACAAAGTAAATTAGCTTAAGATAATATAAAAAATACATCCCATAGACATAAAAAATAACAAGTAGACAAAGATTGCAAAACTGAATCAACAATTCAGCATGATGAGGTAAAGAAGAGAGTGCCAGGAATAATACAGAATAGTGTCTTAACATAGATAGCTGCATAAAGACAGTTGTAAGCAGTCAATATATATATATATATATATATATATATATATATATATATATATATATATATATATATATATATATATGTGTGTGTGTGTGTGTGTGTGTGTATAAGACAATCTAATACTTACAAGAGCAATTGCAATGATACTTTGCAACCTTTTCTCAAATTAAGTCTAGCTAGATTAATTATGAATTGTTATTTATTTACTTATTTATTTTTTTTACTATCTACACTTTTCCCTGGCTGCTGTGTGTCTTTGAACCAAGAGGTATGCTAACAACTCAATCTATCCACTACCTTGCATTAAGGGACCTGCCTGGCTTCTAAGGACCCTGGATCCACCTCAAGCCTTGCCAAATTGGACCATCCTTTTTTTCTGCTCCCCCTGTGCTTTCTCCTGTCTGTACCGGACTTACTAACAATCTATCCACTACCATGCATTAAGGGACCTGCCTGGCTTCTAAGGACCCCTGATCCACCTCAAGCCTTGCCAAATTGGACCATCCTTTTTTTCTGCTGCCCCTGTGCTTTCACCTGTCTGTACTGGACTTACTAACAATCTATCCACTACCTTGCATTAATGGACCTGCCTGGCTTCTAAGGACCCCTAATCCACCTCAAGCCTTGCCAAATTGGACCATCCTTTTTTTTCTTCTGCCCCTGTGCTTTCACCTGCCTGTACTGGACTTACTAACAATCTATCCACTACCTTGCATTAAGGGACCTGCCTGGCTTCTAAGGACCCCTGATCCACCTCAAGCCTTGCCAAATTGGACCATCCTTTTTTTCTGCTGCCCCTGTGCTTTCACCTGTCTGTACCAGACTTACTAACAATCTATCCACTACCTTGCATTAAGAGACCTGCCTGGCTTCTAAGGACCCCTGATCCACCTCAAGCCTTGCCAAATTGGACCATCCTTTTTTTTTCTGCTGCCCCTGTGCTTTCACCTGTCTGTACCAGACTTACTAAGTATGTTTCACTATTGACCCACATTGTAGGCTAATCCGTTTTATTTGTCTTGTAATTAAACTTTGTAAAGTAATTTAGCCTCTGAGTCAGGAAAACCAGCAGCCAGACTCCTCTCCCTGACTAAAATCTCTTGATAGATTTTTCCCTCGCGACTTACCTTATCCTTCCCCACCTACTTATTCTTTTCCTCGTTACCTGCTGTAATTTCTTTTCTGCCCACTAGGTGGCAGTGTACTCATGCCCTTACTCACTCCCCTTATTTTCCTAGTCTCAGCTCACTGCATTCCTTTTCTACTATCTCTCATCCCTTGCCCTGTTGCCTGACTTCTCCCCCTACTGCTCCTTCTCTGTTCCTAGTCCATACTTTTCTCATCCTCTACCAACTATAGACTTAATTTTTTCTAGTTTCCCCTCCTTACTATCCTCTCTCCTACACCTTACCTGCTCTCCTAGCAGCTACTCACCTGCTCCACTGTCTATCTCTGGGGTTCTGGTGCTCACTGATTGTCTCTGCTGAATCCTCCACTACTTGCTCTGGCCTGTTCCATTCGCCCTACAGGCTCACTCCGCTCCCCTACCCTACCCCCAATTCTCACCCATCCCAATGCTGTTACACTTACACATTCTTAGCCACACCCACTGTGCTACTTAGCCTATCATCTCACACTACCAATTATATACCCCTCCCATTGCCAACTCTCTCCTTAATCTTCTCCTCCCTAGTGCAGGAAGACAATTAACCCCCTACTCTACCTCTATCTTCTCTGCTACCTCCCCCTTTAGCCACCCCTTATCTTTTCTACCATACCATGTCTCATATTTTTACTTGATCTAACATTTTACATAACCTCACAACCCTATTATCTAAATGATCTTCTTACAGAACTCTAACCTGAATAAATATCTTCTTATTACTTCTTCATTAATTTTCCTAGCATTACCCTATGTTCTAACCTTCTACAAACATTTCTCTCTAATTAATAATGTACCTCCCCACCAACAAACTCTACCGATCACACACCCCAGCTCCCTCTCTCATAGCAACATAACCTCTACTTCAGTTTACCTACTAACTATATTTCATAGATCTTCCCATGTCACTTACTTCTATAGTAATACAGGCTTACCCAAGTACTTTAAAAGCATAAAGACTTTACTAAAGCATCCCACTCAGCTTCTGTTAGATGGAGATAGCCATCCTAATCCTGGCCCAATTCCACATATCTACAATAACCCACAAAAACAAACATCTAATGGTGTTTCTACCTCTATACAATTAGTTAACTCTCAGAATAGCTCAACTTAATATCCGTAGCATTAACAACAAACTCAGTCAATTGCATGCTCTTTTACAAGTGCATGCATTTGATATCCTTTGCCTTACAGAAACTTGGTTGAAACCCTCTACTCATGACCTAGAAATAACCCCATCTGGATATAACATACTTAGATGTGACCGCACGTCCAAGAAGGGTGGGGGTGTAGCTATCTTGTATAAATCTGAACTTCTACTCTCATCCTATAATGTGTTACCACCCTCTAATAACAGTGCAGAAACCCTTACCATCAAACTCCAGCTTAATAAATCTAAATATATTTATATCATTTGTACCTACATTCCTCCAGGAAACAATATTAACACTTTGGAAAACATTCTTAGTAGCCTTTCCACCCTTCTACCTCAAGAAACAATTGTACTTGGTGATTTTAACATCGACTGGACTACTTGTAGCTCCCCCAATCCTAACACCCATATTAATCTTTATGGCTTCTCTCAAATAATAAACACCCCCACAAGAATCCACAAACCTAATAATAAAGAAACCATCCTTGACTGGATCCTTATAAATAGTCATCCTGAAACCTATACAACAGGAATGCTTCCAGATGACATTAGTGACCATGTTCTAACCTATATAACAAAGCAAAAGGCTCATAGTCCTAAAAATAACACTTTTATATCCTATCGCTCAAAGAAACACTTTCAAGCAGAGAGCTTTCAAAGTGAACTAAAGGCCTGCAACTGGTCACCACTGAAACAACTCAAACTAGATGAAGCTGTTTCCTACTTTAATACTAAATTCCTACAAATCCTAGATCTCCATGCCCCCCCTCGCTCTTCCCGAGTTAGGACCAAAGCAGCCCCATGGCTCACAAAACAAACCAGGGAAAAAATATTCCTAAGGAACAAAATATGGGCCAAATGGAGAGCCACTAAGAGCTCTGCAGACCACCTATTCTTTAAACAGCTAAGAAATGCTACCAAAAAAGACATTTTCCTAGACAAAAAAAACTTTTATTTCCACCTTCAACAATCTCACCCAAAAAACCCTCAAAAGTTCTGGTCAGGCATTAATAACTTCTCCAACCAGGACATACCAAAACTCCTGCCCCATCTTCAATTCCCTACAATAATCCTTTACAAATAGGTAATGCCTTCAACAATTACATCACGGAAACAATTCAAACTCTTGCAAAGACACTGCCTCCCATTTCCCCCAGCACTTTCCAAAATACAAACAGCTCAGTGCCCTCCTTCCATATACAACCCGTACCAACATTCTTTATCTGCAAACTCCTTCAAAAACTCAAACCTTGTACCCCTTCTGCTGACCACCTGCCAGCTGAATACCACCAAATAGCAGCCAAAGTCATTGCATACCCCATATCCATCCTTATAAACCGAACAATCATAGAAGGTAACATCCCATCCATATGGAAAGTCTCCCACATTATCCCCTTACATAAAGGAGGCAAATCCACTGATATCTCTAATTTCTGACCAATTGCATTACTCTCCCCACTGGCCAAAATAATGGAAAAATGTATTCACCACCAACTACTTCAACATCTGCTCCATAATAATTTACTAGCCAACTGCCAGCACGGCTTTATGCCCTTTCATAGCACAACTACCGCCCTGCTAACTTTTACTGACTGTATAAACAGTAATCGAAATAATAACTCCCTATCTTCTGCACTATTCATTGACTTATCAAAAGCCTTTGATATGGTGAACCACGACTTACTGATCAGTGTGCTAAAAGCCCAATCTCTTGACCCACTAGCAATACATTGGTTTACATCCTATCTAGAAAATAGACAACAAGCAGTACTCTGGGGCAATAATCTCTCCACACCTCTACCTGTTAACATTGGAGTCCCTCAAGGCTCTATCCTAGGCCCTCTTCTATTTTCCATTTTTATTAATGATCTCAACACTGTTTTTCCTAAAGCCACCTGCATACAATACGCTGATGACTCTACTTTAATCTGTACTGCTAAGTCATCAACCCTACTTTAATCTGTACTGCTAAGTCATCAACCTCTCTTCAGACCATGACTCAAACAGTATTTAACACTGTTGAAAAGTGGTTTACCCACCATTGCCTCCTCCTAAATCCCAAAAAAACAAAATTGCTGCTTTTCGCTCCCACCCAAAAGTCACCAGAAATCCACTTTGCAATTACCTCTAACAATGGAACTACTATTTCCCCTGATACTACCACACGTCTCCTGGGCATTACCATAGATAATAAACTCAGCTATGATGACCATATCAATAATACCATCCAAACTGTTAATAAAAAACTAGGCTCCCTGTATAGAATCAAACCCTACCTCACACCACTTGCTAGAACCTCTGTTGCCCAGACTCACCTCATTTCTACCCTATTCTATGCTTCTGCTATATACATCAATCTGTCAAAACACAATCTAAACAAACTTGAAACTAGCTATAACAACATAGCCAGATTTGCCACAGGCAACCCTTTTAGAACCCACCACTGTCACAACCTTAAACAACTCGGATGGTCAGAACTACAAAACCATCTACTGTATAATCAACTGGTGATCATACAAAAAATTCTTCATCAATCAAATAATACCCCAATCTTCACTAACCTGATCTCCCCATATAAAAATCTTGCAACACCTTGCTCTGCAAATAAGTTACTAATTTCCAATATTAAATCTAATAATAAAGCTGGGGAATCACTTTTTACTAACGTTGTGGGCAAAATCTGGAACAAGCTTCCTATGACACCCACATCTCTCTCATCTACGTCTCTTTTCAAGAAACACCTCAAAAAACATCAGAAATTCCTCTGACTTTGTCCCTGTTCTAAACGAGACTGAACCTTACTTCTTCCCCCTATTTTTCTCTTCTTACTATACCCCTTCCTTCTGTGCTATGTCATCTCTGCAACAAGATTCTATAGAAGCCATCTGTATACTAGCCAGTGCTTTTATTTTCCTCTACAACCTTCTTTTTCTCCTTTTTGTTTTATAAATGATAACATTAAACCTTTGAGTTTACCTGTACTTGTGTGTATCTTAAACTATGCATTGACTCTATAGTACTATTCTTAAACATAATTTTTATTTTTTTTCTTTCCAAATATTGTGAATTCTCCTATGTATAGCAATTTACAAATTTTTAAGTATTGTATTTTTTAAGTATTGTAATTTTTTTTGAATTATTGTATTTTCTAACTATTGTTTTCTGTAATTTTACTTTGCTTGGAGCTTATCTCCCTGGGCCTCTACTGAAAAGGGACATGTATCCAGCTAGACTAGTCCAGTCAACAAATGTAAAATAAATAAATACAAATAAAAATTTATATTTTTTGCATGAATAAGATATGGCTTTTTTGATCATATGGCTAAGCAATGAGGTGATTCATGATATAATAGCTTTTATATACTTTTAGATGAACTTGAAAAGTGCTGCCAACAATTTGTTTAGTACTCACAAGAGATGAACCTTTTCATTATGCTCACTGAATGGCATTTTGTCAGTAAGGTACATTTAAAAGCTTTAATTTGGGCATTATTGCTGAACTTTGCCATTTTGTCATTCACCTGCTTCAATTTGCTTTGATCAAACTTCCTGATGACAGAACATGAGGAAATGTTAGATTAAAATAAGAGTTATGAAAAAGCCATTAGCAAAGCAGTTCTGTTGGCACAGAGAGATAAATCCCAGTAACTATGACTCAGTAGACCTGCCTGATTAGTAGTACTGGAGCATGCTGGAGCAGATGTGAAGATGGTCAGTTCTGTCCTGTGGAAGGGGGAAGACTGGGTCTTTCTTGTAGGAGAAAGCTCCCCTACACTCCCCAATATGGGCAAGTCCCTCTTACCCAGATCAGTTATATTTAGCAACTCCAGGGTTGCACTGCTGTGAAGAAAATGTTGAAAAAATACAAAAATGCACTGCTGTGTCTCACAATATAATACATTGTGGCAAAGCTCACTAAACATTAAATTCTCCCATTTGATCCACTCAAACACTGATGCAGCAAAAACACATTGCATAAAATATGATGATAGTCCTAGGCTATGCATTCAGGTTACCAAGCCATGAACATGAGAGCCTTCACTGTGAGGTTCAAAGAAGTATACCATTTCCTGTGAAGGTATAGTGGCCTCAGCAGTGATGTAAACCATGTGTCCTGTGCCCCAAAGGACCTACTAGGCACTTAAATAGAAATGCCTCTAATAAGTGCCTATATTTGTGTTTACCATGGATTGCAATCATTCCAGTGTTACGGAATAAATGAAAAGTGGCAGCAGTTCAATTTTTCAGCAGTTATGGGGTAGGGACCAAAAAAAAAACCCAAAACCAATACAAAAAAAAAACAACATATTTAAAACAACATTAAATTTATTATCTAGGTACACACTTGAAATATTTGCATTATGTAACTTGCAAGTGTTGAAGATAGATTTTTTTTTTTAAAGATTTAACTTGAGTATAGGATTTTATAGGTCATTGCAGCAAATTATAAAGAATTCTGACAAAGAACAAGAACATGAAATCGAATGGCATGGGACACTCACAGACAGTATTTTAATACACAATGTTTATCACTTTCATCTGACAAAGACTTTTTTTACATTTGTATTGTCCATTGTGTGGTAACAGTTTTGATAATCTCATGGCACTAAAACTACAGATATCAAATTACACACACACACACACACACACACACACACACACACACACACACACACACACACACACACTATCCTGTTCTACAAAACACAGGTTAATAAAATAGTCTGATTTTACATTAGAACTGATATCAGTTTTTACTAGCATTTCAAATAGTAAGAGGTCATTTACTACCCTGTATATCAGTCATAGTTCTCTTCTAAGAAATATAAACTAGCTGAAGTTAACCATTAAGTACATTAAGTATATGCAAAGGATAATGTGATAGCCTTATATGATTTAGTGTACCCAGTTACTAATATTTAAAAAAAAATAAAGAGGTTAACAGTGTTCATATAGGGGGGTATTATTTGGGCACCACACCCTGGTTTAGCCTACAGTCAGTGAAGTTTCAGGGCAGCAGTGTCTAAGATCTCCCGATGAGCAGGATGAGAGCCTGCCTAACCTGGGAGGAATGCAACTGAGCAGCTACTAAGGATACTGGACCTGCAGAAAAAAAAACAGAAAATTCACACACACACACATTATTACATTTTATTGAATAAACAATAGCAAGTCTTGGTGGTATTTACATTTGTTGTCTACTAACAGTAATGAGATATGTTTTATTTATTTATTTATTGACATTTCATTACCCATGCGAAAAGATACAAAGTATTGCAAAACATTTTAAGAACAATAATTTTACAATATTAATTACTAATTTCTATGATCTAAAGGAGAAGGGGTAAACATACATAATTTATCTGACTATGACAAATCTACCAGAAGCAATGGAAATGCAAACCACTAAAGCTAAATCATCTACAATTTTTCTCCGAAAAAAAAGTCGATCCAAAAGACAGAAAACCAACAACAAACAAACCCAGCCTAGTAAAACACAAGCACAAAAAAAAAAAATAAACCTACTCCAACTTTCATTTAAATGAAAACTAGTGCCCCAACCTATGGCCATGCAAGATTTTTCTGAATTTTTCTGACTAGCTCGGGCTATAGAAACACATAATAAATATAAAGACAGAACAGAATGGACAAAAGCAAAAAACTCAAGCAAACAAACTTCTCTCTGTGGTGAACTGAACTTCAAGATAAATTAACTGACTCTGATAATCAAGTCCTATTATCAATATCTAAACAGATCTTTGAACTACTCGTGAGTTCAGAAGGCTATTCTGCCGATATAATTGTGGAAAGAGCGCATCGTTCCATGCATAAGCGGCAAGACCCCTCTGCTCCTCACCAAGTCTATACTAGACTATTAAATTTCCAAGACACTCAAAAAATCTTATTAGCAGCTAAAACACAAAACTCTTTCACTTGGACAAACCACAAGCTTACGTTTTCACAAGACCTGCCTGTAACAATCAAGATAAACAGACAAAAGTTGGCTCCGTTTTGTGCTGATCTCATCAAGGGGAACATTAAATATCAAATGTGCTATCCAAGTGTCTTATCCTTCACATACAAAGACAATAAATTTACCACTAGCACCATAAAGGAGGCTAAAGAGGCATTTATTAAAGCCTTCAATAAAGTCCCAGCTCTATAATGTAATGTATATTAAAATCCATATCGGTAATAGTTTTATTTCATTGGGTTAACTCACCGGACAGCAGAGTGATATCCTCGATTACTCTTTAGAGTGCATTTATCTATTTCAGAGTGATTTATTGTATGTTATCTCTACTTTGTTTTTTTGGGATGAGATGCGGAACATCTGAGTAGCTAGGAACGATAATTACAATTGCCTTCAGCTCTCTAGGGAACCATTTCATTTCTGCAATTTCCGGTGGTTCCCTCTTGGAAATCAGTCTCTTGTTGTTTCTGCCAAAAGTGCGCCTTCTGGTTTGTCGGTTCCTAGCAGTATACATAGCCCAATACCTGATCTTGATTTATCCACATATAGCAAGCCTATCCGGGCTTTCAAATTCAAAAGCTGAGCAAATATCTTCCTCATTGTTGTCGCCTGAGTCCTGCGTTAGGTAGATGAATATGTTATATCTATATCACATGCGCTCTAAACGTCTACCAGAATTTCATGTCGAAGTTAACTTCATGAATTTCAATAAGTTAAAGGGCATAAACTTGCAGCTTTACCAATATGCTCTAAATCTTTCCTCGATCAGCATACCCTTGGATTTACAATCTTTCCGGGCTACAACATATAACTCGATCATCCTGAGTTATATATCGTATTAGGGATATTAGCTGTGCTGACCAATGCAGTTACTGTCTCTGGTTTATTTTCCTGGTATTTTTATGGCAAATATAGAGATTGTTTCATAAGGAACAACACACGTACTTTATTATTGAGACCATATATAGTTTTCTATCTATGGGACTTTAGATCTTTTAAATTTTGTTTTGCTTAGGTCGCATAAGATGCTTAAAACTTGTGTAAGTGTTTTATTCCTATTTGCATGAAGCAGATTTAACTTGTACACTTACTTCACTGATAATTGTTAGCAAAGCATAGCAAGTTATTCTATGTAGTCTGCTCACTATATAGGTTATTTACTCACAATTACAGTGTATATTAGTCAGATGCTTTTTATAGTTCTACTGTTGTTATACTGTGTTAGGGTAGTATTTATCTAATCTGTCTGAATTTTCTTTTTTCTTTTTTTCTCCTTTTGTGTTATTGCTTCTATTTTCAGATCCAGATTTAAATGTGTTACTTACTCACTGGATATTTTATCTGATAACTTCAGTGGTTAGATCATATAGATAGTTAAATATATTAAACTTAGCTTAGTTGGTATATGGCTGGTTACTGCCTTACCTTGTGCATACCTTATAATTTTTGCGATGTTAACCTATGATAATCTACAAAGTTAACAATGACACTTGCTTTTAGTCATGCTAGTGAATATTAGACCTATTGTTGAAATACATTTATCAAAATTGTTACGGTCATCAGAGCCTACCACTTATTATCGGTTCTCTGATATCCCTCTTTTATCTCTCCCTCTTTTCTATACCTTCCCTTTGTTTCTTTACACCCACTGCAACTGTAGGTTTTCTCTGGTAAACAAATAAATGATATTTTCACTCATTTACTAGCTTTACTTTTGTCTTGTTTTCAAAATAGCAATTGCTCCATCACATACGATGTTCTATTTCTATTTAATGTTTAATATTAGATATTATATTATATTATATAACATTTAATATAGAAATATTCTATTTCTGTTAGATGTGACAACATAGACACTATTTTCTATTGTAGATATTGACCACTTATTCCTTAAATTCTATTCTATGTCAAAGATTATCCTTTCCCTTAGTATCAACTTATCCATACTTTTCAGTCTCTCACTTTTAAATTTTCTTTTTTTTTTTCCCCACTACAAAGAATGGTGGCTCTCAGATGCATGGTGTTAGATTTCTAGTTTGATCTATTTTTTGGAAAATGTCTGATATGTATATATGTACAGCGGTATTATTTGTTTCATGGTTGCTTTATAGACTAACATGTGTGTCAGGTTCTTACAGTGAACCTCAAATGTTTGTTATTGACCTATATTACTGTTACTTTTATTTTTATTTTAGTACTTCTTCATTCAAGGGGAGGGGGTGGTTAGGCACCGGGATACTTTTGAAGAAGTATTGTGCTACCATTGTTGTCTTTACTTTGTAAAGATATGTTGGTTGATTTTGGTTCTAATCTTGATCTCTCACAAATTCCCCTGGATATCCAGTGGGCGGCTTGCAAGGCCAATATGAGAGGCATGTTAATTAGCAAGGCCTCCTATTATAAAAAAACTTTATAAAACTAAGGAATCTAACCTGATCTCGAAGCTTTCGGATCTAGAAAAAAAACATAAATCATGCCCAAGTCCTGACTTAGATAAAGAAATGAGTAATACTTAAAAAGAATTAACGGAACTTCATCAACAAAATCTCTACTTGTTTGAACAGAAACTCATTGCAACATATTCAGAATGGGCACAGATCCCTTCTAAAACTCTGGCTAGAGTAATAAAAAACAACCAAAATACCCCTAAGATACCTATGTTACAATACCAAGACAAAATCTATAAATCCGACTCAGAAATATTAAAACTATTCTTTTCCTTGTTCTCAGATATTTACTGCAGGAAAGCAGATCCATCTAATAACTCGCACATGGAGAATTTCCTGAATAGCATAAAGTTCCCATCTCCAAATGAATCTCAGAGATCCAAACTATCTGCCCCACTGACCCTTAAAGAAGTCTAAGATGTTATCTCTAACCTTAAACCAGGGAAATCCCCTGGACCTGATGGATTCACCCCTGATTTCTTTAAAGCCTTCAATATAATAATTTCACCTCTTCTTTTAAAGGTATTCAACTTCATTATAAAACATGGAATTTCAGATTTGCATTGGAACACCTCGAAAACTATACTGATTCTGAAAAACAAGCAAGACAAAACAGACCCTCACAATTATCGACCCATCTCTTTAATAAATGTTGACATAAAAATTTTATCTACCATTCTGGCTAACAGACTTAAAAATATTTTGCCCTCTATAATCTCCTCTGACCAGGCCGGATTTATGTCTTAAAGACACACATGGGATAATACACTTACCCTTGATTCCTTAATTCACTTTACAAAAAAGATAAAAACCCGCTTTATGCATTAACCCTTGATGCTTCTAAAGCATTTGGCAGAGTTAACTGGAACTTTGTGTTTCTAACTTTATCTCATTTTAATATTCCCAGTTGTTTCTCTGATATGATTAAAATTATTTATAAAAACTCATCTACCTATCTTTACATAAATAAAATCACATCTAATTCAATTAGGATCACAAACGGTACAAGGCAAGGCTGCCCTCTATCCCCCTTCCTTTTCAATATATTCATTGAACCGTTCTTTCTTTATCTGGCTCAAAATTCTTTCCATTCGATCCCTAAAGTCCTGAATACCAAGATAATGTTTTCAGCTTTTGCAGATGACCTCAAACTATATTTTCAATATCCCAACACAGACAGACCTAGGTAAAATAATTAGTACTATTAACAATTTATCGAAGGCTTCAGGTTACCAGATCAATCATAAGAAATCCCAAATGTTCCCTATTAATCCAGGAGGCCATAAATCTCATTATTTCCCAGATTCTCCCTTTCAGACATCTTTCAATATTCATTATCTTGGTATACACTTCGATCATAACAAAGCCTCTATGAACCAAAATAATCTAACCAGAACATGGTCTACAATCTTACAAGATCTTTGCAGATGGGAACAATTGAACCTTCCTCTTTTATCCAAGGTTACGGTAGTAAAGATGAATATCCTACCTAGACTCCTTTACCAATTTAGAGCCTCAAATCCCATGATTTCCAATACTCTTTTCTCTAAGATTAATAAAGAACTAGCCAAATTCATCTGGTTCCCTAAATCAGTTAGAATTTCATACGTGAAGTTAGCCTACCCAAAAAGTAGGGGTGGTTTGGGTCTTCCTAATTTCCATTTGTACTACATGATCATTTGTGCAAATAGAATTTTGTCCCAAAGCGCTTCCATTTCTTTCTCCAGAAGCTCTCAACAACTCCGAATTATTCAGTGCTTTAAAACATAAAATTAAGATTCTCCAAACTCTGTTAAAATCCATCAACCTTGATAATGCCTTCTCTTTACTTCAACCCCTCCATTTAAATCCTAACATTAAGATTAATAACCTGATGATTAATCTTTCAGACCTTCCTCTCATTAAAGATGTGGTAGTATGGGACATACTTCAGTATAAGGATATAACACTTCCTGAACTTCGCTTAATTCTCAAGGTTAACAATAAGTACACGACTATCCTCCATCAAATAAGAGAACTAATAGCATCAAAATTTGCTCATATTCAGATTAATAGTCATGATATCACTAAACTTTATGATGTCTTACACGCCTTCTCGAGTTCAGAGAAAATGCTCTCCAAATCATATAATCTTCTAAATTCCATAATTCATAACTCAGGATGCCTATTCTCCAGTTACTGGGACAAACATGATTCCCCTTTTTCGGAGAAACAAAAGTTATCTGCTATAAAAGCCACCTTAGAACTTTCCCATTTAAAAAACTCATTTACACACAATTAATGGTGAATAACAATGCGTATTTTACTCCTTCTGTGCTTAATAAATTTGACCCCAAGAACACTCCTTCATGTAGCTGTTGTTCCTTCCCAAATGCCGATCTTTTACATATTCTTTGGTTCTGTAAATACTCACATAAACTTTAGACTTCTTTAAAAGTCTGTCTCGACAAAATAGGTTATCACAAATCCACCCTTTCTTGGGAATTAATGATCCTTCATATACCCACCTTAAAACCCTCTAGACTGGAAATGCATGTTCTAGTCATTATTTGCTCTCTTATTAAATTATATATCACTAAAAACTGGTTAGATCGCACTAAACTATGCTGCAACAACTTCAAGGAGATGGCCCTCACTTATATCTCAGCACAGAAACTTATCATTAAAGAACCTAAGAAAAAAATCTTCCTTGATAAAGTATGGAAAGGTTTATTTGACTTAAGTTTATGTATTTAATTGGATTCATAATTTCTGTGGTGGTTGTTGATATAGGTCTTACTCCAAAATTATGTGAGTGATCCACTGTTATCCATTAAATTCTTAATATCCCATCTTTAACTCTTTCCCTAGCGGGTAGCACTATAGCTTAATTGAGTTTAGTTTAGTTTTAAGTTAGTTTAGTTTTTGTATATATTGTACATACTTAGATCTGTTTTAGAGTTCTTGTTTGTACTAGTCATACCAGTATTCTCATGTCTTTATATATTGTTCATTCATTCTTTTATGTGAAATAAATAAGAAGTTATTTGAAAAAAAAAAAGAACAATAATTTTACAATCTTCAAATAATAATACAAAACATATATAGTTTAAATAATTATACCAAATTAGACATAATATGAAAACACTGGTTAAGAATACATACAAGTTATATGAAGATGATTTAACATTTAGATAAATTTTTGCCAGTTTAGAGAGAAAGTAAAGGTAAAATATAAACAGGAATTGCAATATAAAGTGAGAGAAATGCAGGCTTTTGGTAAGGGTAGAACTGAACCCATATACATGAATATAATGAAGGAATAAAAGCATTATTGTAGAAGTGAGCTCTCAGAAGCTGAGCAAGGAAAGCTATTGAAGTAGTTGAGGAGATATCATGGGAAGACATTATGGCTTTGAGCGCAGGTTTGTGGATAGTGGCCGTATGGGTGAATGTGTACTTGCATCTTGAACATTGCTGGTTTATTACTCCTGTGAGTCTAATGATACTAACTAAATGATTTGTGCAAATGTGCATTTCTACCATGGAAATCAACTGCAATACAGTGATATACAATTAATTCCTAAATGGAACAGTTCATTGCATTCCTGTCTATAGATCTAATATACTGATTCTTTGTTTTTACTACATTGGTTTACCTGTTGGTCAAATTATGGGTTTAACATAATGGTTAAGGTCATTACCTCATAAACAAAATGTAAAGGGTTTGATTCTGACCTTGGGTTTTTGACTATGCTTGAAATGGCCCTTTAGCTATGAATGTATGAGCCAGCATGGTACACTTGTGAGAAGTGAAGAAAATATGCAGAGAGTTACAAGTGATCTTCTCAGAGGTTTATGGAGGAGGAATGTGTGTTGTAATGCATTGTGTTTGTTTTTTCTTTGCAGCTGAAAGTACACAGTGAAATAAACAACTGTGCTTTGATTGTGGGTGGGAAATATCTAAGAGTGCATATCTTATGCATGGCACTTCAAGGTCAAGAAGGGTGTAATAGTGGCTTGATAAGAGAAGGTATATGAATGATGGAATGAGGGCACATCTAGTTAGGGAACAGTGATAAGGCAAAGGGGATAACAGAAGAAAAGATGGTGATTTTGTGAGAGCAAAGATGGCTACGGGGATAGTGTCATAATAACTGTGCATGAAAGTCAAATATGAAGCTGAGTTGGGGAGTGGAATGGAGTTAGAGAGCGAGAATGAAATCCTTGAAACATCAGCATGCGCACGCTCACCATTACAGGTGTTGAATGCTTTCCCAGTGAGTAGTCAGTATAGATGCACACGCTCACCATTACAGGTGTCAAATACTTTCCAGGGAGTAGTCAGTATAGATGCACATGCTCACCATTACAGGTGCTGAATGCTTTCCCAGGGAGTAGTCAGTTTAGATGCGCACACTCACCATTACAGGTGTCTGATGCTTTCCAGGAAATAGTCAATTTTGTGCTGGTTGGAGAAATGTGAGCAGAAACTAATATAGAGGATGTTCAGCAAATTTTAAGGGAAAGAAATAGATGTCTGTAGACAGGGCAATCTACATATCTGTTGTTCCTACTCATGATCACATTTTTTGTTAAGGGTCATGTGATGTATTTTGTTCATGAAGAAGAATTAACTTATACCATATCTTAACTTTGAATTCCTTATGCTGGGGCCTGCTTTTATGCTGTAGCTATTGCCTTCATTACTGATATTATTTTGTCTTCTGATTGTGATCAGCTAGAAGATGTGATGGTATGAAAAAAAGTTACATCCGAGTGACGCCTCCAGGTGCATCTGAAGTTGCCTCCTACTGCTCCTCTAGGCATCAAATATTACCTGTGCATACTTGCATTAATAATTCCAAAACCATGCTACATACAAGGTTTCAGAATATTTTATCTTGAAGCATACATGACGGCAAACACAATTGTATTGATATTTGACCTCTGTCAATGAGTATTTGTTAGAATTGTAAGGTGATAACTTCATTTTAAAGGCTCAGATCACACCCACTAGGAGTTAAAGGTACACACTAAAACAGTTGTACTGGAGGGAATGATAACTTTTTTCTTCTTCATTTCTATTTCCCATCCACTCATCAAGGTTTCTCTTGAAGAAGGCCAGTGAGGTGCTCTACTTGACATGTATGGGATGTCTGTTCCATAGCAAGGGCAGTCTCTGGGTTATGAACCTGTCCCTCCAGCATGTTCTGTTGATTGTGGTAATGAGGTTCAGGTCACTGGAGTATGTGATGGAGAGGAATTGGGATTTCTTTAGATGTAGCATTTCTAACAGAGCTGGATCACACATGGCTTATTTTGTCAAGTAGAGATTGCCTCTAAGTAGGCGATATGAGACCCAGAGAATAGTTGGAGTTTTTTTAGTCTGTCCATATAAGACAAGTGTTTAAGGCCTAGGATCCTCTTTGTGAGGTACTTTTGTGGCCTCTCCAGTTGTTGCAGGTGTCTAGTGAGGTACATGCCAAATGGGGCCTAATGAGGGAAGCGTATCTTCCTGGATGCAAAACCCTTAGTAATGAGATGTGCCACATAGAAGGACTTTCTGACCTCAGTGGCAATGTGGTAGTCAAAAAAGAGGCTGATATCAACCTGTGTCCCCAGATCTCTTATAAACCATTCTGTGTTCAGTGGACTGCCATCAATGTGGTTACTCATGGGACATGTGTTTTTCCCAAAGGGGATGACAACACATTTTTTGGCATTGAGCTTAATGCCATGGTTCTGACACCAGTCGTTGGTCTCAGTGAGGCATTTCTGTAGGATGTCAACATCACTTTTGTAGTTAATAATAGCTCCCAATTTGCAATTGTCTGTGATCTTTGTTAGCCAGAGACTCTTTGTGTTGACCTGGACTTCAGAGAACTAGATACCAAACAGGAGAGGACCCAGGACCAAACCCTGTGGGACTCCACTCATGACTGGTCAGCAGTCTGACTTGGAGTCTGCTACTTTCACACTGCAGGTTCTATCTGTGAGCCAGTTTGCAACCCACCTAATGATATAGAGCTTGAAGCTTACTGAGTTTTTCTATGATTCCTGAATGGGGAATGGTATCAAACGCCTTGGCCAGAACAAGATAGGCTGTATGGACTACCTTGCCTTCAACCACAGCTCTGGTGACTGACTCAAAGAAGTTGACCAAGTTGAGCAGGCATGATCTACCCTTCACAAAACCAAACTGTTTGGGATCCAGAGATTGGAGATTCCCTATATCCTTGTTTATTAGGTACATGATGATGCATCCCATAGCTTTGCATATCAGAGTCATCAGGCTAATGGAGCAATAGTTCCCAGGGAATGTAGTCACTCTTCATTTGTGGAGAGGGATGACTGTAGCAGTGCACCAGTTGAGGTGCCAGATCACTCTGTAGTTCTTGTAGTACACAGCCAGGGATATTGTCAGGTCCCATGGAAGCTTAAACCATGGAGGTTTAACCCCCCCCCCATACCAGTTACTTTACAAAGGACAATGGGCCATAAGTGTTATGATAAATATGCAATGCTGTTTTGGTTAATAGCCAAACTCTGTAATACCAAAATGAGCTTTAAATTGTAAAATATAATTCAGAGTTACAATCTATGGTTCCCCAAATTTCACCTATAGCAGACTGATTCCTATGCTTTCCAGTATAGTCTTACAAACAGTAACAAAGACTTAACCATATTTCCTTTGCACACATATTCACATAATTTTAGGAATGGAGGCAAATAGCAACCTTCTGTCCTCAACATGCACTTCAGAAACTTATTGCATCAATTCTACTGGTCTAAGAAAGCTAACAAAACAAACACGTTACTGTTTACCCTTATAATACATCAACCTTTCAGCTATTTAAATGGTAGCAAATAACCCTTAGTAGTTACACTTCAAATAGCAGATACCATACAGCTGAAATGACACTAGGAAAGTATAATAAACTGTTAAGCTAATAAATAAAACACAAGCCACAATCATTTAAAATCAAATAATACATTTCATAATGCATGGAGAAATGACAAAATCAGCTAGAAAAAGAGAGTAGTATTGACGGACCCTGCTTTCACCAAATCTCACCACGATGGTACTGATATATCTAGAGTGTATTTTATATAGTATATGTCATTAACATATGTAGGTTAAAAAAATAAAAAAAGACAGTTTGGTGCACAAGTCCCAGAATAAAAAAAGTGTCCAGTCCTGGTATGCCCACTGGTGCCAGGAATTGACAAAAATGACAGTAAAGATTCCTCAAGACAAAGAAACATCCCTACACTGGTGTCAGGCCATGCTCAGGGGAAGGATGGCCCATCTGTTGTAGAACGAAGTACTAGTCCACAAAATAAACAAAAACTGACAGGCCAAAAAAGAGACATAAAGATGATGAATGGACTGCTGAGGATCAGAAAGAAATTAAGTATTGTTACTATTATGCAAGAAGACCATCATTTACAGATAGAAGATATTCAAAAAAATTAAGAGAGAAATTAGAGGAAAGAAAAACGCTTGCACTAAACAAACTATCAAAAGGTTCAAATGCAGATTTGTGTTAATTATTACAATAGATCTATGAAAAACATTACATACACAAAGAAACACTGGGCTGCTTGGATAAAGAAGTGCCAGAGAAAATGCAAAAATATAAAGAACAAAACCTAGAGATTTTTGAAAGGTATAAAAAAAGAAATAAGGAGATGGGAGGGAAAAAGAAATATTATATGGTGCAATATTTATGCAAAAGAGAGAGTCAAACTAATAAAAAAACAGCTCCAAAGAAATTTGAAGAGAAATACAGGCAAATGCACCCAGGTATGGAAATGTTACAATACAAAAAAAAAAAAAACAAAAGATTACAAAGGCGGAACATAGAATAGGAGATGTGTAAAGTAGAAGTTAAACAAATAGCAGCTGAAGTTATGGAATACCTGCACTGTGAAGTATTTAGTGCAAATTGTCTAACACAAGTTATGTCATAGCATGATGGACCAATAAGTCCCCAAAGTAAGGAGAAACCAGTGTAGTGGGAGACATCTGAAGAAGAGATATGGACATAGGAGAGAAAAAGGGATTTGATACGGTACAATATTTATGCAAAGGAGAAAACAAAACTCATCAATACAAGCAAAAAAGTAGCATCACATGAACAAACTGTGGAACCTTCAGTAGGAAACCAGCATAAAGGTTTACGTGGAGTTGCACAGCAAGAGAAGGAGCAGGAAACAGTGGCAACTCTAATGCAGTTAATGTTGTGGAGTGATAGGCAGTGAGTTCCCCTATCAAATAGCAACAGAAGATGCAGAATGCAATTAAAGAGAATATGTCTCCAAAAGATGTCCTTGAACTTTCTGTGGAATGCCCACAGGAAATACAGAACTAAGAATGTGCTGTCAATTTAGAAGAAAATTATCTAAGGGAAGAGCTTCTTGATTTAATAGAGATGGATACACAAATTAAATTCAATGAAACAAATAGATCACAGAAAGCCAATAAGACCCAAAATTTTAGATGTTTGATGAAACAGATGAACATAGTAATCCAGATTATTAACAGAAATTATGTAATTTAACAGAAGTAAATAGGATATATTACTACACAGCTAAATTATTAACAAATAAAATCTTACTACAAAAACATGGAGCATTAAGGAAAAGGAAGGGGAGAAATCAAATGCCATCATGCAAGTGTTGAATAGAAAAAAAACTGTAAAGCAATTAAGAAAAGAAGTGTCATTGTTAGAAGAGTACAGAGAGGGAACAGATCAACAAAAATACTTAGAAAGACAGATGTGATAAAAGCAATGTGCAGTATCAGAACAGACCAGAATCTATCATACACTATTGCAAATAATAAACTAAAGATATCTGTAAATGCAAAACAACTTAGAAGATATGCAGATAAACAGGCTGGCAACTTGACACTGTAAAAACTTCACTGCTGTGGTGGCCCCTAACCGGGAAAAGCTGAAAGGCATTGCTTTTGCTATAACGAAAAAGTACAACATAAGCAATTCATTGATGACCCAAAAAAGTGTTATAGAAAATTGGGAAAGAAAGGAAAAGGACTAGAAACATTTTGGAAAAATATTTAAGAAGACGCTGTGGAACGCAACAAAGATGCTGAATGCAGAGAACTAAACAAAACAGTAAGAAGTTTAAATGTACAGGATGTGAAACTGAATGAAGTAATGGCCAGAGAAACTGAAACAAAATGAATAAAGGCTTCTAATTGGAAAACCCCAGGCCCAGATACATGTCCTAACTTCTGGATATAAGTATTAATATCTTTACATGAATATTTAGCCCTGAGCAAGACCTACGTGAACCTGCAAGCTATCCTAAAAATATAGACCAATAACTTGCTCTCTGATGATCCATAAATTATATACTGGAATTGATGCCAACAGAATTTATAGCCATTTAGAAGAAAACACAATCATGGCAATAGAATAAAAGGATAATAAAAGAAAGTCATATGGAACAAAGGATCATGTGTTGTTAAAGAAAGTCATAATGGAGAACTGTAAAAAGGGGAAGAATCTAAGTATGGCATGGATGGATTATAGAAATGCATTTGACAGCATCATGGATAAAGGAGTTCTTACAGATGCATGAGATTCACCCTACATTGATCAATTGCATTACAGTGAAAATGAAACAGTGACAAACCACTTTGCAACTAAGCCATAATAAAAGACCAATTATTATTCCAGAGTTAAACATTCAAAGGGGATATTCCAGGGTGACTCTTTGTCACTGCAGCTCATTTGCCTTGCCCTTAACCCATTAAGCTGTCTACTTAACAGATTAGGTCATGGTTATAATTTAGCTCCCAGAAAACAACTAAGTGCAAAGACTTCTGATCTCCTTTTTGCGGATGATTTAAAACTGTTTAGTTCATCAGATAAGGAGCTCAAAGCAAAACAGCAAGATAGCAGCAAGTGGATAAAACTTTCTCAGATGATATAAAAATGTTATCAGGGCTTGATAAATGTGCAAACGCAACATTTAAAGCCAGAAAGCTGCAGCACCAAGAAAATATTAGCCTGAGATAGGAATAAAGGAACTTGAGTAGGTGGGAGTGTACAAATATTTGTGAACTGATGATGGATTGACTATAAAACATGAACAAATGGGAACAAAATTTAGGAATATTATAAAAGTCAAAAATGAATACCGAAGACAGTCCTGACATCTAGGAACAATGTCTAAGCAATAACCAATTTTCTGTTCCTGTTCTAACTTACAGTTTTGGGATAATTGATTGGCCCCAGTAGGTATTCAGTTGGACAGGAAAACAAGAAAAATGCTTCACATTTATCAAATGATATATAAAAATCAGTGTATACCAAAATTATATAGTCCTTATTTTGAAAATGGTATGGGCCTTCTCGAAACTGATTACATATATAGATCTGCAATCACAGGACTGCACCCATATTTTCTGACTTCACCAGATACAAATATAGTGAAAGTTTTAAACCTTGAGAGGAACAGGTCTAAGATGACTTCCCTGTTTAGTTTAGCAGAAGCATATCAGTTTCAGCCAGGAACAAAAATCAGGCAGCAACTGAATGTGCCAAAAAATAACAGAAAGGATATTAGGAGAAGGATCAGATGAGATGGTAACACATTTAGAAAAGACATAAATATGGCTTCAAGTACAGAAAACTCGTTGAACAACCTCATGTCAGTCAGGATCTTATGCAGGAATGGTTAAGGAGAGGTGAATTTAAACCAGTGTTCAAATAAGGAAATAAAATTTGACCTTGTTCAGCACCTTTAAGAAGCTAACTTTTTAACAGTCCACATATTTGTGAAGCGATGATTAGTTTTTATTTTAAATTGTTATACATTTCATATGGAGGCAGATGCAGTTATATAACATTTTGTACCGTTTCTTTGACATATTGCAATTTACGTAAAAGACAAGTGCAATGGTATTTCTTTTACACTTTTATCTTTTAAACAACTTACCATGTTTAATTTGATACAGTTTTAACACAGATTAGAGAGTGAGCAAACTGTACACCAACACCCTGACTGGAACGTTCTCCAGTAGGGTATTATTGTACAAGTAATACCCACCGACAAATGGGTCTGCCGCTTCATGGCAGCATATCAAGCTGCTGAGGATCTTGCACTGCATAAAAACTAATGGTAGCCATTATTTTATGCTCGCTGAGCAATGGTTCTGCTGTTTAGCAAGCATAAAATGTAAAACAAATGAAATGTTTGTGTATATGTGTGTGTGTGTGTGTGTGTGTGTGTGTGTGTGTGTGTGTGTGTGTGTGTGTGTGTGTATGTATGTGTGTCTGTGTGTGTGTTGTGTATATATGTGTGTGTGTTTTTGTGTGTATATGTATGTGTTTGTGTGTGTGTGCATATATATATATATACATATATGTGTGTGTATATGTGTGCGTGCATGTTTTTGTGTGTGTGTGTGTGTGTGTGTGTGTGTGTATATATATATATGTGTGTGTGTGTGTGTGTGTGTGTGTGTGTGTGTGTGTATGTATGTGTGTCTGTGTGTGTGTATGTATGTGTGTTTTTGTGTGTATATGTGTGTTTTTGTGTGTTTGTGTGTGTGTGCGTGTGTGTGCATGTGCCTACGCGCTCGCACGTGCGTGTGTGTGTGTGTGTGTGTGTGTGTGTGTGTGTGTGTGTGTGTGTGTGTGTGTGAGATCAAGATAGTGAGAGTGAGAGCGATCCTGTGTGAATGAATGTGTGTATGAAAGCAGCTGACTCTGTGAGAGATTAAGAAAGACGGTGAGACTGATCTTGTGTGAGTGAACGGGTGAGACTGATCTTGTGTGAGTGAACATGTGTATAAAAGCAAAGGAGACTGTGTATGTGTACATGTATGTGAGTGAAAGCAGAAGAGACTGTGTATGTGTGTATGAGAGAAAGAATGGGCTCGGTGTAAAATTGTTGTGTTTTACTTGCTTATTATTTTTTTTAGCACTATATTACTTTTTATATGTTTGATGTAAAATGCTTCCTCCAACACCATTAGCATATACTACAGCAAGTTTGAAACATTAGATGGTGGAACTATTTTACATTAAAAATATATAAACAATAATGTAGAACTTAAAAAATAAATAAGCAAGTAAAACACAACAATTTTACGGGGATCCCATTCTCTAAGCGCAATAATGCCCTCCAGGATGTGTGTTAATGTGTAATTAATGCCCTTCCAGGGGTGTAGAGGCCCGCCACAATCCCTGGGCAGCCCTTAATTAGACATTAACACACACCTTCTCAAGCATTTTTGCTTGCTTAGTTGACTTCACACGCATCCGTTTTGAAACATTAACATTTTTCTTTCATCTTTTTTTTTAAGTTTTACAAATTTGAGGCAAGTTGTACACAGATGTCTTCCTGCTGTTCTTATTGTAGTCCTCCACCCCCCAGAGGGCTGCATACTGTCAAATCCTATATTCTGTAGACTGCAGTTGAAGTTCAATAGTCAGCACATATGCAGAATAGCTGAAGAGAATCAATCCTCTTATGTCCTGCTAATAAAACTCCCCCATTTTTTATAAAATATACAACCTATCTACTCACTGCTGTTTGGCTCTCCACCTAGTTACTGTCACAAAGCCATGTTGCTTTAGACCACTGCTTTGGTTATAAAATAATCTGCTACATTAATAAAAAGCACAATGGAGCGCTTCGGTGGAAAAAACAAACACAGTGAAAACCAAATCCACCAAATCCATATCTCATAAAATTCCCATCAGACTGTATTCTGTCATTAAGTATGAAAGAACATGTTTCCCTGGTACCAGTTTTGAAAGAGGCAGCCTCAAATTTATGTAAAAAATGTTAATACATGATATGAAGGTTTATTGGTCAGTGTTTTATTCATTTACATGTTTTAATATGTTATGTAACATGTTGTTTTTATATGTATATAAATACATTTTTATTTATTTTTATAAGTATATTCTTTACTAGCAACTCAGGGGTTAAGAATGTTTTTACAATGGTAATTGAGTGGTTACCAATTGAGTTAACTGATTGTGTTAATGAGTTAAGGTATTTCAGCAGTCACAATGGTGAAGCACTAGGTTTGATAAAGTCCAGGATTTACGTGGATGAAAGTGCTTACCACTTTGACTACTGCATTTGAAAGTTTGGATTACTGTGCATTTACTGGGTTTTACATTTTATTTACTGATCCTCTTGATGGAATAAACATTTTGTCTGTTATCTACAGTATTGGAAGTCTTTTTTAACAAGTTGGTGAGGCAGTGTGGACTAAGGTGGATTTGTTTTTTAATCTGCTACATTGATTACAAGAAACTCCCACCCAATGACTACATCTTTTAACACACCCAATTCTCTTCTAAAGCAATACAACAGTGACTTAGTACAAACATCCATAATAATAATAATAATAATAATTATTATTATTATTATTATTATTATTATTATTATTATTATAACACATGCTACCATGTGCAAATGCTCTCTTCTACCCTGAGTAAAAAAAAATGTCTTCCACCCATCCTCCCAATCCTCCATTTGAAGACCAACTTCCAAGTAAAGACTTTCCATTCTTAAATCTGTTGCACTTATCCACCAGAAACCATCTTCACTCCTCTGTAGATGGTTGCAGTCTTCTTTCAATATGTTTCTAAGACATTTGCAAAAATGGCAATACTTTTATAATTTCCTATATTTTGTACTCATATTTTTGTTTGAAATCAGTAGCTTTTATAGTTCCTCACTTCATGGGTGATTCCACTGTCATTATACAATCTGTGGGGAAAATGCCATTTTGAAAAGCTATTGTTAATCACCCTTTAATGTGGAGTGACATGAAGATACTTCAAGCTTTATGATATAGCCCAAGAAGATGAGTATTTTTTAAGAGTCATCTATAAAGATTAACAAAGATTAAAGCCACAAATGTGTTTATTACAGTGAACATTCCTCAAAACCTTAACAAATGCAACATTTCCCACCAGGATTGCAAAATACCATCTATAGGCTGTCTTGCCATAAATAGTTATACTTTTTCCTTCCAAACATATACCCTAAAAGGTGACTCCAGGCTGACTTTTTTTACGTTTTTTAAGATGGCACAGCAGGTGGTATTATGTAGGCCTAATTCTGAGATATCTGTCCAAAATACTGATCACATTTAAGTCCATGAGTCTGTTTAATTTGGTGGCCATTTTCTCTTAACTGTAATAAAGTTTAACATTTTTATACCAGATTTGCAAAGTTCTAAAACTGCAGCTTTTCAAGGCTCAAGATGTACTCTGAAGATAAGTTTATTGAAGATTTCAAGCTGTCTATGTTTTGATTTTGCATTTCATTTGTTGAACATTTTCTCATAACAATACTAAAAGTTAATATTTTTAAACAAACTTTGCAAAATGACATCTATGTGACCTCACCTCCACAATTCTGACTCAAAACATAATTTTAGACAGCAAATGCCATTTTGCACACTAACCACAAAAATCACCTTTTAATGAAATTGCAGAATAATTCTAAGGAATTCATGTGCTAGATTGACAAATATTTTGAAAATTCTGTCCAGAAATGTAATGTATCTAACTGATATATTTATTAGTATGTGTTTCATCTGTCCAGGGGGAATGGGTGAGTGAAATGGTATAAAAATGTCTTTTATCGTTTTGTTAAAAATATTACATTTCCTCTCTTAAATTATGAAAGAAAGGAGAAAGGAAAATACTTTTGCAAAAAGGCGAATTGCCAAATTGCCATTCCTCTGAGTAAGCGATGACTTGAGTTGAAAAATAAAATCCTTCTTTCAGGTAAGTAATAGTTTGTGATCTTGAATACTCCTTTGTGTATTCATAGTCAAATGTGAAGACCTGCCCATCTGAGTCTATCATACTATAGATGACATGTGAAACTGAGATCCCATCTGCCAGAATCAGTGATAATCCTGTGAAGATGTTTATAAGTAATAATGCAGCTTCATTTATTCTAAACAGAAACTTCTTACCACCAATCACTACATCCAAATTATGCTTAAAAGTGGACAATTTAGTAGCAGTTCTAATCCTGCTTGGTAATTTGTTCCATAGACAAGGGATTCTTCTTCTTCTGTCTTTTCCTGGTTAGGGGTCACCACAGCAGATCACTTGTTCGCTCCTGATTGGCAGTAGAGTTTTACGGTGTCAAGTTGCCAGCCTGGCGCTCGACTTTCCACGGAAGGCACACACACACTCAAGCCTAGGGCTAATTTAGAGTGTCTAATCCACCTACAGCATGTCTTTGGGATGTGGGAGGAAACTGGAGCACCCGAAGGAAGCCCACATAACCATAGGGAGGACATACAGACTCCACACAGAAGGCACCCCAGCCAAGGATCGAACCAGAGAACCTCTTGCTGTGAGGCGACAACGCTAACCGATGCACCACTGTGGCCACCCTCCATAGACAAGGGATTAATTGTGAAATAAAGTAATCTTTCTTTACAATTGTATTTATTGCAATTTTATATAATGGACCAGAATCCCTACTACTAGGATACTGTTCTTTATGACTTATGCTTGTGTTTTCTCTCATGGAGAAGTTATTCAATGGCCTATAGGCAAGACAGATTTACCCCTTTTCAGTCCATACATTATACTATACAAATTCAATCTCTTTAACCATTGTCCATAACTGAAGATTTGTTACAGAAGCTACATGTTTTGTAAGTCTTCTTTGAATGGTTTCCAAAGATCCAGTATCTGCCAGAGCTGAGAGATAAAAGCTAAGTCTGTATTCAATAACAGTAGAAAAACTGCAGTGAACCTGGTATGCCACTACTTAAATCTAATAAAACAACAAAAGTTCACTAACAGATATGCTTATAATCCCAATATAATGTTAAGCGCTTTCATCTCTTTATTCTTTATATAACAGACTCCCTCAGAAAATGCATATTCCCATTATATTGGGAGTATCAGCTTGCCTGTTAGTGTATCCTTATTGTTTTATTGCATTCATTAAAAGGCATAGCTAAGGACTTGTACAATGTAATCAGTCCAGCTCATCCCTTGATTCTGTTGTCCGTTGCGTCAAACCATTTTTACATTGTTCAGTTTTTGTATCATACGTCTAATTATTGTCCCAAGTTTCTAGTATGATCAGTATCCCGCTCTGGTTAGCTTACATTTTTTATGTTAAATATTTGGCCCCTACTTTCAGACAATTTAGTAATTAAATCAAAGTAGGTATTTAGATAATGTAAGTTATCTTTTTTTTTAAATTTTGCCCCTGTTTTACAAAGATCTACACACTTGCAGAGCAGAAAGTTTCTTGTGATAAGGAAATCAGAGCAAATTGTATTAAAAAATATGCTTTCCAGTACTGAACCCTGTGCAAGTCATGGACTGATTCTTCTTCATGGAGAACAGATGCATTAGGCTATTATTGTCAGTTTCCTAGATATCAACCATTTTAATCAAACTACACAAAGATCAACATCAAAATCACATAATTGCAGTAGTATATGGCCATGATAAAGAGTGTAAAAAGTGTTTGTGATGTACAGGTATACCACTATACAGTCTTAACCTTGATGCTTTAGGTTCAATATTCCTTTAACAAACTTGGCTTCACTCCCCCAGTGTGCAGCTTATCTTAAAAAAAGCCCTGTCAGTAGCACTATCACTACACAGGGACAGCTCAGACGCTTACCACATATTTAAGCATACACACACACACACACACACACACACACACACACACACACACACACACACACACACACACTACATCTATCCCTAATACTCACACTCTGACACACACAAATTCTATTTCCCTACCTTAATCCTATTCTAACCCTGAAACACCCACACTCATGCACATTATAAAGCCATCCTCTTACCTAGCTTTTATCGCAACCCTAAAACACATACCCTAGTACAAAAATGCTCTGCCCCACCACTTACATGGAACTCGCTCAAGTTAGCATTCACACAAATGGTCTTTCACTCATATTTTACAGCTGCTGACTCACATCACACAAATGTTTGTCAACTTGGTAAGCTGTAACTATATATATGTATATATATATATATATATATATATATATATATATATATATGTATATGGGTCTACTTCACTTACCTGACATCCCACATAAATTTCACACAGAACACCGCGCTGACAACACCGATATTTCACAACACCGAAACAGCACATACCCAACACACACAATACCGCACTTCAAAACCCTGGCACACCTCTGTAAAACATACACACAACACCACACACAAACAACATACAAAAGAAAAAACACAGCACTCAACATAAAACTGCCTAGTTCCCCTCACTCACACCCTGCCCATCATCTACACTAAACTAAACCCTTACCACTAAAACAAAACAAACACTACAAATAAAAAATCTAAAACACTTACCTTCACATTTCCCATTCTTGTAGGGGGGCTACGCCCAACACTGCACCCCCCCCATACCCCATGTAACTTAAATATACCAACTCTGAGATTGCACTACAACATCCACAAGAGTTGATTTCCTGTTCCGCTCAGGTTGGACTGTTGACCATTCGGAAGTAGGCAATCTGCCATGTTGGTCATCTGACACATCAAGCTTTTTGGCTTGCTGTTTTGGATGTCAGCCTACTGAGATTTTGGTGATCTTAAGTAGACCCATACACACACACACACACACACACACACACATATATATATATATATATATATATATATATATGGGTCTACTTCACTTACCTGACATGCCACATAACTGACACACAAAACACCGCACTGACAACACCGATATTTCACAACACCGAAACAGCACATACCCAATACACACAATACCGACACTTCAAAACCCTGGCACACCTTTGTAAAACATACACACAACACCACAAACAAACAACATACAAAAGAAAAAAGCACTCAACATAAAACTGCCTAGTTCCCCTCACTCACACCCTGCCCATCATCTACACTAAACTAAACCCTTACCACTAAAACAAAACATACACTACAAATAAAAAATCTAAAACACTTACCTTCATATTTCCCATTCTTGCAGGGGGGCTACGCCCAACACTGCACCCTCATACCCCATGTAACTTAAATATACCAACTCTGAGATTGCACTACAACATCCACAAGAGTGGATTTCCTGTTCTGCTCAAGTTGGACTGTTGACCATTCGAAAGTAGGCATTTTGCCATGTTGGTCATCTGACACATCGAGCTTTTCGGCTTGCTGTTTTGGGTGTCAGCCTACTGAGATTTCGGTGATCTTAAGTAGACCCATATATATATATATATATATATATATATATATATATATATATATATATATATATATATATATATATATATATATATATATATATATATATATATATATATATATATATATATATATATATATATATATATATATATATATATATATATATATATATATATATATATATATATATATATATATATATGCATGTGATTACTGAATAATGTTGACACACCACATTTTCAATGGCAATAATGTTGTCCACAACTGATTGACAACAGAAAAGCCTACAGCAGGGTAAAATCATTTCATCTTGTAGATACTTTTCAAATTTAAAGAAGATAAATCTTTGTTTTCCCATCAAGATCACAGATTTGATACCCAAACTAAAATAGATAAAATATTTGCTGCCCATGACTTACACACTAAAATCATTAATTTCTCAATCACTCCCTTCCCCCTTTCAGACCACAGTTCATTGATACTAAAAATTCAAAATGGATAAAAGCCATTAATCGTTATCTCCAAAATTCCATCATATATAACTAAAATTAAAGAGTTTAAACCCTGGTTATTTTCTGAATTACAGTTGTTCATAGATATTAATTATACCACAGAGACAAATAAAATAATGATATGGTACTTATTAAAAGCTTACATATATGGTAAAACCCTTACTTGGTATAAAAAAAATCAGAGAACGGAATTCTGAATTTTTGTCAGTAAAAGCTGAAAAAAAATCAAAATCATTTGGAGATGAAAAAGAAAGTAGAAGTATAAAACAATAAATACAATGAAATTCTAACACATAAAACTAGTTTAGCTTTAGAAAAACTAAAAATTAATACTTGGCCACTTCTCCCAAATATCAACATAATTTATCCACAAGAATCAAAATGCAATCAAAAGCTAATAACATTAAAAGTATCTTCCATGAAAAGAAAGGGGAAAATGTCTTGGATATAGGTGACATTATTGATGCCTATAGAAATCACTATATGGAATATTTCCAAAAAGAAAATATACATATTGATCAATTAAATCTAGATGAAAATAGTTCTAATATAAAAAAAAACAGAAAAATTAAAACTAGATCTGCAAGCACCCATATCCTACAAAGAAATTACACATACAATAAAAATGGGTAAAAATAATAAAGCTCCAGGTATAGATGGCATAATTATGGAAATATATAACATTTTTTTCTTCAAAGATACTATCCCCTCTTCCATAAAACTCTGTTAGAAATTCACAAGCTTTAATACCACTGGCAGTGACTGACGTAATCAATCAGGAGGAGAAGGAAAGCACACTCACTACAATTCCAGTCTCACAAAGACCTACCACGACAGCAAACCAAACACATAAACACACAAAAACATACTCAGAGGCTCTAAATAAAAATCTGCCTAAGCAGCAGAGACCTCCAAAGCAGACACCCAAGCAACCGCTACCCCAAAACAAAACACGTGCAACACATAGCTCACAAAGCCAGTGTGCCGAACAGTCACAGCCCTTAAGGCTAAACAACACACCTGATACACTTGTAATAGGTGACTCTATCGTCAGGCAAACTGACGTCCCGATCACCAGGCTGAACAAGGAGAAGGTCATGGTGAGCTGCCTGTCGGGCGCTAGGATCCGCCACATAACACAAGCACTCAGGTCACTCCAAGGTAAGTACAAATATGACTCAGTCATCGTCCATGCTGGTATGAATGACCTGAGATGTACCTCCCTGGACTACATGAAAAGAGACATAGAGGAGCTCTCTGAGCATGTAGCCCAGGCCGGTATGACCCTGACCTTGAGTAGCATCTTACCCTCACCAAGAATGATGCCACAATATGAAGACAAGATGATCAATTTCAAAAATTGGCTTAAGTATTGGTGTCATTCAAAGGGGATCCAGTGCCTGTCTGCCTGGGATGACATGCTCGACAAGCCACGATGCTTCGTAAGGGACAGCTTGCACCTGTCACCCCTGGGCTTTCGGATATTGGCAAAGGCTCTTGCCACCCCCATAGTGCCTTTTTTAGGCAAGGCTCAAAAGACAAACCCACCTCCATAGGTATCACAAGGGATAAGAAACTAAGAGTAATGCTACTCAATGCCAGAAGTCTAAACCTCAAGATGCATGCACTCAAAACTCTCCTTAGCATAGAGAACATCGATATCTGTGCAGTAACAGAAACCTGGTTTAAGGCTCCCGAGAGCACCCCAGCACTACCAGGTTATACCTCATACCATGTTTTTCGGCCCCAAAATTTGGACTGAACCACAAAAGGAGAGGGAGTATCAATATTTGTCAAAGATACCCACACCTCCAGGTTGGTGGCACAGCACGAAGCATCAGAGACTATCCATGTGCAACTAACAGTGGGTAAAACTTCCTTCCAGTTTATAGCCTGCTACAGACCACCCTCCCAAAACCCAGGAACCCCACTCGGCCTTCCTGAGAACACTGGAAAATATGAAGGTCTCTCCAAACACCATTATATTGGGCGACTTCAACTACCCTAACATAGACTGGGAGCATTACTCTAGCTCCAACACCCTAGCCCAAAGGTTCCTAGAATTTATAAACTCAAATGCTATGGAACAACTTGTTGCCACTCCCACAAGAGGGGAAAACATACTGGACCTGATCATCACCAACATGGGACTCTATGCTCCAGACCAGAAGTGTATCCCTCACTGGTAAGATCAGACCATAAACTAATCTCACAAGATATTCACATCCCGACCCCAGCCCCTGCCCAGAAAACCACAGTGAAAAACTTCTCTAAAGCAAATTTCACACTCTTCAAAACTGAGGTGAAATCCTTCAAAGCCCCCAGGCCTGTGGAATATACGGACCAGACCGCAGAATCCTTTATAAACACATTCTATAAACACCTTCAGGAATGCATGAATCATGCAATCCCAAATAAAACCAAGATCCAATCCTCCAAGGTTAGGCATCCTGTCTGGTGGACCCCAGCCATAAACAAACTATACAATAGAAGGAGGAAGCTACTACATGATAGAGCAAAATCCCAAAAAGGGAAGGCATCTCTGATCAGTATTAGCAAAAAACTACGGGCACTCATAAAATCGTCTAAGGCCAGCTTCGAGAGAAAAATTGCACAGGACACTAAGGATAATCACAAGGCTTTCTTTAGTTATGTTAGGAACCCGGGTGGGAATTCCCAGATATGCTCAGAATTAGTCCATAATGACAAAAAATACACTGAACCCACAGACATTGCCAACATCCTAGCTGACAGGTTCAGCGCAAATTTCTCCCCCCTTCCCCACCAAAAGGGCAAATATCTATCCCAGCAGAGTGCTGCCCCCCTGACATCTCAGATGCTCAGGTAAGAGCCACCCTCTCCAAAGCAAAAAACACAGCATCAATGGGACCAGACGGTGTCCCGGGCTGTGTCCTACATGAACTCCAAGAAGAACTAAACCCAAACATAAGACTACTGTTCAATCTCAGCCTTACTACAGGATATGTACCCAAAGAGTGGCATACAGCAACAGTAGTCCCTCTCCACAAAGGTGGTGCCTCAACGGATCCTGGAAACTATCGCCCCATAAGCCTGACTAGCTTGGCCTGCAAAGCTATGGAAAGGATCATCATGGACCTCATAAATAAAGATATTGGGGACCTACAGACACTGGACCCTACCCAGTTCAGCTTTGTTAAGGGCAGATCCTGCCTCTTAAACCTGGTTGATTTCTTTGAAACAGTCACCAAGGCCATTGACGAGGGGAAGGTGGTCCACACAGCCTACCTGGACCTTGCAAAAGCCTTCGATACAATACCCCACTCGGCATTATAGATAAGCTCACCAGCTTAAATATAAACCCATATGTCATTAGATGGGTTGCAAACTGGCTCAAGGACAGAACCCACATGGTTAGAATAGCTGGAGCCATGTCAGACTCCAAACCAGTTACAAGTGGCGTCCCACAAGGCTCAGTCCTGGGACCTCTCTTGTTCGGTATATATTTCTCAAAGGTACAGGCTAACACGGAAGGACCGTGGCTGACCAAGTTCGCAGATGACTGCAAACTGGGTGCCATAATCGACTCTCCAGCCGACACAAGCATCCTACAAAAGGGCCTCATAGAAACAGACAACTGGTGCCAGAGCCATGGCCTAAAGCTAAATGCCAAAAAGTGTATAGTCATCCCCTTTGGCAAAAACAAAGTGCCCACAAATTATCACATAGGTGGTAATCCATTAAGTACGGAAGAAGTAATTAGGGACCTGGGTACCCAAGTTGATAGCAATCTCTCATTTGACAACCATGTTGCCAAAGTGGTTAGAAAAACATTTTATATAGCCCACCTAATCATGAAGGGATTCACATCTAGATCAGGGGAGGTCATCGTGCCTCTTTACTCATCCCTCATCAGGCCCATAGTTGAGTACAATGCCCCTTTTGGGATGTACCTTACCAGACACCTGCAGCAATTGGAAAGACCCCAAAAGTACCTCACCAAGAGGATCAAAGGGCTCAAACAGATGCCATATGCTGCCCGGTTAAAGAAACTCCAGCTCTACTCAGTGGCATACTGCCTGCTCAGAGGCGATCTGTGTCTGACGTATAAAGCCGTGTCCAACCTGGAATTAATGGACATGCTGCACCTCAGATAATCCAAATCCCATCGAGCTACACGCTCGAGAGACTTGAACCTCAGCACTGAAATAAATAGGACATGCTGGAGGGACAGATTCATAACCCAGAGGCTCCCTTCACTCTGGAATAAAATCCCAGTCCAGGTTAGACAGAGTCCCTCATTGACTCTCTTTAAGAGGAATTTTGATGAGTGGATGGGAGATTGTAGGTTTACCCCGGGTATCACTTCTGTGTCACTGTTAGACAGAGGCAGAGTATACTAACCTTGAAAAAGGGCATAGCAAAATTAATTTAAAATGGGTGGCGAAAGCCAAACGCATTCTGGCTAGGCTTATAAATGCCCTAGGGCAGATAGGCTAGTATGAACCTATGAACCTATGAACCACCCTCATGGAGATATTCGTTAATCACACCAATCCTAAAGGAAAACAAATCCCAAACCTCTGTACCTTATATAGCCATATATCATTATTAAATAATGACTATAAGATATGTATGACAATATTAAATAACAGAATAAAAATACCACTATCCAAAACAATAAATAATGATCAAACTGATTTTATATATCATAGACAACACACATGACAATATTAAAATGATAATTTCTCTTATAGATTATGTTAATAAAGAAAATACAGAAACATTCATAACTGGCTTAGATATAGTGAAAACCTTTGATTCCCTAAATTGGGACTATTTATTCAAAATCCTAATGCTATTTGAAATTCCCACATCCTTTGTTCACCTACTAAAGAATATATATATACAAATAATTTAGCTTATGTCAATTTAGGTCCTTTTACCTATGAATCTATACATATAACAAAAGGCACTAAACAAGGATGTCCCCTGTCACTGATTCTATTTTCTCTGGCTATTGAAATATTGGCAGATTCAATTTGTAACAATATAAAAATCAAAGGAGTAGATGTTTATGAACAATATAATTGTAAAGTAATGCTATTTGCTGATGACATATTACTAGAATGATGTAACACAAAAGAGACATTAGAAAAAATATATATATTAATTGACACATTTCACATGACTTTAGGACTACATTTCAATAAATCAAAATTAAAATTTGTATTTTTAAATAAAAAAAAGAACTGTAGACTAAGGGGGATCACATCACAGGGAAACAATAATCTGCCTTAAAATATATAGGAATTGAGTTATGCAAGGATAATAGTGAATTAGCCTCAATAAAATACAATAATATCATCAATACAATTAAAATCTCTGTGGAAAAATGGAACAAAATAATATTAACATTTGAAGATAGACTACAGTTAATAAAAATGGTTTTACTGCCCAACATCCTATATATAGCCTTGGCAATACAACTGTTACCAGAAAGGAATATATTTAAAGAAATAAATTCATGCCTAATAATTTTTTTATGGTTTCCCAAAAGAAACAAAATAGATTTAATACATCATATCAGATCATGGAAACAGGGAGGATTAAACTTTCCTGATATAGAAACATATATAAAAGCATCAATATCTAAAACAATCTCAGATTGGATAAGTTCAAATTACTCTGCAAATTGGAAAGAATTACTAACTGTAATATCAATAAATGAATTTAATTTACAAAAAAAATGTCAAATAGATAAAAACAATTTGCCATGGTGCATATTATGTATTAGTAAGCAATATAACATAACTTAACCCACTAAAAGTCATATGATTCATTATTACATTGACTCATTTAGGAACATTATTAATGCAAATATTGATTTAAAAATCTGGTTTGATCTTTTAACACCATTTATAATCACAAAGAACTTTCCACATAAAATATATAGTGAAATTATTAATTCCTGGGAACAGAAATGATTTGTTTGTTGGCTCCAATGTATCAAATAACTAAAAGTTTTAGATATGCAAGTAATAAAAAAAAACATACAAATTTCCACAACAGGACTGGCTAACTTTATAGAGTATTCTGTCATATTCACAAGATTTAAGTAGAATAATTAACAATTATTTATTTAAAGAAATACCTAAATTTATGAAATGCGTGTATGAAATAATATATAATGACTTTGACATGGGAAGCAGTATTTCAGAATTTTACAAAATACTGATAAACTATAAAACAACACCCAAAAACCTCGTACAAGAACTATATAACAAAAGGACACTCAATACAGTTAACTGAAGATATTAAAACAGTTATCTTATTCTCGATAAAATATACATACCTTACACAATACTGGAAAGTTTTTAATTGGAAATGCTTGCACAGAGCATTCTTAACCCCAGATAGAATCAAAAAAATTAGTTCTTCCATAAAAGGAATATGTTGGAGGTGTGAGCAAGTACACAATGCAGATTGGAACCACATTTTATTTGACTGTGTTAAAATTAAGCCATTTTGGAATGGTATTAATAACTTTCTACAAACTTTATTTAATGATTCATTTTATTTAATTAAAACTCTTGTATTATTAAATGTGAATGAAGGCCATCATTTGAATAGGTCAAACATGTATCTAGTATAGACTATACTTGCAATTTCAAGGAAGTGTATAACAAGAAGATGGAATACAAACACAATACCAACTTTGTAAGATTTCTACAACCTACTGAAGACCACAGCATTATTGGAAATTAAAATTAAAGAACTAAGAATTTATCCAAAGCCATTTATCATCAACCCTTGGTGAAAAGTCTTATCATTGATTGACACTATACAATAATTAATCAGACACTCTGATAATGGATTGGACATACTTATAAAGTAACATTAAGATCTGTTATAGTGTCAGGCTAATGTAAATAGTGTACATAGTTATTTAAGATGTTATGTATTAATACTATGGGATTCATTCAAATGTATTTGAAATATAAAAAAAAAATGAGAAAGAAAAGCCAACAGTAAACCTCACTGCATGAAAAAAAACACATATTTTTTGCAAGGGGGTAAGCCCCCTTGCAACCCCACACCCACTGCTAATTACATGTACTGACTGTGAGATCACACAAGGAATGCCAGTCTATCAGACCTGCCAATCATCTGCATATGTTGATTAATTCAGTGGACCTATACAAATATATATAGTAAGTAAAATGTCTCAGTTAACAGGAGAACATAGTAATATAACCATTAAATACAATAGTTTTCTTCCAAAAACAATTTACCACCCCTTAATTTACTACAGCTTATCAGCCTTTTTTCTTAATTTCAGTCATGGCAATTTTATAATACCTTGTTACAGTCATCTTAGCATATCTGCCAAATAATGAAAACATATTCTTATCTACTGCTTCACATTTTATATTCTTTGTACCCTGAAATATCCATATAGAATATTATCTAAATCAATATGCTTCAAATTATAGTGTTTACATAAATTGTAAGCTAGTTCCCAAAATATCTTTACCCTACGATAGTCTAAAAAACACATGCTCATTAGTTTTTTTACAACTGCATACATGACAAGGATGATTCAGAATGGTTGCCATGAGGAGTAAGTGTGGTGTGCTCCTTGCTTTAACTGTTTTTGATTCAGAGACATTGATATTCATGTGCTGCACCACAGTGGGCTGTTTCTGTGGCTTACTGTTGAGGCATTCCAGGTGAGTGACCTGTGCAAATTAGCCATGTGCTCTCCCCTAGGAAATACATTCAGTACATCATTGAGATTCAGATAATTATCTCTTTGCTTTCAGTGGGTGAGATCATGTTAGAGAATTAGAAGTAAGTGCCAAGGAGTTTAGTGGACAGGTAATGGGGGGTTGTCTATGCATGTGGCTGTATGTGTGAGTGTATGCACAGGAAGACTGTCCTCAAGGGTGTGTGTGTGTGTGTGTGTGTGTGTGTGTGTGTGTGTGTGTGTGTGTGTGTGTGTGTGTGTGTGTGTGTGTGTGTGTGTGTATGTATGTCTGCCTAGGTGTGTGTATATGTATGTGTGTATATGTAAATAGGTGATTGTGTCCTTGATTACAGTCAGGTCAGGGGGGCTGTGTGTGTGTGTGTGTGTGTGTGTGTGTGTGTGTGTGTGTGTGTGTGTGTGTGTGTGTGTGTGTGTGTGTGTGTGTGTGTGTGTGTGTGTATCTGCCTAGGTGTGTGTATGTATTTGTACATGAGTAAATGGGTGATTGTGTCCTTGTGTATAGTCAGGTCAGGAGGGCTGTATGTCTGTGTCTGTGTGTGTGTGTGTGTGTGTGTGTGTGTGTGTGTGTGTGTGTGTGTGTGTGTGTGTGTGTGTGTGTGTGTGTGTGTGTGTGCACGCCGCAAGTGTTTGCATGTGTGTGGATTGGGTTCCCTGTACCAATATGATGCATGGGCCTCCAGTGATAACTACCACAGGAAAGTGCTGATTTGCATGTGTAGTAGTTACCAGCAGTTCAGAGACATGCAGATTATCAGATAATAAGGAGTTTCCTCGTTGTGACTAACATGTCTCTAAATCACATTTTCGCACATCTCTGAAACAGTGCCTTTTGACTGCATTATTCACTGCCAGTGATGGGGATTCTACCTAAATTACCAGGGATGTTCCCTTTCTACGCAACAGCTACACATCCAAGAATAGAGAACAAAGGAGAATGTTCCCTTTCTACCACTTATTTATATTCCATTGTTGTTTTAACTGGGAGTTTATTAATGGTAAGTCTCTATAAAATGTTTGATTTGCTCCATTCTCTTTCTCCTACACAAACGGGCTCTGTAATTTCTTTCTTTATCCCTCTGTGTGTATTTGCTCTTTAACACTTAAACCATTTTATTTTCATGCTTCATCTTGTTATTCTTCAGCCCCTCCATAAAATAACTTTTCCTCAAATATACTATGCACTTTACCATCCCTTTTAACTGATTTTCTTCAGAAACGTCCCTATATTTTCTACTATTCTTTTTTTTGGCTGCCATATAATTATCTGCATTTATTTTTTTTTTCGTTACCCATAGCAAATGCATAGAGCACAGGAATACTGGAAAATGTATTAGTCCAAATCCACTTCTCTCCCTTTTATTAAACACTACTTCTCCTTTTATTGGACTGAATACAAAAACCCCATATAACATAAAAACTACCTCTTAACAATTTTTCACCAACATTCCTGTTTATATAAAGACATTCTTTAAATACCTTGTCTTATGTAACATAACTGAATGGATTAAATGCATCTTCTTAGAAAATGACAAATCAATCAAGTTCTATATATTTGCAATTTGCTGTAGTTTGTTTGTACTGTATTAATTAGTTGCTTAATACTTTTCTGTTCCATAATCACATTTTGATGTTCTCCAAAAGTAGCCTATGATGTCAAGTTATCTAAAAACCAGTGATAATACTTCCCACCTCAGTTTCGTTCAGATTTTCTACAAAAGTAACAGAATGAGTTTCCATTTTCAAAATCTACATTACATAAATAAATGTGCTCTCTTTTCAAACTTTAGACAAAAATGTTTAAATACTACCTACATACTCTCCCTTCTTTTCCTCTCATCTTCTTTCTTACCCAAACGTCACAATTAAAATTTGTTGTTAGGGTAATGTTCATGTTAACATTAGAACCCTTTTTAAATTATTTGGATGTATAACTGTGTACTGCCATGATTCTAACAACTACACCCTTAATATTAGAGTCTGCCACATTTAACCTTCCCGGTTGTACAATAATTATCTAGAAATTAACATAAAAAAATGTATGCAACAGCAAAATTATGTTGCAAGTGTCCATCCCAAAGCCCCCTGCCTCAAATGATCCATTTATTTTTTATCTCACATTTTAAATGTAATAAAATAACCATAAATCTAAACATGTGTTCTTTACCCATTAATTTAATGTGTTTATGCAGTGCATTGATGTCAACACACCTACATATCTCAGATAAATGTGAACATATTCTTTTTTTATTTACAATTATTTTTACCTACATAAAAACTGGGGAATTTTTCACAGTTAGCAAAAATAAACAACATTTTAAATGTAGCATGCCACAGATGCCTTAAAAATAAATTATTTTTTAGTAATAGGATGCATGATTTTAGTATCAATATTAATAAAATCACAATACTGGGCACTATGGCATAGTATAATCCCATATGCATGTGTGTTGACACCAATACATTGCATAAACATATTGAGTTTAGATTTAGGTTTATTAAAAAATGTATAGGGCTAAACATGGAGGTGACTTAATTTTACTTTCTGAATTAGCAAAGTATAAATTGATAAATTTTTAAGGCTGATTGTGTACCAGTTCTTAATGTAATGAATAGTGTTAAAACATTTTTAAAACTGAAATTTAAATCTCTGGACTTGGTGACTTTAATAACTATATCATATGATTGATTAACTTATTTCTGTTTGCTTGTATATTCTTTTTAAACATTTATGTTTTTTATTGATGTGCTGTATTAAGAAAATGTGCTCTCATTGAGAGCTTTGCACATGAAATAAACAGCTTTAAGTGATGGCTGGAATGCCTTTATTTTTTGTTGTTCATTTGAATTTTATTAGATTTCATTTAGCTGTGTGGATTAATTTGTGTTTGTCCTTGGAAAAATATTTTTGCTTACAATTCTTGTATTTTTTCTTCATGTCTTTCATATATTTTTTTCTTTGTCAAATTACTTTGTCATTATGTTCTAAATCTTCCAATGCATTGTTATATGCTCTTTTATATTTTTCTTTCTCTACTTTTCTCACATCATATTGCCACTGTAACAATATTTTATATTGTTCCTTAAATATCCACCATTCAGACCAGTTTTTATAAAATTATCTCATAGTAATATGATCTGTCCATAAATGTATTACTGATCTCTTTCCTTCTTCATTCCATGCTTTTTCATTTATCCTTTTTATTCCTTTACTTGTTTTTATATATTCCATGTTTTCCTCTATCTCTAGCCATATTGCAAGATGCTCAGAAAATCCTGTTTCAACTACTTCCCATTCTCCTATAGCTAAACCCTCTGATATTAAAAAATAATCTGTTTCAATTCTATACAAACCACTTTTGCATGTTCTTGAATTTTTGTTGTAACTTACTACAGCTTCTAACTTCTAACATTTACTTATATCATTTCCCTTCTTTGTATGCTTGCCACTTAAATTTCAGTTAAAGTGGTATGTTATTATAATAATCATATTTATTACTAACATTTTACAAATCTGATAAAAAAGGTTCCCCTTGCTTGACAATTAGTATAAGCACATAATGTTATAATTCTGTATACTTTTTCTTTCCATTTTAAATCTACAATGGTTACTCTTCTTATTTTGCTAAAGTTACATATAATATCTTTACTATATTTCTATAAAATATGGCTATACTAGAACAGCTCTCATTTCCCAAATTCCAGATTATCTTTCCTCCCCACAGTTTCTTTGTTTGTAATCATTCTCCATTTGTTAAAACTCTTATGTCTCTAATATAATTTCATTCTCATCACCTGTATTACACCACTCCAAAATCAATGTTCTTTTTACCATAGTCATAATATTACTCACATTTACAGAAACTGCTCTAAACTTTTCATTTTCCCTTGTCCTTATATTCATGGTTTCATAGGTTCATAGCTTATTACTAGGGTAGCTGCCTTAATGGGTAATAATCAAACACTCTACCTTTTGTCTGTCAAACAGCTTAACTATTATAGAAATGCTCAACCATATTTTTTCATGCATTTCCTTTGTTTTTCTTTTGTACTTTTCCCTTTACATTTTCTTTGTCTGTCTGTTACCCTTTTACCAATAGAATTGTCGTTTCTTTTACTATCTCTAGTTTGTCTTCTTCATCACTTATTTCAAAACCTTCTTCAATGTTCTCTTTATTATTTGTTTTCTCATCTAATTTCTTCTTCTATTTTTGCTAGTTCTAAAATTTCTTCTCGTTTCATTTTATTCTCTTTCTTTTTCCTTACTCTTATTTTCATTGTACAATTCATTCATAAATGTCCAATTTTGTTGCATTTATAACATTTCACTTCATATTTGTTTGCATCATGTCCCATTTCCCCACAAATATAACATTTTATTTTATCATAGTTACATATCAGCTGTGCTTCTTTTCCAGAAAAAAAATGTTTTGGGTTGCCTCCAGTATTTTACAACAAGCCCTCTTTCATTTTACATTTATCATGCTTGGTAGATGTATATTTTTTCTTTTTATATTTTCAGCATAATATCACAATGCCATCCACCCCATAAACCCCTTTTATCATAAACTTTTGCATTGTCCAGTGCTTCTTTACATAAAGTTTTCAAATGTCCTTTCTAAGTCTTTCTTTTCACCTCTGTTCAAAATTGTACTTGAATTTTCTTTTTTCCTTTTCCTGTTAAATACTTTTATGACATAAAGATTCCATTGGTTATAGTCTCTCTTTTTTTTCATATTCTCCAAGAAAATTTTTCATTGAAAAACAGTCTCAAATATAATGTCTCAAAATGACTCTTTGTGAATAAGAATACATGCTCTTACCTCATGTGCTTTTACACCCGAAGGAACAATTAAATTGTCCCACATTTTATACCTGTCCATTTACTTGTGTTCTTTACTTTGAATCCTTACCATGTGCTTCTATTTTTTTATTTTCTTCTGTCTTTTTATTTTCTGTTACCCCCCCCCCCATTTTGCCTTCTTTAATTTATTTGCATATGTTTTCTTTTCCATCTCACTACTATTCTTCAGGACTGTCACTCCATCCTCCTTTTGTTTTTTTCTCCATAATGTGCCCCAAGAAAATGTCTCCTTCATTTTCTGGCTCATTCTGCATTACCATTTCTTTAAGTAAATAATCCCACAACTCACACATGTTAAGGGATTTAATTATATATCCATCTTGTGCTGATTCATCTCCAACAAACAGTTTTCTTTGAAACATACCCTCAGAATCCTGCACAAATTCTCCGGTCTCAATATTGGCTTTCTCCTCCATTTCTCTCACCACCCCATTGCCCTCTTCTTTCTCTGTCTCCCTCCCTGTTAGCCAAACTGCTTCTGTGCCTGAAAAAGAAACAGGAAGTGCTCATACAAAATGTGTCTCATTCACAACATCAGTGAATAGAGGAAGTGCCCCAGTGTCTCAATCAAGTTTCTCCTGGTTAGTAAGAATATCACCTTGTGTCCCACTGTAAAGTAGCCATTGGCCTAAAGGGTCTAACCGTGTCAATAAAGCATTACAAATGTGCACATTCTATTACAAACTCATTAAGTCTGAATGTAGTTTGTTGCGAAACATTGAACATTTATTCATTTATCTTTACTTATTTAGATTTTGTTTATTGTGGTAGAGCAGTGATGACAGAACAACCATCCACAAGCTCTTCCAGGGTTACATACAACACTGTAACAATTCCACATAGTAAGTAAGCTAAATATTACAATGAGATTTCACATATCTGGAGGTTAACAGGATAACAAAACAAAAAGTAAGCAAATGATGAAACTATGTACATATTTACATAACGCAAAGTTACAATAAGGAAGCAAGGTGTTAAGAAGAGTGGTATAACTAGGTTACTGAGCTTATTTGATTATGTGATGTATCCTGCATTATGGTATTTGCATATTTTTCAGAATGGTGTATAATTTGAGGCTAGAATTTAGAGTAGCTTTTAATCTCAGAGAGATACTATGTGAGTTGCTATCAAAGTTTGGGTCTAACTACAGAGAAACTATGATATGAAGTGTGTAGCTTGTCAGATGGTCTTCATAGTGCTGGGCCTGCTGTAATCTGACTTCTGAGGCTGAAAGTTGGGGTGATTGTTAAACATTTCATAGAATGAGTAGATGGGGTTTCATGGTGAAGCACTCTGTAGACTGGGAACACAAACAGGAGATTGGTTGTGGCTTGCATTGGTAGCCATTTTGCTTTGGATAGTATGAAGCAGTGATGCTGATGTCATGACGAGTAGATGATGAATCAGCATTTTTTTATCAGAAAGGTTGTATAGAGAGGTTGTGTTGTTGCTGGAAGTATTAGTAAACAAAGGTAGGTTGTAGTCGATTTGTGTAAGAAAGAGGCCTTTGCCCATAGCAGCCCTGCCTTATGGAGAAAGGAAATGAGAGGGTTTCTAGATTCAAAACAGTAGATAGTAAAATTTTTGTCTCAGTTTTTTGAATGTGCTCTTAATAAGTGATCACCTGATTGAGCCAAGTGCCAAGATATCCAAAAGATATAGTTGTTTTAATATAAGTGTTACATTAGTCTGTAATATTGCAGGTGCTGGTGAAATTTCTAAGCCTTCCCTTTGTGACAAAAGATAATTGTCTTGATTTTTCTTGGCTTGAGAAGTTTTTGAACCAGAGATATTTGTTAATTTCGAGAAGATCTGTTTGTAGTTGGCATGGATGACAAAGTGAGCAAGGTTTGATATATATAGTTGAGAATGTCATTGGTGTATAAAAGGAATTATATATGTGGTAAATCCAAAAGTAGTTTGTTTACAAAAATGTGGAATAGTAAAGGGGGCAAGTACTGATTCTTGTGGAGCTCTTCAGTCAGTGTGTGCAGATTGGACAGCAAGGATCAATATTTACTGCAGAAGATCTTTTCCAGAGAAAATATTTGAACCGTTGTGTAGTTTCCTGTCTGATGCCAGTTTCTAAAATGCAGGTTAGTAAAACTGAGAGATCCACTCTGTTAAAGGCTCAGGTTACTTTTATCTATGTTAGTTAAAATGTCATTTGTTAGGGTCCAAAGCATACCTCTGAAATGTCCCGATTTTTGCAGAATGTCCAGATTTTTTGTCACATGTTTGGCCTGTTCTTCATAAAATGTGTGGTTTTCTGACAAAACACTGAGGATTGAAGTCCCTAAATAATGATATACATTTGAGTTTCAGACTTCATTTCCTTCAGAAAATTCATGCTAACACAACTCCTGTTAGTCTAGCAACTTTATAAAATTATAAGAGCAATATTTAGAAATTGTCCCTATTTTTGAGCCTTTGTCCCCCATTATTTTAGGCTTTGTCCACATTTCTTGTGCTAAGAGGTTGAGAGGTATGATCCAAAGTGTTGTCAGAGTGCCCCTTCCAGCCCAAAACCTGTGTTTATTGCTGGAGCATGGGATATATTTATATATATGTGTGATAAGCTGGTTATATATCAGCTTTTCCAAGATTTTGCCAAGAGATGAGAGTATGGAATGGTCTAGAACTAAGTAGTAGTTGTTAGTTTATAGTCTTTTGGAAAAGGTCTAACAAAGGCTAATTTCCATAAAAAGGGCATAGTGTTGCTAGTGAGGCAAAACCTATGCGTGTATTTTATGGGGATCTCTATGTCATCGCTACAGTGGTCAATCATGGATAAATGTCATTGAGACAATGTATATTTGTGCTTGTCATACCTTTGTTCCACTGTACATATTTTGTTGTTTCCTTTTTATATATTTATTTATAGTATGTAGTGCTGTTGGTTTGATTACAACTTGAAACATGTATTTGCTATTTTCTTTCTTTTGTTGAAGTCATACATTTATCTTGTCATTTCTTACTAAAGAAGTAAGGAACATTATCACAGTATTTGATTTTTGCTCAGTGAAACTCTTGCATCCCACGAGGACCACTCAGCTACCTTATAAAGACCATATTTTCTGGTGTCCGCTGTTGCTATTTGTCTCTTACTCCCTTCCTGCTTCATTATATAGCAGCAAGTTCCTGCTATGCTACTCTTATTTTAACACTGTACCTCTCTTATTCTTAGCAAGTCTTCTTAAATTGCAGTTATATCAGCATCTTACTGTTTCCTCATCTCACTGAGCTGGATTTGCTGTCAGGATTTCAGTCCATCATGATAACTCACACACGCTTGTAATAGCAACTTGACAGATCTTAATTTATACTGCTATGAGAAGTCTTAATCACCTGTTTATGCTTACACCCATGTATCTATTTTCTAACTCTAGTTTCTAACTTTCAGTGGTCTTTTATTTTACTATAATGTTTTTGACATGCTGAATTGTCAAGCAATGTACAAATGTTCAAAGGCTTTTCATTTACTATAATGCATAGATAACCAGGTTCGTATTCATGCACAGTGATCATAGTATATAATTTGTCAATGCATAATAGTTTACTTATGCATACTATGAAGCAGAGGAAAGCTATGCAGTTGTAATTTAAATCATAAAGGCATTTTTATTCAGCTCTTGGAAATATTCCACCTCTGAACTAAAAAAATATCACATAAATTGCAGTAAATGAATAAAAAATGGCATTTAACATACTTGTGGCTCCATTATTTTATTCTGTTTCACAACAAAATTCTTTGGTTATGTTTTATTTATACATGCCCTCCACTTGCTTATTTTTTGCATGGATTCTTACACTGTAATCAGGAAAGCTGAAATGTATTCATTTAAGTGAGGTAACACAATGATAGTTTATGCTTAAAGGGATATCATTTGTGGTCAGTTCATTTGTTTGTATTCATGTGTCTACATTTCTCTTATTAAGCTATTTTATTTATTGCATTCTTAAGTACAGTGTTTTCCCATTCCTCATATCATGCATATATTACCTGGATTATTTAGTCACAATGCTTAAATGTAATGGCAGACTAGATACTGCTTTTGTTTATCATATGTAGTTTGTAAGTTCATATAGACCACATTAACTGAACAGGACACACCCGTTAAGAGCATTAGTAGTCTTTTATTCATTTTTCTAAATTGTAACATGCACTGTATGTTAGATTTGTCACTGCTAGAAAAAAAAAATATTCATCCATCCGCAACCTCTTTTCCCCATTTTTGCACATGGGGTCAGGGTGTCACTTCACCAGTAAAAATCACCTAGAGCGAAGGTTTACAGTGTCAGGTGGCTAAATCTGCCATGGTACTTCTTCCAAATTATACACTCATACCAATGGCCAGTTTACAGTGTCCAATTCACGGACTGCATGTCTTTGGAAAATGTAGTTTGGAACAGACTACTTTGTCCAGGGACATCTTCAGGTTGGGTTAGATAGAGTAGGTGGAAGCAAGAAAGATAAGGGGAGGATAGGATTAAATAAGTAGGAGGGAGGTTTTAGAGAAAATGAGGTAAGGTTAGGAAGGGACTTAAGGGGTTTTAGGCAAGGGTGTCTGGAGTAGGAGTCATATTTTTGACATAAACTTGCTAGAGCAAGTAGCATGCCCATGACAACCTGTAGGTACTGTGGTACATGTAGGCCTTGGGCTACTTTTAGTCAGGAACTGGAGTTTTTTTTTTTTTTCCCTTCTTGAACACTTCTTATTAATATTTTTGCAGCTTGGCCTTCTTAGTAGCGTGAAACCTTTCAGAAAGGGTAATTCTAGTCACTAAAGTATTAAAGTACAGCCAGGGTTTACATCAGTGCTGTTTTATTCATACCAGCAAGGTAGTAATCACAGTAATATGGTAACTGGGTGGTTTACAGTGTTCACTTTGGAGAGCAGCACCGTTATTCTGATGCTCTCAATAATAGGAGGTCCTCAATCGGGTGAGATTTATTGGTGTCCATTGGGCTAATTTTCTGAGGTGTTTTCTCAGCTGAAGCCACAAATGTTTTTTCATGGGCTTTGAGCGAGTTAAGTTAATGGTGAGTGCGAGGCGGCATTAACAGTCAGGGGAATGTGGCCGTGTCTTGTAAATTGTACTGTTTTGCAGGAAGTCAGACTTTGACTAGTAAATCGGCCTGCTTATCATAGAACTGTGAATTTGATGAGGCATTGACAAACCTGGGAGGACTCAATCAGGTATGATGGTCATTTGAGAAAGCAGGCTTTTCAGGTCGGATGAGTCATGGGGGCTGATTGGGAGCACTGTGTGCCTTCTCTTCATAAAAAAAAAAAATGGAAAAAGGGAGAATGATGAATGGAGGTTTGTATCATTATATTTGGGAGCAAGATGCTTCATTTTATGTTAATTGTACAATGCTGCATGCTATGGCACATTCTTACTTAAGTTATTCCTTACTTTTTGGGGGACGTTGCTGTTTCTGGGCTGGTCATTGTGGTCTTCCACTGAGGTTGTTTCAGTGGTGGTGGTGACTGTGTGCGGCCTCTGCATCTTGTGTTTGGGTGAGACAGGATGTCGGTTCGGGGCTTTCTTGTGCTATGTGGCCCCCGTGAGTAATGTTTCTTGTTGCACATGTGTGGAGAAGTCTTAAAATAAAAAGAAAAGAAAAAAAAAGGAAGGGGGGGGTGGCTTTTCTATCTCAGTTGTATGAGAACGAACTTTTTGCAGTATCGTGGGTGGCTGGATTGTTTCTGTGGGTGAGAAACTTCATTTTCTTCGGCTTTCAATCAGGTTTGAGTTTCGCTGGTGAGGGTAGTCCAACATGCCCTTCTATGAGGTATTTTCCTTGGATGAAGCGGCGAGTGGTTCTCAGGCTTTGAGTAAGTTGTTAACAGTTGTCACCATGCATGGTACAGTTGGCATTGGTAAGAGGTGGTGGTTTCTCCAACTGGTCTTCTGTGCAGTAGAACTGGCATGTTGGTACGTAGCTATGTTAAACATATATAAAAGAGAGAGAAATTTGAGGTATTGCATTGTCTGGATGGTTTTTGCTGTGAGTTGCTGATCTCTTGCTGCAGCTCTGGATGGGTAGAGATGGCCTTGATTTTGGTTGCAGTGGGGTTGTCAGGGTTGGGGCATGCTGTCCAGGCCCTCATTGCTTGTTTGGGTTGGTTTAGATGGTGGTTTTGGCTTTCACGGGCTTTGTTCAATGTGGTTTGTTCCAGGCTGTGGGGGAGGGGATTAGACGCATGTGCAATGGTGGCCTAGGTCGTTCAGCTCAAGAATATTCAGTGAAGTAATCCAGCTCGACCTATATACACATTGTGTGGTTTGAATACTTGGTCATTTGTAGGGTGTTAGTTTTCATGTGCAGATGTGCTTGGGGGCATTATGGCCCATGTTAGATGTGTGTGAACAATTTAGTCTACTTAAGGGCTCCACCACATCAATGGGTATGTGCTTTTTTTTTTCTTTTTTTTCCCCTCCCCTCTAGGCTTATATCCATTAAGGCCAACAGGGGAAAATCCAACTTGCCCCTTTTAAGGAGTTTTGTCCAGTATTAAAGTGTACTGCCAAAGTATATAGGCAATGGATGACAAATACTATGTGAATGAGCTGAGGGTTTGAAGCGGCTTATTTACACAAAGGAATACAATTGTACAAGTTGTTGTATATCTGTAATTGCTGAGTGGCATCTTTTTTATTTTTTTTATTTTTTTTGTATCAATAGGACTTGCTGGCAGGACAGACTGGAAAGCCTCTGGGACCAAGTCTGTGGAATAGACTCCTTTTATTGAAAATTCAGACTACTGGAATGCCAGGCAGGCATCCCAGCATGGATAGGGCTGCCAGCAAGTTCAGACCTCAAATCCTATGGAAACTGATCTACTTAATACCTGTTAATCAGTTAATTTAGCAGTGGAAGCCAAACCTGTAGCTTAGGTCCTTGCATTTTTAGGCAGTGTGAGCAATCAGGCTGCAAATATATTTACAATGACACCCAATAGAGGGTAGGGGGAGTGTCATTACATTTCAGACAAATGATTATATCTCTGGGACCATAGAGGTTATGAAGGAAGCATAAATGGATGCCCTTCTGTACAAATTATTTTATAGTGGTAGTATTCTTTAGGTTTTAGATCTTAAATGGAATTTCATAGGTCACAGTAAACACAGTAATTGTTATGGTTGTAAGATTTTAACAACTTACAATATATCAGAAACCATTCGGGTTGCATGCATACTGTCAGTGGCATTTTCTTCAGCTAGCTAAGAGCTTTCATATGAGACTAAGGAGTCTCGTCAGTGTTACTTGGACATGAAGATATTTAGAAAATGTAAAAATTATAGTTAAATAAATTAATATCATAAAAACAACAGTTAAAGGGTCGGACCCCCATCTTTGTTTTGGGGTCATTGGGGTGGGGTTGCACGGCTATTTGCATGCAGGGAATGAATCGGTAAGCCCTATACGTTAAATGAGTAGGTGTAGTAGTTCATTGAAGAGAGAATTGGTAAATGTCAGATGTGAAAGGTAGGGATCTTAGCTGTATGCAGCCATGATTCATTGTGGAGTATTTCTAACAGGAACCTATGAAAGGGGAAGAAAGGTTTATTTTTCATTATCCTGCTTGTTTTCCTTCCATCGCTAGAATGCTGAATGTTGAGAATTATAAAGTGAAATGATCGGATAAGAGGTGGAGGACTTATCAATGGCTCACTACAACTTTAATTAGGAAAATCACAGGATGATTAAACTGTGATAATTTATTTATAGAAATAGTCTTACTGGAATAATATTATTCACCCTATTGATGGTATTTAATTTATTCATATTGAGGTGATGGTTGATGTTAAAAGGCGGGTCATAGTGATAAGGTGTTTAATGCATAATCACAAGAGATAGGGATAGAGGTTCATCTTTGTTTAGTTTTGTAAAGGCAAGTGGCTTAACTTGTTTTTCTTTTGCAGATCGCTGAGGTATGGAACTTGAGTGGGCATTGGTTGGTGACCTGAATGAAGGGGTCTCGAAAGAGGATGGTGGCTGCTTCAATAGATACCCTGGTCCCTTGGGTGGTGCACAATGAGGTCATAGATGAGGGAACGCTGAGTGAGCAACTGTCAGTGCCTTGATGGAGGTGGATTTGAAAGGTAACAGATTCTGCTTGGGTGGATGTTTTGGTTGCTGGAGTGGTGTACAATGAGGTTGCAAGTAATCTTTACTCAACAGTTTGAGGTAGTTTGGGGGCAAGTTGAGGTGGAGGTATGTTTGGGGTAGGGTATTGCAGGGTTGGGGATTGTTATAGTGTCTGGGGTTTCCACAGGTGGGGTGATATCACAGCAATCATAGGATTTTAGGAATCTACTTATATTTGGGGGGGATTGGTTGGGGCCTTGTCTGTTAGAAGAGGTGCAAGATGGCAATAGAGTGGTTGTGTTGTCTGTTTGTAAAAGGTGTGTCACATCACATTAGGGTTAAAAGGCTTGCTGCAGGATTTTGGGGCACCTTTTTATATGCATTTAGGCATGTCAGAATTGGGTGGGTGGTGCATTTACAGTTACCCTTCCAGCTTACTGCATTTGTAGCGGGCCCATGATGTACTCTGGTGATAGAAAGCATGAAATTTGTCATAGGGCATGGTAGGTATTGGTAGTGTTATATACTCAGGTAGGGTTTAGAAGAGAGTACCACAAGAACCATGTAATTTATGCTTGAGTGAATTTTGTAGGTAGGGTTTTAGGAGCATTATAGGCATGAAAGTGTGTTGGGATATTTTGAGAGCAGGGTGTTTTGTTTATGTGGGAGATAGAAAGGTTAAACAAAGCATGCTTTTGGAGTTTTCCAGCAGTTGGCCATGTTGTACTTTACTAGTGGCATAGGTAGTATGGGGGTTAAGGTTAATTTTGAATGTTGTGGATGGGCATTAGGTGGTAATGTATTTTGGGTGGTTTAAGGTTAGGTAGGTGTTAGGTTGTGCAAGTGGTCAACACATTAATCAGTAGCATAGTGAATACTGCAGTTTCAGGAAAGACTGGGTTGGGTTGATTAACTACGTGCTGGATGGTGATGGCATGACACAGACATTGTTTGACTTGGTGGCATGGGCCATTCCTCAAGTTTGGTGGTATATTGTTTGGTTACTTTTGCCTGGTGCATTTGGGGCCATACTGCTACAGGCTGTGATATAGATTTAAGTGTGTTACTGTTTATAATGGGTAGTTGGTGTGATGGCAACATTTTATTAAGTGGAATGCTAAAGAGATTTCATATGGTTATTGTATTCATTGGGCAGTTAATGGGGATGCAATCTAACTTGAGGGTATGCAGTGCCTTGTCATGGTTTCATGGGGCAGTGGGCTAAGTGTCTGGTTGTTTAATGGATGGTAATTACTGAGAGTCATCAGGAAATGTTTGAAGTATGGTTTTGGGTAATTGAGGTCTGGTGCTAGGTTATGAGTTATGGTTGTTGTTTTAGCTTGGGAGTGGAATCAGTGATTTGCTTTTAGCTTTTTAGGTAACTGAATAATTTTGCTGTTTATGTGATGGGGAGTTCGGAGGTGATGGGTGGGTTACAGTGGTATACTGAATGATGTTTGGGTTATGCTGTTAACTCATTCACTCCGGAGCAGCTCAGAAAAAGCTGCCTGCTTAATTCCACGATAGGAAAAACAGTGCAGCCTGAGCTCATTTTCAGAAAATCCATTTCTAATACCATACAGAAAACAAATGTTCATAACTCTTTAACTATAAGAGCTAGACTAAAAATGTAAATATGAAAGTTGTTCAGCAGTGTAAATGTTGCATATCAAAGTCATTATTAAATATTTGGCGAGAAATGTTGATATTGTGCATATTTTTTACCTGTTTGGAAAAGCAAAGCACAATATCTTGGTTAATGTACCACGTAGACCCTTACAATTTGTATTTAATTTGTTTGTATGAATGTCAGCTTTAAAATTATACCTTAACCATTACTGTGTGATTAATATAATATTTCTCATAATTGATAAACAAAGCATAATATCTCATCACCTGTAACAGACACATATCAGTGTAGAAGTTGCATGTCTCAATGTCAGCTTTGAAATGATGCATCATTTGTGTCATCACCATGCTCCCTTGCAAAGATATCGGCATAATAATGAGAAGTATTGTAAATGTATAATTTTCATAATCCTACAAGACTAAACAAACTGTGATATATGTACATGTGTACAGTGCACAGACACAGTTCTTTTACCATGTTGTAAGGAGTAACACTGTTTTCAAAAGGATGTATTGCTTGGCACACTGACATGCTCCCTTGCAAAGTTATTTAGCAAAATATGAAAAAAAAGCATAATTTCCATAACCTAAGTCCAAAACAAACTTTGATATCTGTACATGTGTAAATTCAAGATCTGTACATGTGTACAACATAAAGGCACAGTTCTTTTACCATGTTGGAACTATGAACACTGTCTTCAAAATGAGGTATTACTTACCACATTCAGATGCTCCCTTGCAAAATGATTTACCAAAATATGAAAAAAAATCATAATTTCCATAACCATAAGTCCAAAACAAACTTTGATATATGTACATGTGTACAACATACAGGCACAGCTCTTTTACCATGTTGGAAGTATGAATACTGTCTTCAAAATGTGGTATTACTTAGCACATTCAGATGCTCCCTTGAAAAGTTATTTACCAAAATATGAAAAAAATAATAATTTCCATAATCATAAGTCCAAAACAAACTTTGATATCTGTACATGTGTACAGCATACAGGCACAGCTCTTTTACCATGTTGGAACTATGAATACTGTCTTCAAAATGAGGTATTACTTAGCACATTCAGATGCTCCCTTGCAAAGTTATTTGCCAAAATGTGAGAAAAAGTCCTAAACAAATACATATCTGTACAGCATTCAGACCCACTTCTTTTACCATGTAGACAGATATCATAGGTTCATAGGTTCATAGATTAGTACTAAGCTAACTGCCCTTGCGAGCCATTTTAAGCCTAGCCAAATATCCCTTGTGAGACTCAACCCTGCTGCCCCACCTAGCTTGTGCTGGCAAGCACCTAACCAGCCCACCCTCCCAACAAACACCCCTATCAGTCTCGACTCTCAGACCCCAGAAACACTAGTCTGAGTCTCCCAGATATAGATCATTGTAAATATACACATTCTTGGTGTAGCCAACATACTGCTAAATAGGTACATGTAAACTGAAAAATAAAGGTAAGGACCGCCACTCCATTAATGAACCCAGGACAGGCATGGGACTTTAGTGGCATGAAAGGCCATCTGATCTGTCTGATACCTGTGCTGGCTACCCACTCAGACAGCTGATAACACTACAGTCTCATGTCTTCCTTCACTGTCAGCAATCGTCCTTACCTATGCCTTTTGTCTTTACATGTGTCCATTCAGCAATGGACCCAAGGGATCAAGTTATGTATTAGTAAACCCTTCCTGTCATCTAAGCTCTACACATGCCTGATAAAAGAAGAATAAAAAAAAGCATTGCAGGATGGTTACTGACATATTAGATTGTATGTGGTAGCACTCCCCTGAAACAGTTGTTCTTTATCAGCATCTTCACCAGCTCCTTCCCACAGTTATTTGCCAAACTCAGAAAAATATCATATTGTACACAACACAATTCATAATAGAGTTTTACTTACCATACTGGTCCTACTTGGTCATGGGTGTTTTCCATTCTTCTCACAAACTGCATATTACCAATCCTGCATAGCTCTCCTCACGCCATTGTGGAGGTCAGTCAAAAACAATACAATGCCCTCCTCAGTTAGGTAAATGCCATCCCTTCTGAACAGGTGTAAATCTTCTACGATGATGCTGTCATGGCATATTGTAGATCCACTGACCCTGTGCATCAAGCCATGTGAAACCATTCTGTAAACATCTGGCCTTGTGCGCTGCCTGTTGACAGTTTGCTGTTTTCCATATTTGGTGAGGAATTATGTCAGACTACACAAAATGACAGCATGGCCACCACGACTGCAGGTGTTCACAAATTCCTCTGATTTGAATCCGTAGCCTTCTGAGTGGTTGACCTATCACATCATTCACTCCAATATGCAGCACAAGGATGTCGGGCTCAGGGTAGATGGAACACTTCTCTTCCAACAACTGCAGTACTCCGCTCCAATGCATACCTCTTCTTGCTATCCAGTAAACCTTCACACTAGATGTGGGGAAGCTCAAGTTGTAGTGGTTTTCACTTACGGAGACATGGCTGACAGCCCAGTGAATGTAGGAATGGCCACATACCCGCACTCTCAATTGTCGTTCTCCTGCTCGTGAAGCCATGTCAATGACAGAAGATGGACGAACCTGCACAGGAAAGAAAATGCAAACAGATTACTACTGATGTTTGAGAGATGTATTGCAAGACTACATATGTATGTGTATCGTATGCATTACCTGGTTAGCTCATCCAAATCTTTACTTCTATCCACAGGGGCATTATTCTTTTCATAAGGTACATAAGTGGTGATGACGCTGCAGAGGTACATACTTACCACCCTTGAAAATGCCAGATTACACACAATGACTGACAAGGGGCACAGAAAGGGCACATGTAAAGAGAAAAAGCAGGGTAAGCACTGCCACTCGACTAATATGCCGAGGACCTTTATGGGGCTTTAGCTAGTGGGTGTCTGTAGTGTCCCACACTTGTGCTGGCTACCCAGTCAGACTGCTGGTAGCAGCAATGACTCATGGTTGCATGCAATGCCAGCACTCTGTCTTACCTCTGCCTTTTCCGTTTACATGTGTCCTTTTGGCAATGGCCATAAGGAGTCAAAGGGGGGAGCTAATGTAAAGCCTGTTGACATGGCCTACATACATTTACTACACCAGAAAGGAGGGGGACTGAGTGGAGAGCAAAACTAAGACAACATGTGAAAGGACTATGCCTGACCCAGGCTTTGTCTTTTTGCATGCGTCCTTTCCCGGAGGGAAACATTGCATCACAGCGGCTTCCTTGAGGCCATGCTTACCTAGGACAGCATCACTATGGGACTGAGCTGAGCAGTCTCCAAGTTCCCATCTGCAATCCTGGTCAGTCATAAAATCCACGGTGGCTGGGTATGCCCTTCCATGATGCACCCACTAACACAAGACCAGTTGGCACAAATCTCTGAAGAGGAACCTTCCTGGCCTTGGTGCATAAGGACTTGCCCGGATAACTGACAAGGGGGCACAAAAAGGGCACATGAAAGAGAAAAAGCAGGGTAAGTTCTACCACTTCACTAAAAATAGTAGTAATTCCAGTTATTTCATTTAACCATCACTCTGGTTACAGTAAGACACAGCACTGTTTGTCATCCATCATTCCAACATTTCTTCAACGTATTTATCACCAGTTTTCCTCAATACACTATGTACATACTGTTGAAAGCTTCCTAAATAAACAAAAACATTATAATATTAATATATATATATATATATATATATATATATATATATATATATACTAGTGTATATATAAATATGTGCAAGTACATTATGTATATATATATATATATATATATATATATATATATATATATATATATATATCTACAGGAAGAAAATATCAGGGGTTTCAGAGGGTAGGTAGTTGATGAAGAATGAGGGGGTGGCTTGCAATGACTCCAAGCAGAGGAAAAACACAATCTGGCTTGTGCATTCATCAATGTGATAATTTCTACTTATGTGAATAACAGAGACAGCTGTTGAGAGTTTTATCTGAAAAGTGATAATGACTCAGTGCTATATTTAAACTGCATTTATTGTTATTGTGATAATGACCTGCATTTCATTAGTGCAAAGTTATGCATGCTCAGACAGAGGTGATAATTAGTGCACATAACCTATTGATTAGGCATTCATTATACCTATTATATTACCTTGTGCAGCTGTTATGTAACACAGACTCATTATCTTCTGTTAACACTTAGATATTACTGAGCCATTCCTCCCACTTAATTTCCACACATGACTGACAAAGCCAGGAGAAATGCCCAAAATATATGGTAGCTCCATGCTGGTAGTAGTCAGCAAGTAATAACCTTTATCTCACTCAGGCATCTACTGAGTATAATCAGAATGAGAATTACAAGCAGAAATGTCTAAGTTATCTGGTTCATCCATGTAAGAATTCATCCAAACAGTAGTAATTCATGATATCTCACCTAACCATTCCTCTGGTTACAATAAGACACACAAGTAAAAAATGCAGAAATATTGTACAAAATATCTGGTTGAGCAATGCCAACAATCATCAATAAAATACTAAGCCTCTCATACCACCCAGACATTATTCAGTAGATAGAAAGAAAGACTAAATCAGACTATACGTTCAGCATGTTTGGCTATATTGATCAGCACTGTTCCTGTTATCCATCATTCCAACATTTCTACATAACTAGGGACACGTTGAAAATGTTAGTATTGTTAACCTGGGAAGTATTTCCCCAAGGAACATCTTCATTAGTATGTCCAGGTATACAAATGCACCACCCTGAGACATTCACCCAAGCAACCCCTTCTGTAAAATATTGAGGTATGCACAATATTTTGTCTGAAGCATGTGGGAAAATGTGTTATGGTCTGATGAGGACAAGGATGAACTTTTAGGCCACAATTCTGAAATGGACATTTGGGACAAAAATAGTTCACATCACCAAAAGAACAACATCCCCATGGTGAAGTGGTGGCAGTATCATGCTTTGGGTTTGCTTTTCTTCAGCTAGAAATGGAGATTTAGTCAAGGTAGAAGGAATTATGAACAGTTCCAAATACCAGTCACTTTTGTCCCAAAATCTTCAGGCATCTGCTAGAAAGCTCAAGATGAAGAGGAATTTCAGCTTTCACTATGACAGTGAACCCACGCATACACCCAAATCACAAAATCATTGCTTCACTAGAAAAAAATGAAAGTTTAGGAATGACCCTGTTACAGCCCAGACCTAACGCCAATAGAAAATCTGTGCAGTGACCTGAAGAGGGCTGTGCACAAGAGATGCCCTCACAATCTTTAATCTGTTCCCAGTTAATTCAAGTACATACCTGAAAGCTGGACACATAAAAAAAAGACTTTATCATAATCATCTCTGAAGCCTGAGCTTTTTATACCATATTTGTACCACAATACTCTAACAAATAGATCAGCTCAGAGAACAGGTTATGGCACCATGGTACGAATTACAGTAAGCCAGTGAATAAGTATAACACAGGCAGCTGCCAGGAAAATAAAATGATCAAATGGAATTTCTAATTATGCTTTTCTGTGACACAATAATGAATTATTTTCCCCAGTAACTCCATCAGTTGTTTGTGTTGTGTATGTACAAGCACCAAAATGACACAATAAACTATTTTGCCCAATGCCAACTTCAGCAGTCTGATCATGTATGCAGAAGCACTCCCCTGGTACACCAATACATCCAAGCAACATCTTCATTAGTACATGCGGGTATACACATGCACCAGAGTGAAACATCCTCCCAAGTGAACCCCTTCTGTAAAATGTTGAGATATGCACAATCACCAAAAATTAGACCTTTCACTAAATGACCCTTCACTAACATTTGCTAGTATGTGCAATCACCAAAATGAAGCATTCCCCCAAGGACCTGTTAAATAAAATGATGCAAGTCTCAGGCTAGGGTGGTCAAGCATTTATATGCTGCTTTTGTCCATTAGGGACATACAGGCCAAAACAGGGTGAAAATATCCAATCAACTGGGAGGCACCAAAGTGAAGACTCTGGTTACTGTTCAATGCCATACATAGCTACAGCTTGGTGAGGATGCTATATGATCTCTCTGCAAGCTTTGGCATTTAGTTACTGTATCAGTGTTCCCCAGATATCCGCGGTGGTGGTGCTGTGGTAGTGTTGTCGCCTCACAACAGTAAGACGCTGTCCGGTTCGATTCTCAGCTAGAGCGTCTTCTGCGTGGAGACAAGTGTGAATGGGCGTACCTTCATTGAAGGTTGTGCGTCAAGGCTGGTAACTCGGCATATAAAAATCAACTACCAATCATTAGTGGACCGGAGTTCCGCTGTGGCGACCCCTAACCGGGAAAAGCCAAAAGACACAACAACAACATCAGTGTTCCCCAGATGCACTACATTGAGTGAAGGCAGTCCTAGCTGAATGCAGCAATCATTTTGCATTGTTTTTTATTTTCACATGAAAAATGGACTACAGTTCAGATATATTATTATTACTTCAGTCTGACAGAGGTGACAATGAGGAAACAGCATACCAGTGAGGTGTGTAATGCTTAATAATCCATGGGTGGCCACCTTTTTTTTTTGGGGGGGGTGCAGCAGAAGGGTTGCCAACTTTCCATGTCAAAAATTCTGGAGATGTACATGAAAGCAGAATGCGTGCAATTTAGGTACCCCCCCACACACATAAACACACACACAACCATTCCAGAGTCTGAGAAAGAAAAGGCATCTGAATAATTCCACAGAGATCTGTAACTAATGAAAAGGTTGCTGCTAGCAAACAACTGCATCTACAAATTGATCTACATCATCTACAAAATCAGTGCCTGCTGCCCTTGTAAAATAAATACGCTGTGTTACAGTAAAATAAATGGTAAGCTGGTAATACTGCAATCAGGAATGGATGGAAAACTGAAAACAGGTTCATAGTTACTAGGTATCTTATCCAAAGGAGGACAAACGCAGGACTGCAGCACCCCTGTGACAAAGGAAACAATAATGACATCCCTACTATATCCAGTATAGATCCATACCAATAAAAGCAACATTCACAACATCAGCAATCCCATTAGCACAGATTTGCCTAAATTCAAACTAATAAAAATACCAGCAAAGACCCATTAACGGATGAATGGCAAAATTCAGTTCAATTTACCACCCACCCAAAAAGGGAAATAATTTCCTGGGAGTACAAAATCAAATCAGCTAATGACTTTGACTTAGAATTGCCACGTTTACATTTACAACAATTGGCAGAACTTCCTTTATGTTGATATATATCCTTCATAAAAGAAAACATGCTTTTGATTGCCTAATTAGACCTGTTCCATTCCTGAGCAGCATGATATGAGACTCTTATTAGCGTCTGCATTTCTTTGCATACACAGTTTGTTCCCATCAGATTTCTGACAGCTGCTGTCAGCAAGAAAATCACTGCCAGCATAAAAGCTAACTAGCAAAACACAATACAGTGCATATATTATGATGTAATGGTATGTGAACAAAACACAATACAGTGCATGTACTATGATGTAATGGTATGTGAACAAAACACAATACAGTGCATGTACTATGATGTAATGGTATGTGAACAAAACACAATACAGTGCATGTACTATGATGTAATGGTATGTGAACAAAACACAATACAGTGCGTGTAATATGATGTAATGGTATGTGAACAAAACACAATACGGTGCATATATTATGATGTAATGGTATGTGAATCTTCTTCCCTGTCTCTGTATGCAGACTTTTTTGCTCCCCTTGACACCCACAGCTTATTACATAACTCATGCACAACAGCAGCATTCTAGTGATCAATGGATTTTCTATGTGACTCCACTATGATTGGTGTTTCTCCTGTATGAACTTTCCAATCAATACAGGTGCTATAATAGACAGTTTTAAGAAAATGGACTGTACAGATATCCCAGTAACATACCATTCACAGTGTGAGATCTCTTAGTGAATTACATTCCTTGTCAAGACCTTATCACATCCAGAATGTCGATCGGTGGCCTATCATCAAAACTTCAAACTCACCAAAATCAAAATTACAATTAAAATATAATACGATAAAATGACTCTGCGTTATCAGTTTTACACTTGTTTTCGGTTTATTTCTTTATGGTTTTCGATACAGAATGTGAACATATAAAAAGCCCTGTGCATTTCCTTCCTCCTTGACCTGACATTATAGTATAGTGCCAAACATTATACACAAATATATTCTATTCTAAGAGCACGCCGTGACAACACCAGACATCGCTCTTCACAATTGGTTAGTAGGTAACTGAAGGCTGAGGAACTGAGGATACAAAGACACAAAATCATGGACAGTTATATTGCTCTTATAAAGTTAACACAGTCGGTAGAGTAAGACATTCTGCAACACACCTATCACATTTCTGACTGCTGCTGTCAGCCAGATATATGTTACACATAACAGACCATTGGAACGCACAAATAAAAGCAGTACATGTAGCTAGACCGCAACTTAGCCTAGCAATCCAGCACTGTCATAATTTACACCACCCCCTTCATATTACACAAACATTAACTTTTAAAATCATTGCCTGCTGCAAAGATTAAAAAAAAAATCAAACTCACCTGGAATAGCTCACAGACGTCTTCTAAGAGCAGATCGGTATAGGAACTGGAGGGATCCTGCAGCAAAGTAAATTCTTAAACTGCTAGGAACAAAAGGGAGATATTAGCTGCAGGACCCCTGTATTTATTAGAGAAGAACAATGGCAACAGGTCTGGGGGATGGAGATGTTATGCAAGTGGTGGCTTGGATTTCGCTAACCTGATTGGCTGCCACCACTTGCTTCACAGAATCTAGCAGAAACAGCTTAGTGTGAAAAAAGCCGATTTACTCATAAATATCAAATGTAAACATATGGTTGCTGCAATGTGAAAGCTAAGTTGAGAAGGTGACTGGCAAAGTTCAGTTACCTTTTCAACTTAGTTTTCATGAATGGGGCTGAAATTGGACCAGGAAATAAGTTGCAACTGTACAAGGCACTCAGGGGTAACACCATTAAATTCCACTTGTTTCATAGTGCGCTCGGATGTAAGCACAGATGCACAAGGAGATGGTAGTCGGGTTTAATGAGTTAATGGGGGTTAGGTTGTGGGAAGACTTTAAAGAGATTTCATTTGATTATTTTCTTTGGGGCAGTAACATAGGGTTGGAATGTGGCATGGGGGTATGCAAGTGCCTCTACATGGTTTCAGTGTTAGTGGGTTTGGTATTCCTGGTCCAGTGGCTGGTAATGCTTTGATAATCATTGTGAGGTTTTCAGTGGTTGCGACGTAGAGGTTATTTAGATCAGGTGCAGCAGTCATGCTAGGTTATGAGGTTTGGTTTGCTAGGTTAGGAGGCTGGTTTGCTATTTTAGCATAAGTGAGTGGTCGGTGATTTGTTCAGCTGTTTAGGTAATTGACTGATTTTGTTAGTTATGTGATAGGTTTAGGAGATTATGACAGGGAGCCAGTTGGGGTTACAAGGGAAGGGGTGCACAGAATGATGTTTGGGCTTATGCCTTAATGGTTAATGAGGTGATGAATTTCTGGTGGAGACAGGGGGAACAGCCTGGTCAGGCTGGTGGGCAGAGAAGAGGGGCAGTCTTGACCTCTTCTGTTCCCCCTCCAGGCTGGTGGGCAGAGAAGAGGGGCAGGCCTGACCTCTTCTATTGCCCTTCTGGTGTTGGAAGTTCAAGTGAGGAGTTGCGCTGCCTGATAAGTAAATAAGCAAGCTGAGCTGCTTGTTAGGTTGGTGGTAATTCAATAAATGGTAACTGAAGTGAGTGGTGGTACGCTGCTTCATAGTAAGTGAGCAGAGGTATGGACGCTGCTTACTGATCAGGCTGAGCGGGGTCGGTTACGCTGTCCTGTACTATGCTTATGTTACATGGATGTTATTTTCACATATGTCATGCTTGGTGGAAATTAATAAATATTGGTTAACAATCATGTTTATGGAAGTTTAATAAAGGTCGTCAAATGTCATTCGGTGTGATGTGGTCATTGAAGTGGACCTGGACAAAATATGCTGATCATCTATCTACTGCTATACATGAATGCTTGGCAAAAAAATTGCCACTAAAGAAGACTTCAAATAGAAGGTGTACACCGTAGAACACTTGTATAGCAAGAAATGAGTATACCAAGTACTGGAGCAGTGCACTATTACTGATCATTTTGTATGAAATTATCATTACGGACAAAATTCAGAACCACATTGGTTATAACATGCTCTTAATGTATGCAGTGTGTATGCAAATGTGGATGCTTAACTGTATGCATTCTCAGACAGTTGGTAGAATCAGTTGCACCGATGTGACTGTCTGTCCTCCCACCATGGAGAATAATGTTGCTTATTTCATCCAACTATTGTTCCAGTCTGTGAATGCCCAGGTGACATGTATCTCTCATGAGTGTGTGTGCTCATCAGCTCTGTAGCTGCCACAGTGCACACATATGATTTAGATACACCCTATCTGGTACTGTACAGCACATACTCTATCACATGACTAGTTGGTGAAGCACTGTACTGTTCACATCAGTCCACATGCTCACAGATTGTACAGAGGAGCTATAGACATATAATGCACCATACTATTATCAAGCATGGCACTGCTTATGTCATGATGCACTTCCACTGACTGCATGTCTCTTGTGGGGTCTGAAAGATGTGCACTTAATGTGTGCAGTATGCTTGTGCTCTGCTACATACCACACAGGAGGACAGCTGACAGGATGGTTGTGACAGCACTATCCTCCAGTGGAAACTAATACACATTGGATACTCCTTGAATCAATGATAGAACCTCACCATAAGATAGGACACAGACATCATGATGTGACATATCATGGAACATATACACTAAGTGGGCAGCTCTATGCATAGGAAAAAGTATCCATAATGGTGTAAAAAGTACTGTATGTATGTTTATGTGTTTACATGTATATGTGCTTTCATGCAGGTGGTGGTCAGATGTGCATATGCAGCCTACATTGAGAAAAAACAACAGCAAACATGATTCATCTATCTCAAACTGGCTTGTGTTATGTAAGGTATGATTAATACTACAGCATGATTCCCAGTAAGGACATAGCAGCATCATATACTGTGAAAACTACACACACTAATTCACTCAACTCACAAATACTCCACCCATAGCAGTGGTGATACTTTATACCTGATGTGTGTAAGCTGCACACTAATCTTACTATATCTGCTGTTATGTGGATCAGGGCTGGCCTACTGAGGCTTAGGCTGTGCATCAGGAGCTTTCATAACTACTACGTGCCACAGGTTTGTTGTCATGTCTAGCCTATAAACACACTATGGCTGCAGTTTTCAGCATTCATTTGTTAGTCAGTGATGTACTCATTCCATGGTGGCATGTGATTTGTGGCATGCTGCACCAATATGTTGTCTTGAACAATCACCACGTGCTGGGCTAGTGGGTTATCTGTAGGCATAGAGCCATGGGAATCATCTGCCATTGCATCACTTGCTTGGAGCTTCTCAACATAAGACTGGCTGGGGAATAGAGACAGAGACATACATGGCTTCCTGCATCTATGTCCCTAGCTGCCTACAGCAATAAGCTGTATCAGAGAAGGACTGTGTGGATGTTTGCATTGCCTGGCTTGACAGGCTGTCCCTCATCATGTGTGGTGTGTCTGCCTGACCAGAGTACAAAGCAGTTTCCACCAATTGCACAATATCTGTATGCATGTGTCACTGTCATTGATCCTCCCACCCCCAGCTACAGCCTAAATATCACTTTCTTGGGCAACAGCAAGTGCACAGGCAAGTGATTTTTTGGAAACATCCACTACTGAATAGCTTGTATGGCTGCCACTGACACCTGTGGCAGATGAAACCAGGATACATTATACCGTATCTTCATTAGTCTTGTATGAAAACAAATACTCCAAGCCACGTGACACTTCTCCATATGTATTTGGCATATACACTGTATCCTGGTATGTATCTGATCAGCATACATTGCTTAATTGTAAATCATCTGGGATTAACACTCTAGTGTGCAATTACAAACATAATTAATTTTCTCATATATAGGCTGAGATACCAGTATCTCAGATAATTGACTTTTCCCAGAAGTATGGTGAAATTGTAGTAGTAGGCATGATGGTGGGTACAACCCTTCATGGTGGGAGTGCAGAGGGAGTTGCTTTTGCAAAAATAATTCAAGAGTGAAACAGTGAGTTGTAACAGACTGTGTTTCGCTATATGTTCGCTGCTCCCTGATCATACTTCTGCCCTAAGAACAGAATGATGCATTTTTATGTTGCTTCTGTTTTTAACTGTCTGCAACTGACTGCCAGCTGCCTTAAGTTCATCTCCTTCTGTGGGTCTACTGGGCTTTACCCAGCCTATGCCTAGGGCGGGTTGGGCAATTGAGTACCCAGGGACAGGAATCCCCTGCTTACGGGAAGTTTTCCTAATTTACCACTCCTACATTCAGACAGTATCAATCTGAGGGTGTGCAATGCAACAGGTATCAGTGATGAACTCATTCTCACTTCTACAAGGGGCTGATATTAGAGGTATGACCTACCCACTCTTAAGCAGCACCTCATGGTTGTGTCTCCACCAAGAAAATCAAACTGCAGAACTGTGCCATGTATGCACACTCATCCCTCTCCAGCTCCACCCCCTCCAAGATGAGCATGCCCATTGCCCATCCTCCTCTGTTAGTGCCTCAGGCACCCGAGCTGCTGATTGAACTCAGGCCATCTGCACCATAATTGGGCCTTTATCCCTCTATGCCATAGTGCAGGTAGAATAATGAGTTTTATTTGTCACTGTTTAATGTAACCTTGATATTTAGTGGTCATGTTTATGTCATTAAGTCATCTGATCATCCTCACTCAGTGAAGAAATGTGTTACAAAGTACTTACGACTACAGAACATGACTGACCTTCATTTAAATAGTGAAGACAAGAGTTAGACAAAACACATGGTTGGGTGTGTAAAGGCTAATGAAAGCGCTGTTCTTGAATGTTGATCTGTAGCAACTGTAGGGGATGTACATTTATAAAATGTAACAAGTAAAAGACGGCAAGAACCTGTTTATTCAATAATAAAAGAAAAACAATACAAATGGTGGTGAGCACTTTCATGAATAAAACCACTTCTTCAGACCATACTTTAAAATGCTACAAATGTTTCCATAAACATCCTGACAGCTAACAGTTCACCAACAGAAATCATTAATAATGAATCACATGTTTACACCTCATTAACAATGCGGGGTCTCCTATTCCTGAGTTTAGGTCTTAAAGAGGCCCTATCATTTAACCCTCCTTTTTTATTTGCCTGCAGCTTCAAAATCCACTTCAGTTCTCTGTCATCCATTCTATTGACAATATCTCCCATCCTACTCACATCCTTAATCAACTCTATGACTTGAAACGTAAACTTATGCTCATCAGTAGTGTGTAGGACATGTTGGGCTAACAAGTTATTTGTGTTTGCCTGTCTTATGTCTCAGGCATGTTCCTTTATTCTTTCCATCAAGGACCGGTTAGTTTTGCTCGCATAAAATTTCTGGCATTTCAAGTATTGCGACAAATAAATCAAATGTTTAGATTTGCATGTGGCTGTCACCATAAATGTATACTCTCTACCTTGTCAGTAGAATGGATGACAGAGAATTGAATTGGATTTTGAAGCTGCGGCCATATAAAGAAGGAGCAACTCCAGCAAGGCCAAGTCATATGTCAGTAGGATCTGTAGCCTTTCCTCTTCAGGAATGTACACTTTTGCTTCCAATCACCAGGTGTAATCACTGCTCCCAGTGCTGAAGGTCTAACCATAGACACTGTTGTTGCTCTCTATTTTTAGAGATGCAAACTGTGTCCGTAAATGTGTAGCTAGTAGCTGCAAAATCAATGTGTATGGCTGTGTCAGAGGTACCAAGGTGGAAGTGCAATCAATACAAAAGAAAAATCTCATATGAAAAACATGGAGTCTCCCATCTGCCACAGGCTGGAGAATGATGACAGATTGGTATGGCTTTTAGCATTGTAGGCTGTCAAAATCTTTATTAACTTTCAGAATAAAAATCTGAACTGTTCATCTTCACATACATTTGCCATTGATGTCTTGAACTCTATTGTCTGTTGAAGTTGTCAAACACACAATGCACATTTATGTATGTTATGTGAAGGAGAGTTTGTGTATAACAAGCAGGGATGTCAGATACTAGTGTTGTGATATGGTACGGGTGTGGAATTGGCATGATATAGACAACTCAGTAGGACAGAGCAATACACCATGTGGCCATGTAACAAGCATGTCTCCTAAGATGCAAAAGCTGTGAAGAATTCTCCTGAAGTACATTAAAGTATACAGTTGTGGATACTGTTATGAAAAGCTGCAGTGTAGCATAAGGGGAGTGTTTTACTCCTGGGGGGTGTTGTACTTTGGACGAGATGTTAAACTAAAGTCCCATTTGCTTCAGTTGCTGGATGTAAAATAATCCACTGTACCTATCAAAAGTAATAGGAGAAGCCAAATTTCCCCTACTAGTAAAAATCTCACTTTGGGTCTTCCCTGAAAAAAGGCTAATAGCCTGCTGAGACTAACTCAGTCACCAAAGAATGAATACATGTGTACATACATACATATATGAATGTGTATGGCTGTGTCAGAGGCACCATACTGTCACAAAATAATACTCAAATACAGGTGGATACCAGTACAAAACTCTTAGGTGTTACTATTGATGATAGACTAACCTTTGATTTACATGTCAATAATTGTATCTGAAAAACACATCTCAAGCTAGGTCTCCACTAGAGAAACAAAAAATACCTTACCAAAACAGCAAAACTAACCCTTGCAAATGCCTACCTCTTACCCACTTTACTTTATAGCTCCCAAATTTTCACCAGCCTCAACACTGGACTACTAAACAAGTTAGAAACAACTTATAACAGGATTGCCAGATTTGCTGCCCAAATTTCTTACAAATCCCATCACTGTCCCTCACTAAAAGAACTAAATTGGCTAGAATTGCCTAAACTGCTTCAGTATAATCAGTTTCTGATTATTCATTCCATTCTCTACAAACCCTCTTTCTGTCCAGCTATCTCATCTCTAATCTCTCATTACCTACCCACTAGATTACTCTGCAGTTCTGAATAAGGCCTACTAAAAATCTACAAACCAAGGACCAAAATGGGTCACCTAGTTTATAGGTTTAACCCTTCCAAGGCCTGGAATAGCCTACCACTAGATGTAAGGTCCCTTAAACATCCCAATCAATTCAAAACCGCTACAAAAAAAAAATACCTTCATGAAAAATGGACTTGCCAATGTAATTATCCTCCGTAAACACTCCCCTATATAGTTCTACTTCTCTCTTCCTTCCCTTCAATAAACAACCTTACTACTTTATCTTCACCTCTTGGTACATCACTGTACAAACATAACTAGTAAAATATTTCAGCTATGTAACTATTGCACTATTATGTATATAATATGTAATTATGAATGTATCCCTCTGATGAATGTATTTCTATGTATTTCACTTGCCACAGTTTAATGTATGACACTGTAATGCAGTAATGTGTGGTACTGATGAATGTAATATGTGGCACTATAATGCAGTAATCTGTAGTACTGATGAATGTATTTCTATATGTATTTAATATGTAACATTTCTATTTTCTTTTGGAGCTTTTCTCCTCGGGCCTCTGCTGAAAATGGGCATTTGTAGCCCAGTCGGACAAACCTGATCAACAAATATAAAATAAATAAATAAATAGAAATAGTGCATTCTGCAGCTATTCTTGGCCAGCTCAGTACAGCACAGCTGCTTCGATGGAATTAGCAAGCCATGGGAAGGGTTATTGTGGAATTGCCAGTACCATGATGATTGTACTAGAATGCATAATTCTATTATCACATATGTAGCAGGAATGTGCTGAGTCATAGGTCAAGCAAGGTGTGGTGCATCCACATATTTAAAAGATGAGCATGTACTTGTGGATGCTGTTGGCTCCTCATCCACCATACGCATTCTACACATGGCCTGCTGGCTTGTATCATGACCATCATGCATGTCACAGGATCACAGTGGTGATGATAAGTATGGGATCATCATCATCATCAACCTCCCTTTTTTCCCATTTTCTACATGGACTCGGGGTGTCATGTCAACTGTCATCATTTCTCTCAATTCATTACCACTCTCCTACATTCTTCAACACTTATGCCTGACTGTCATAGGTTTTCTTTCACAGAATCCTTCCATCCTTTTGCTGGATGCCCTCATTTCCTCTTGCCTTTTTCCTGTCTGTCCTAAATATTTTTTACCATATTGTCATCTTCTGCTCTGCACATATGTGTGTGAACCACTGGAGTCTGTTCTTTTTGACCTTGTCTGCAATTGGTATTACTTTGTCTTCTGCTCTGATGTCCTCATTTCTTCATCTGTCCCACAGTGTGCATCTTATTTCTCATCCCAGGCATTTCAGCTCCATCACTCTATGTTCCTTAAGTGCCCTGTCTTTACTGGCTGGGTTTCTGTACCATACAGTAGTACTGGTCTTACTTCTGTTTTGTCTAACTTACTTTTCAGCTTTTTTGGCATTCTTCTGATATACATTACCCTGACACTCTTTGCCAGTTTGTTACAGCTCCTCTGTTTCTAGCTTTGACCTTCTCATTTAGACTTTGCTTCCCTCAACCCCCCTCCCAGATACTCGAAGCTGTTAACTTGTTTAGCTACTTTCCCTTTTATCTCATTTCTCAGCTTCTTCTGATTTTCCCCATTTCCTGCCATTACAGCTCTCTTATCTGTGCTCAAGTTTCAATCCATGTGCCTTTAGCTTTGCATTCCATTCCTCTATTCTTTGCTGAAGTTCTTGCTCAGAGTCTTCCTGTAATGCTGCAACACCTGCATACAGTGACTTTGATGACTTGCCCCCTCTGACCTGTTTGCTAATGTAGTCCATCACCAGTATGAACAGCAGTGAGATCAAAGCTCAACCCTGATCCATGCCCATTCCCATTGGGAATCCCTCTGTGAGTCCAAACATTGTTAGTACTTGAGTTATTGGGTCATTGTACATAGACTGCACCAATTCTACCAATGCTTCTGGGTCTTTGAACCATAGCATAACTGCCCAAATCAGTTTTTTAGGGACCCTGTCATATGCTTTCTCCAAGTCTAGAGATGCCCAGTTGGACTGTTCCCTCATCTCTAGCTTCTTCTCAGCCATCTGCCTCACTGAAAACATCAGGCCAGTTGTGCTGCATTCTGATCTTAATCCAAACTGTTCATCTCCCATCTTACTTTCTACTAGTCTTCGTATTCATTTATCAATCACCCTCTCCAGGACTTTCATGCAGTGTGACAGGAGGTTGGTACCTCTACTGACCACAGGTGTGAATGTCCCCTTTGCTCTTGTACACTGACACTAGTATACTTAGTCTCCACTCATCTGGGATAGGCCTTTCTGTCCATACTGCTATCAGTAACCTCAGCAGCCATTTCTCCCAAATCTCAGCCAATATCTTTATCCTATCTGCTGTGACCTCATCTTATCCTGCTGTTTTTTCTGACTTCATTTTCTTCAGTGCTGTTCTTACTTCTTCTGCGGTGGGCTCATTCTCTTCTTTCATCATAGACTGAGTCTTGGGCAGAGCAGCTTCCCTGACGTGATCATCATTCATAAGCTGCTGGAAGCACTCCTTCCATCCACCTTTGATGTCCTGTGGGTTGATAAGCAGGTTGTTGATGGCATCTCTTATGAACGGTGCATGACTGTTTTCCTTATCTTTCTGTCTTTGCCTTGCAACCTGATAGAGTTTCTTTGTGCATTTTACTGAGTCACTTTCTAGAAGCTGGTAGAGTATCTCTGATCCTTGTTCTTTGCTATTGCAACACCTCTCTTAGTCTCTTTGTTAGCCAACTTGCATTCTTTCATAACCTGGTCTGTCTCTTCTATTACCCACATTTCCTGCACTCTTTCTTGCTTTTCATGACTTCCTGGACTTCTGAATTCTACCACCAGCTTTCCTTATGTACCTTGCTTCCATACCAGGCTCAGCTGCATATCTATTCTATAGTCCTCATACATGCTGTTTTGAGGTGCTGCCATTCTATTTCCTCTTCTTCCTGAGGTGCTAGTGTTGTACTTTCTCTTCAGTCAACTTTCATGTCTTCAGCCAGGTATCTGTTGACCTTAAACTCTTCTCTGACCACTGCTTGCAACTGATTGTGGCAACCAGTAGTTTATGCTGTGGGAAAACTGTTTCATCTAGAATAACTTTGTAATCACTTATTCTACCGCAGTGCCCTTTCCTTACTAGAATGAAGTCTACCTGAGTTGTATGTTGGCCATTTTTGTATGTTATCTTGTGAATGTCATTCTTTCTGAATCATGTGTTTGTCACCATCAAGCCATTTGTCAAACACAAGTCTAGAATGGCCTCTCTTTTATTCCTGTTGCCCCACTCTTGTGAACCCAGGCAGTCCTGATATCCTGTTCTGTGTGTCCCAATTTGTACATTCAGGTCACACAATATCAACACCAATTCATGTTGTCCTGCTTTATCTAATAGGTCCTGCAACTGCTGTCTGAATACACTCTTTTCCTCACTATCACAACCCTACTGAGATTATGAATAGCTCCCTGTCCTTACATTGGAGTCTAATTGTCACAAGTCTATCACTAATTCTGTCTTCTGAAGCCTCTCCCTCACCCCAATTCCAACCCCATTTGTAGTCTGTACTCCTCCTAAGTAGTAGAATCTGGATCTCAAACTAAGTGACTTTCCTGCACTGCCCTTACATCTTGTCTCCTGGATACATAGGATGTCCCACCTCCTCCTTATCATCACGTCATTCACTTCCAACCTCTGTCCTGTCAGTGAACCTACATTGAGTGTAGCAATTCTAAGTTCATGTTTGGTAGGTTCATTTGTTTTATATTCAGCTAACACTCAACAGAGCTATCCCTCGTAACCCATCTGGGCACTGGCTAGCCCACAGCTTATTGACCTAGGGATGCTGAACTTTATGGAAGGCACACACTAGCTAATAGGGACATATACACCCCTCCCACCATTAACATGGGTCCCTGACGAAGGTTAGAGTAGGCTGGATCCTCAACCTACTTTTCACCAATAACTACTCATGCGCATTTTGATGACATTAGTCAATGCAACCAAATCACCTAGAACTACTTTTTATACCATTGTGTGGCTAGACCTGCCATGACATGGAGACTGGGATCCTTCTCCTATCATGAAGATAATGTACATCACAGTTAATGTCCAAAGTGGTTGATATATAAAATTATTTTCCCTTAAAGGCACTATCCAAAGTCTGTGCTGCTGCCTATAACTCCATTATTGGTTGAGTTTGAGGTGGAAACACAGCATATTTTGGAAATGTGAGAGAAACCCATAGAGACACAGAAAGAATGTGCAGACTCCATACAGGCAATTGTTTGCAGGTCAGGATCAAACCTTGTACCATGTGCATAAGAGGCAAAGACCTTAATCATTACACTAACTTGGGCGTTGCCATGTTTATCACATGCTGACATATCCCACTGGCAGTGGGTTGTATAGACAGGTGAGTCATGGAGGTCATTACCACTATGGAGTTGCCAATCATTTTGACATATCTCATGAGTCACAATCAGTTATTAGCAGCAACATCAACCATCAGGTGATGCAGTATGGTTGTAGTAGAGTTTCTCTTTCAGTGTTACTTGTGCTTGGTCATTATAACTTTCACAATTCCATGGAAAAATCAATGACCTGTATCATTAAAGTAGAAGAATACACACATTGGCATCACCCTATGTTTTCATGCTACATACTCAGCTGCATATACAAAAAAGTAGCATTTTCAGTAACAGAGATAGCCACCCATCAGCAAACATGTTATATCATCATGTGAAACAACAGCAAACATGCGGTCATCAAATGTGCTAAGTCAGCAAACATGCTATGTCATGATGTGCTGCATCAGCAAACATACTATGCTTACATGTGATACATTAGCAATTATACAATAAAAGGATGCTTGTATTCAAAAATGTCCATGCTGATTGGACAGAAAAAACAGTGCACCCATTGTAAACTAACCATTCCCAACAGGAATGAATCCAGTCAGAAGCACCTTCATGTGTTAACATCTCTGCAAAGCAGAGAGAGTGCAAATTATACTCAGGGCAATACAAGCAGCTGTATTGTCATCTCAGCAATGTGGATAAAGCAAACTTCTTCTTTCGGTTTTTCCCGGTTAGGGGTCGCCCCAGCGGATCTCAGTAAATCACCAAGGAAACAGTTCATGCTCATACTCATATAGCGATGTATCATCACTAAGCAACCACCAGTGGAAAGCACAAACTAAGTGCAGTATCAAAAAAAACACTTTATTAACTTCTATTATTAGTTGTATTATTAGCTTCTGTGATTATTTCTAGATTGTGTCTGTGAATTAATGTTTGCTCACACAGCATAGATGAAAATTTATGGCAGTTATTTCACTTACCTTGCCCTGATAATTAGTGCAGCAGTAAAACAATACCAGTAACTTCAGACAACAATGAATGTGACTTGACTTTAACTACAAAACAGACATTTACACATTACTGCATCTCTTCATCTTACCTGTTGTTATGCTGTAGCATGAGGTTACATCTTAACAGTGCTGAACGATGCTTAATAAAACTTTGTTAAACACATTTCTTATGTCAGAAAGGTGGTACCCTATTCAAATATTAGGACCCACAATGCCGGGCCCTGACAATCTGAAAATAAAAGACTATAAATGCAGGATAAAAGAAAATATCAAACATCACTCTTCTCCTTCATACTAGTCTTTTTTTTTTGGGGGGGGGCATAGCACCCTTGAGGACGTGAATCTATATATACCAACTCCAAAACTGCCATAGCATGGAGAAAAGGGAATATTCAGAGACATGGCAATCTTGGAATTAGTATATTGAAGTCTATTTTTTGACCATTCAATCTCTATATTACAAGACTTAGCATTATAACTCATAACCATTCAAATGGTTACCCAGAAAAGTGCTTAAAAAAGTCATCTTTTTTTCCCAGTTCTAGGACATAATCATGGCATTCTATGTACTACAATAAAGTCACATCAGTTTCATTTTTATCAATGAGCTGAGGCTTTTAAATGTCATCAGCCTCAGTGTTGTATGACAGCCTCTGCTGTGTTAAACCACCTAAATAGCACAATTAACATTAAAATCTTAATTAACCTATTAGCCACAAAGAATACAAAGAAAAATAAACAAAATGTACATATATGCTGTACAAGTCATATAAGCAATTTTGATCTTTTCTGGTGTAGGGATGTGTCACTGCATGAAGAATTTCTAGGATGCTTGTGCTATGTACCTGAAGGGCATAGCTGAAAATGAAATGTGAACTTCATCCAGGAATGAAAGGACATTCTCCTAAATGCACGTTGAGTGAATGAGGACCTTCTCTTAAGTGATATAAAGTGAAAACAATTGAAATTCCACAGGATGCAAGTAGACACTGACATCAGTGTTTCCCACCTGTGCAGGTGTTTCACATTTGAATGCCATGTGTGCCTTACCAGCATGACACATTATAAAAGTAGGAACACAGGTGGGATCCCAGGGGTGTATTTTCTGTTTCCCATCCAGTCATCCAGGTTCCTCTTAAAGATGGTTAGAGAAGTACTCTGCTTTGCATTAAGAGGGAGTCTGTTCCATAGATGGCACAAATCTATCCTGCCAACAAGTTCTATTAATGTCACAGACCAAGTTTAGGCCTTGTATGTGAGTTGCCTGAGTGGATTTTGACTTATGGATATGCAGCAAGGTTGGGTCTGAGATGACCTTGTATGTCAGGCACAGGTCACATCTGAGCAGTCTGTACGAGACTGAGTTGAGGGACATGGCTTTTAGCCTATATGTATAGGACAGGTGTCTGAGACCCTGGATGCTCCTGGTCAGGAACCTCTGTGGTTTCTCCAGCTGCTGCATCTGCTTGGCAAGGTACATACCGAAGGGAACACTGTACTCAATAATGGGTCTGATAAGGCAGGAGTGTAGGGATGTTATGACCTCCTTGTTCCTGGATGAAATACCCTTAATTATGAGGTGGGCCATGTAGAAAGCCTTCTGTACAATGGAGGCAACATAGTGGTCAAAAGCGAGGTTGCTATCAACCTGGGTCCCCAAGTCCCTCACGACTGCTTGCATGATTAGTACGTTGTTATTAATGTAAAAATTAGTGGGGATGACATTTTCCCCAAAGGGGATAATGATGCATTTCTTGGCATTCAGTTTAAGGCCATGCTTCTGGCACCAGTCATTAGTTTGGGTAAGGCCCTCTTGGAGGATGTTCACATCACTAGGGGAATTTAAGACAGCACCCAGCTTGCAGTCATCTGCAAACTTGGTCAGCCACAGACCACTGCTTTTGGCTTACACCTCAGAAAAGTATATCCCAAACAGTACAGGCCTCAAGACCAATCCTTGGGGTACACCACTCATTACGGGTCTACTACTAGAGGTAGCATCCGCTATTTTGACTGAGTGGGTTCTATCAGTAAGCCAGTTAGCTACCCATCTGGTAACATATGGGTTGATGTCTAGCTGGGAGAGTTTATCCATTATGCCTGAGTGGGGAATAGTGTAGAAGGCTTTGGCTAGGTCAAGGTAGGCGGTGTGCACTGTCTTGCCCACATCCATGGCTTTGGTGATTGTTTCGAAGAAGTTGGCCAAGTTTAATAGGTATGATCTCCCTTTGACAAAACCAGACTGAGTGGGGTGAAGCATTTGGAGGTTGCCAATGTCCTTGTCAAAGGGAGATCATACTACATGTACTGTTTGGGATATACTTTTCTGGGGTGCAAGCCAAAACCAGTGGTCTCTGGCTGACCGAGTTTTGTCTTTGAGAAGGCATTAAAAGCCCTGCTCAGTGATGATGAGGGGAGAGGGGCAGGTATTGGGGATGTCCTGGTTTACTGATGAAGGGAAGAGGAGGGGTGACATTTTCACTGAACCTGTCTGCCAGCAGGTTGGCTATATCTACGGTGCTTGAGTATGTGGTGTTTTTGACCACCAGTTCAGAGCAGATTTGGCTGTTACCTTTGAGATTGCGGACATATGCGAATAAGGCCTTGTGATGTTCTTAATGGATGTAGCCAATTTGAACTCAAAGTTTCCCTTAGAGGATTTCACCAGTGACCTTATTTGCAGGTTCAGACAAAAGAGAGATTGCTTCTAATTTGGCACCTGCTCTTTCTTGGTCCTGGACAGCAAATTTTTCATTTTATTATACAGTTTGTTTATTGCTGTTGTCCACCAGACAGGTTTACTCTTCCTTGAGGAAAATGATTTGGTCCTGTCAGGTATTGCTGAGTCCATATAGTTATGTAGGTGCTCATATAGTTTTTGTGATGTAGGCTTGGACATTAGTGCTAGTTCCAACTGAAGGGATAGTGGCTGTGAAGCTGCTTATACCTGCTCTCAGGAGATTGTAGTCAGCTTTGGAAAAATGTTTTTGTTTGACCCTGACAAGGGGAGGGTCAGGGGAAATGATGACTTCAAAAGTGATCGCATTATGGTTGCAACATTCCAAGGAGGATTACACTATAGCAGTGCTACAGTGGCTACTCATGTTGGTTAGTACCAGGTACAGGATATTTTCGCCTCTCTTGGGGGTGTCGACCAGCTGATCCAATCCACTGGCATTGACAAAGTCAATTAATCTCTGGGCCTTCATGTTTGGAATACAATAGGTCTTCCACTCTATGGTTGGGTAGTTAAAGTCACCTAGAATAGGGTAGAGGGTTGAATCTTGATGGATTCAAGTAAGTCCAGGTAAGTGGAGTGGGTGTACTGAGTCATGGTTGGGGGTCTGTAGCTAGCTATGATTTGGAGAGGTGTTTTGTCAACAGTTAACTGCAGTTGGAGTGTCTCCTGTGCATCATACTGTTTGACTAGCCTGGAGATGTGTATGTCTTTGATAAATATTGAAACTCCACCTCTTTTGGCTTTGTAGCCCTCCATTTAGGATCTAAAAGTATGGTAGAATGAGTAACCTGGTAAGGCTGGGGTGCTCTCCCCACCTTTGAACCAGGTTTCAGTGACTGCACAAATGTCAGCATCCTCCAGGGTGAGGGATGCTTGCAATGACTGCATTTTCATGCTAAGACTCCTAGCATTTAGCAGCATGACTTTTACATTTCATTTAGAAGAATGTTTCATGTTGGTAATTTTGTGATCACGGCTTTGCCTAAAAAAAGGCAGTATGGGGAAGTCAAGACCGTTTTCCAGAAGCCTGAAGCCCAGGGGAGACAGATGAATGCCATCTCTGGCAAAGCTTTATGAAGTGGGGGAATGTAGGCTTCTTTCCATAATTTTGTTACAATTTGTTCTTTTACGGATCTTTTTATCAGTATAGGTATTGGTTAAAAAAGAAGTTTGCTGCCATGTGAAGATACTGGGGGTACTTTCTAGGGCTAAGGTACTAGGTTTTAACTTAGGTAAAAGATTTTTGATTATGCTGGTAGGTACCGCTTCGATGGTGAGGGTACTGAGATAGGCATTTGAATGAAGTCTGGGTGAATATGTGCAGGTAAATTGTTGTTTTGATCTGTCTGAGGCTATATGACATCACAATGAGAATCATTATATAGCATGGCTGTCGGACACACAGGGCTTGTGCCATGCATATACAGTGTTATATAAGGCTGCACATAAGAGGTGTGAGATGTGTTAGTGTGAGTCTTTGCATTTATCATGATTCAAATGGAAGAACTAGCAGCATATGGTGAAATTTGATGTTGTGTCTTACAGGTACATCTCAGTGACCTTGTGCCCTGTATAATCTTCTATGTATATGTGAACACCAAGACCAGCAGACTAAGAGAAAGGGTTATATTATGAGGAGTGGATTTGGAATAATGATTAAGGTCTTCACCTCATAGGCACAAGGTACAGGGTTTGATTCTGACCTTGAGTTTTTGGCTTGGCTTAAAAATGACACTGCAAAGCAGTTAACCTAGTATTGACCTATGAGTACAGTCATGGACTTATAATCTTCCTCATTCATTAGTGTGTGTGTGTGTGTGTGTGTGTGTGTGTGTGTGTGTATACATACATATATATATATATATATATATGTATATACATATATATATATATATATACATATATATATATATATATATATATATATCCCTCATTCACATTTATTATTAAATAATGCGGATAGTCAAAATTACAGTCCTCACACTTTCAGCAATCACCCATTATACAGGTTATATTCACCAGATCTCTGCTTTCTGACTTAAAATATTTTTTTCAGAGGACTGTGCTTGAGGTTATTTCAAGTTTCGGGATCTTTCACTTTTGATTTGTTACTTCACTGAGTTGTGCAGTAGGACTCTATAATGCTGCCCATAGTTGCCTGACACATGTGCATTCAGTGATGTCAGATTCACCATGAATTCTGAGAGATGCATGCATACCATACACATGTGGAAATGCTGCTGTCAGAGTTTTGCCGTCAGTGTGCTGGGTTTACATATGGTATATCTTGCATCTCTACTGATATTTAAAAATAAAATGAGCAGGAGACAAAACCATAGAGGAAGCCTAGATTGTGATTGTCCATTTAAAAACAAAAGTCCAAGTCTTAAATAGATACAGGAGATACTGGTGCATGCAATTTGGCCCTTTTGCCAGGAAACTCGTGCGTTATAGCAGCCAAATGAGCCTTTTGGAGACACATCCGGTATAATTTTCTACTTTCAATAATGTAAAAAAGGGAAGAGCAACCAGCAAAAACCACAAAATACCGAAAAAAAAAAAGCTAGCTAGGCAGAGAGATAAGTGAGCAAGCAAATTTAATAAAACACGTAAAAGCTATAAAAAAACACAAAAATATATATCCAGGATAAGCGCTTTCATACACAAAGGTACTTCATCAGATCCATTAAAAGCATCACACTGTAGTGCACTTATATACATTAATGTCTAAGGTCATGTGATTTCAAAACTGGCTTAATGGGGATGACATCATTTAACCCCGTGCCTTCATTTGCCCTAAGTAGATGCATCCATTTAATCTCCAGACATTCTGTTTGTGTTCTTATGTCACCTCCTCTCAGTCTCGGTATATACACTTCCAACACCATAAACTTAAACCAGTGATCACCCCCTGCTAATTTAACATGCTTAGACAGTGCATTCCTATCATCACTCTTAGTAATACTATAAATATGCTCTTTTATTCGGTCCCTCAAACAGCGATTGGGTTTTTCAACATAGAAACCTCTACAAAGTACACAGGATGCACAAAACACAATATTCTGACTACTACAGTCAGCGTAATGTGATGTCAAAAACCTGTCCTGTGTCTGGGTGTACAAACAGTCTCTATGTATCTGCATACATTGCAATGATGGCAGGGATACGTGCCTATCCTTTGACTAGCTACATTTTTCTTTTTCCATGTTAAAGACTGTAACACAGCATTTTCTTCAATGAAGGGTGGTTCTTAAAGCAATGTGTGAAGATTAAATGGATGCATCTACTTAGGGCAAATGAAGGCAAGGGGTTAAATGATGTCATCCCCATTAAGCTAAATTTGAAATCACGTGACCTCAGACAATTTATATAAGTGCACTACAATGTGATGTTTTTAATGGATCTGATGAAGTACCTTTGTGTATGAAAATGCTTATCCTGGATATATATTTTTGTGTTTTTATAGCTTTTACATGTTTTATTAAATTTGCTTGCTCACTTATCTCTCTGCCTAGCCAGCTTTTTTTCTTTTTCATAATTTTTTTACATCTTTTGGCTTTCTAATATCATGATGGGAATGGACCTCATTCCTATGTAGGGTATAATTAAAGTTCATGAAATCAGTATTGGCTCAGTCTTGATATTAGCTAAAAGTGCACTTCACGGTACCTGTAATGCACCTGGAATCGACTCATTGTGCAATTCATATAGTGTTACATGCACTGATTCCTTTTTATTATACACATGGATCCTACTACTATTATTGGAACTGGCTGGGTATCTTTCTTCCACATTGAGCTCATTTCTGCCTGAAATCCTGATATTTTATGAATTTGTATCTCTGTGTATATAAGACACTGTAAATCATTAGGTGTAGCAATGGTCAATGTTACTTTTGTCCTTTTTTCATGGACTACTACATCTGTTTTTCTGGCATCTGTTTTTTGAACTGTTGGTAATGTGATATAAACTTCATCATTCTCTATAGTGATTTGTGGTTCATGTTTCCAATGCTTCTCAGCTACTTTTATATTGAAGTGTTTACACAAGTCTTAGTACAACAGTCTTGCCACATTATCATGCCTTTCAGTGTAAAGGCCCTCTGCCATGAGTGTATCACACCCACCAAGAAGATGCGTGAATGTTTCCAATTCCTTTTTACAGAACGCACGTTTGTCTGTTTCCCTGACATGTTCAATGGACTTTGTAAACCAATGTACATGTTGTCCCCTATCCTGGGTCACCATTATTAGCTTGTTATCCCTTCATTTGTATGCACTTCTCCTTAACCATTCCTGCATCAAATCCTGATAAACATGAGGTTGTTCCGGGAGATCTCTATGCTTGCCACTGTATTTATGTCTTTTCCACATTTCTTTCATTCTCATCTGTTCCTTCACCATGTATTCTTTCTTTTGTTTTTGGCACATTTTTGTCTACTTCTGGTTTGATTTCTACTTCCACTTGACACCAGAATGCTTCTGCTAAACTCAGCTGAGAGGTCAGCTGAGATTTCTTCTGCTTATGTTTTAAAACTTTCACTATGTATGTCACAAAAAAAAAAAAAAAAGAAAACTAAAACCTACCACCTTCGCTGCTGACCTCCTCCATACAGAGTACCTACAAATAGCTGCAGATGCCATTGCATATCCCATATCTATCCTCATAAACAGAACCTTATCCGAAAATGCTATCCCCTCCTTCTGGAAAATATCTCACGTCATCCCACTCCATAATAAAGGTGGTAGCTCCTCAGATATATCCAACTATAGACCCATTGCCATTCTTTTCCCACTAGCCAAAATAATGGAGAAATGTGTACACAAGCAACTAATGCAGTACCTTACACAGAATAACTTACTATCAAACTCCCAGCATGGTTTCAGGCCATACCACAGCACCACCCCAACCCTCCTTTCCTTTGCTACTGCTATAAACCAAAACAGGAAGGACAATAAGCTAACCTCCACCATCTTTCTTGACCTATCAAAAGCCTTTGACATGGGCAACCATGAACTTCTCATTCTTTCACTAAAGTCTATTTCCCTCAACAAGCCTGCTATCCAGTGGTTCCAGTCCTACCTGACTGGTAGACAATAGGTGGTACTATGGCAGGGCAAACTCTCCAGCCAGCTACCTCTCTCACTTGGAGTCCCTCAAGGGTCCATACTTGGTCCAATACTCTTCTCTATTTTTATCAACAACCTTCACACTGCTGTCCCTAAAGCTACCTGCATTCAATATGCAGATGATTCCAGTCTGTTCTGCTCAGCCACCTCCCCATCTGAACTACAAACCTTAACCCAAAATACATTTAACACTATCGAGAACTGGCTCACCAACCAACGCCTACTTCTGAACCCCAATAAAACTAAACTTATACTCTCCTCCTCCACTAGTAGATCCACCACACTTTCATTCTCTGTCACATCTAACAATGGTATCACTATTTCCCCAGATAATCACACAAAACTGCTAGGGGTTATCATAGACAATAATCTCAAATTTGACCTACAGGTCTACAAAACCATACAGGCCATCGATAAGAAACTTGGATCACTGTATAGAAACAAGACATTCTTAACCCCACTGGCTAGGACTGCAGTCGCCTGATCACACCTACTCTCTACTCTTTTATATGCCTCTCCTGTACTCTTAAACCTCAACAAATCTGAACTAGGTAAGCTGTCCCATAGCTATAATCACACTGCCAGATTCACCACTGGCTCCACCTATAGAACTCACCACTGCCAGAACCTTAAACAACTGGAGTGGCTAGAACTGCCCATCTTAATTCAATCCAATCAACTCTTAATATCGCACAAAATTTTGTACCACCCTGAGGATATCCCCTCACTTAAAAATATTATTAAGCCATATAGTAATCTAAGATCCCTATGGTCAGCTGATAAACTACTGGTCCAAAAAGCTAATAACTCTGCTGGTGAATCCCTGTTTGCCAACTTCATTGGTAAAACCTGGAATTCATTGCCAAACTATATAACCCTACAATCCTCCAAAAGTCTCTTTAAAAAAAAAAAACCTCAAACAGTATCCCAAAGTGAATTGGCTATGCCCATGTACCAACCCTGATTAAGTTATAAACTAAAAGCATATTCTGTAATTATCATAACTTGTAACTACGTCACCAAGCTCTGCTTCCAGTCTGATGTATCTTACTTTTAATTGTCTATCCATGAGAATTGTGAGTCCCTACTAGAGAACACTACTAAGCCATTGTATATTATCACTTTGTTTTTATAAATGTTTGCTAACTTCTGTGTAATATATGTAAGTTTGTCTATGTGGAGCTTTTCTCCCCAGGCCTCCACTGAAAATGGACATGTATCCAGTCGGACTATCCCGGTAAACAAATGTAAAATAAAAAAATAAATAAATAAAATAAATTTGATTAAGTCAGCAGATATGTATGCAGTCCCATGATTGCAGTTCTATACATGTAATCAAGTTTAGGTTGGCCCATACCTCCTTCAGAGCAGAGACTATATAATCTTGGTATACACTGATTTTTATGTATTATTTGATAAGCATGAAACATTTTCTTGTTTTCCTGTCCAGCTGATCCAGTATCTTTTTGGGGAGTCAGTCTCATCAAAACTATTAAGTTGGAACAGAAAGACCAAATTGGTTTGCATCTTGGACGTTACTCCTAGATGTCAAGGCTGTCTTCAATATTAGTTTTAGTCTTCTGAACTATTCCTGACAGAGTTTTATTCAGATTTGTTGATGTTTTATTGCTTCATCAATTCCTAAATATGTATACATTCACTCCTGCTCAAGTTATTTTATATCATATTCCTGTCTTGGATCAACATTCTTTTGGTACTGCAGTTTTCTTGCTTTAAAGGTTGATTTTGTACACTTATCAAGACCAAATGAAATTGTTATAACATCTGAGAAAGTATTAACCACTTCCAGTTGTGCTTTCTACTCCTTATCTGATGAACTATACAGTTTTAGGTCATCCACAAAAAGTAGATGTGAAGTGTTTAAACAAGATTGTTTCCTGGGAGCCAAGTTGTAACCATGGCCTAATCTATTAAGTAAAGAGCTTAATGGGTTAAAGGCAAGACAAAACAATGGTGGTGAAAAAGAATCAGCCTGGAATATCCGCCCTTTGAATTTTTGTCTCTGTGATAATAATTTGCCCTTTGTCTTGATATAGTTGCAGAGGGGTTTGCTACTGTTTCATGGTCACTGTAATGTAACTGATCAATGTAGGATGCATCTTACACATCTGTAAACACTCCTTTACCCATGAATGTGGATTGCTGTCAAATGCTTTTTTGTCATCTATCCATGCCATATTTTGATTCTTCCCCTTTTTACAATTCTTTATTATGGCTTTATTAATCAATAAATGATCCTTTCTCCCATGTGACTTTCTTTTGTTACCCTTTTTTTCTATTACCATGATTGAGTTTTTTTCTGTTATTTATTTATTTGTCTTCGTTGACTGGGAAAAGTCTGACTGGGTAAAAACCAGCAGAGTCCTGGGGAGAAAAGCCCTATTTTTAAGTTAGACATGATGTACATTTATAACTGCAGGGTAAAGACAACTGTACATTAGCTTATTTACATGATTTTAAATATTTATTATATGAATGTAAGATTTTAACAGAAAGAACACAAGAGAACAATCAACATAAATTGGCTTATTATTGAAAAGAAAATAATATACAGTGACAACTAGTATAGTTAATGCAAGATGGCTGCAGGGAAAATATCATGCAGGGTTTTTTGAGTTTACTTATAATTTACAGACAGACAAGTAGAATGTAGCTTAAAAATGATAAGAGATATATGAAAGGAGAAATTATGGATACGAGCAGGAGGATAACTGGACATAGGAGGAATTGTAGCTAGTGGTGGGATATGAGAGTAAAAGGAAGAGGAAGAGTTTAGGAAATTCATGCAGCATAAGAAGGAGTGATAAAGTACAAAAGACTGGGATGCGAAATGGCTTAAGACTTGGAGAAAAGTAATGAGAGTAAAGCTAGCCAGGTGAGCAGGAAGAACAGAGCCATCTTTGGCACAGGTGCTGTTTAAGGAAAGTTTTGTAACTATTTAAGTTTTCTGTTTTAACTATGTGGGGATTTCATTCCACAGTTTTGGCACATAATGAAAAGAGAGTGTGTCTCCTGCAGTGTTGAATGCCTTACTGATGTACAGTAAGAGTTTATTGCTACAGCAAAGGTCTCTAGTGGGTGAATAGTACAGTAGAGTATTTTGTAATGGTGGGCATTTGTCTGGAGAGTACACTAGGTTTTGTCAATGATTAGTTATAACTATGTCAACTGGTTTGGGAGTTTAAGCCAGTTTAATTGTTTTAAAACAAGGTACTGATGTGTGATATAAAGTTGGTTGGTTGCAAATTTAGCTATTTTGTAGTAGCAAGAGACTAGTTTATTTTTATACATGATATTGATATTTGTAAGACTAGAGGACACATGTAATAGAGAAGGAAGGAGGTATGTTGCTCCTAAACTAATCCTTTTTGATCTGTCAGGTAGCATTTGGCCTTATAGAGGAGATCAGTTTTTTTGGTAAGTTTTCTTGATGGAATGAAGTATGTCATTATCAAATTTGAGGTTGCCATCTGTTATGACTCCAAATACTTTAATTTAGCTTATGGTTTCTATTTCTTCATTATTACTTGAGGTAATATGAAATGTGCGTTTCTGATTACAGTGTTGTTTTGAAGTAAATAGCATAGGTTTGGGTTTTTGTTGGGGTTAAGCAGCAAGTTAGAATTTTTTAGCCATATTTCAGTGTCAGTGACTGATTTTTGAGTGATTTCATGTAATTTTTTTATGGATGGCACAGAGCAGATAAGGACTGAATTGTCGGCATATTTTATGAGTGGAAAGTATTGTAGCTGTATTAAATTTATTTATTAAAATATTAAATAGAAAGGGAATGAGTATTGAACATTGGAAAACAACAAAGAACATTTGAAATGCTGAAAGGTTTTGTTGCCATTTAGTTGCCTGCCGATGACTGCATAAATAACTGTGAATCCTGGAGATGGAGGTGTAAGTGAGACCTAATGTTGTAAGTTCAGAGAAAAGCTTCTAGTGGGACACTGTGTCAAATGCTTTCAAAAGGGCAAGGAAAAGTGAAGAAACAAGGTTGCCCTCATTTCTGTATTGGTTTACTTTGATGATGACGTTGACAAAGGCAGTAGTGCTGTGGTTGGGCCTGAAACCATGCTGGGTGTTGCAGAGGAAGTTGTGTGTGGGGTTATATGCTTCATAAGCTATTTCTCAAGGATTTTAGAGGGGGTGATAGGATAAAAAAGGTCTACAGTTTGTTAATTCTGTTGAAGTACCTCCTTTGTGAACAGGTATAATAATGGATATTTTCCAGATGGATGGGACATAGTTATTGATTGGTTGAACAGAACTGAGACAGGGAAAGCGAATGCTTCTGCATCTGTTTTGAGGAACTCAGTGGGAAGGTTATCAGCAGCTGAAGTTGTTGCTTTTAACTTGGCTAATAATTGTTTTATGGTTGATATTAGAACAGGCTGAAAACTAAAAGTGTGTTGCTTTCTAGAACTGAGAAAAGTTGGAGAGGTGAAGTGAGGTAGGTGGTCATAGAAATGACTGGATAAAATGAGTGTTGAACTGAGTGGCAATTGACTCTCTGTTGTTTGAAGTAGAAGAACAGGGTGTAGTGGTATGGCCGGGGTGTAATAGTTTATTTAGTGTTATTTTGATGCCTTTTTTTACATTACTGTAGTATATTTTCTTGTCAGATTTAACAAGGATCTTGGTTCAGTTTCTGAGATATCTAAAATTTTGATAGGCACTTTGTGTTTTATTCACATACATTTATTTTCAAATGACTATAAACTCTGTGAGCATCATTTTCAGTACATAGTTTGCATATTGTCCAATGGCACGTTCTTGGTTTATAGACTTTAGGATGGCTTACAGGTTCACTCTTAAGGAGGAGTATCATTTTTCCTGTTATTAGCCAGCTTAGTGTCTGTTCAGGATGTGCATACAAGTAATTCTTACTCCAGACTAAATATTTGGGTAATGATGTTAATATTTTAGCCAGAAGTTCAGTACTGCATCTGTGCCTGGGGTTTTCCATTTAAGAGCTTTTCTTAATTTTGTTTCAATTTCTCTGGCCTTTATCTTGTCCCATTCAATACCCTGCACATTTGAAATCCTCATTGTTTCTTTTAAATTTTCTATCCATTCAGCATATTTGTTATGCTCCACAGTGTCTTCATGAATATCTCTCCAAATGTGTCAGTTTATTCTTTCATGGTGTTTCTATTCATTTTGATTTGTTTCCCAGTTCTCCATAAAATGTTTTTTGGTCATCAATGAATTTTAGATTTTGTACTTTTCCTTTGTATTTATCTGTGCATCCCCTTAAGTTGCTGACATTATTGTCTTACTATTTGCAATAGTGCATGAAAGATCATGGTCTGTTCTGATGCCGTACATTGATTTTACCATGTCTATCTTTCTAAGTATTTTTGTCAATCTGTTCCCTCTTCTATATTCTTCTAATAGTGACACTTCATGTTTTAATTGCTTTGTAGTTTTCTCTATTCCAATGCTTCCTTGATGTTCTGTTTATTCTTCTAATAGTGACACTTCATGTTTTAATTGCGTTGTAATTTTCTCTATTTCAGTGCTTCCTTGATGGCGTTCTCTTTATTTTTCTAATAGTGACACTTCATGTTTTAATTACTTTGTAGTTTTATCTATTTTTGATGCTTCCTTGATGGCATTCTCTTTATTTTTCTAATAGTGACACTTCATGTTTTAATTGCTTTGTAGTTTTTTCTATTTCAGTGCTTCCTTGATGGCGTTCTGTTTATTCTTCTAATAGTAACACTTCATGTTTTAATTACTTTGTAGTTTTCTCTATTTCAGTGCTTCCTTGATGGTGTTCTGTTTAATCTTCTAATAGTAACACTTCATGTTTTAATTACTTTGTAGTTTTATCTATTTTTGATGCTTCCTTGATGGCATTCTCTTTATTTTTCTAATAGTGACACTTCATGTTTTAATTACTTTGTAGTTTTCTCTATTTTTATGCTTCCTTGATGGTGTTTTGTTTATTCTTCTAATAGTGACACTTCATGTTTTAATTGCTTTGTAGTTTTCTCTAGTTTGATGCTTCCTTGATGGCATTCTGTTTATTCTTCTAATAGTGACACTTCATGTTTTAATTGCTTTGTAATTTTCTCCATTTCAGTGCTTCCTTGATGGCATTCTGTTTATTCTTCTAATAGTGACACTTCATGTTTTAATTGCTTTATAGTTTTCTCTAGTTTGATGCTTCCTTGATGGTGTTCTGTTTATTCTTCTAATAGTTACACTTCATGTTTTAATTGCTTTGTAGTTTTCTCTATTTCATGCTTCCTTGATGGAGTTCTGTTTATTCTTCTAATAGTGACACTTCATGTTTTAATTGCTTTGTAGTTTTCTCTATTTCAGTGCTTCCTTGATGGCATTCTGTTTATTCTTCTAATAGTGACACTTCATGCTTTAAATGCTTTGTAGTTTTCTCTAGTTCAATGCTTCCTTGATGGTGTTCTGTTTATTCTTCTAATAGTGACACTTCATGTTTTAATTGCTTTGTAGTTTTCTTTAGTTCAGTGCTTCCTTGATGGCGTTCTGTTTATTCTTCTAATAGTGACACTTCATGTTTTAATTGCTTTGTAGTTTTCTCTATTTCAATGCTTCCTTGATGGCGTTCTGTTTATTCTTCTAATAGTGACACTTTATGTTTAATTGCTTTGTACTTTTTTCAATTTTGATGCTTCCTTGATGGCGTTCTGTTTATTCTACTAATAGTGACACTTCATGTTTTAATTGCTTTTTAATTTTCTCTATTTCGATGCTTCCTTGATGGCGTTCTGTTTATTCTTCTAATAGTGACACTTCATGTTTTAATTGCTTTGCAGTTTTCTCTAGTTTGATTCTTCCTTGATGGCATTCTGTTTATTCTTCTAATAGTGACAATTCATGTTTTAATTGCTTTGTAGTTTTCTTTCGTTCGATGCTTCCTTGATGGCGTTCTGTTTATTCTTCTAATAGTGACACTTCATGTTTTAATTGCTTTGTAGTTTTCTTTAGTTTGATGCTTCCTTTATGGCATTTTAGTTATTTTTCCCCTTTCCCTTACTGCCCTTTGTTTTTGTGGTAAGACTTTATCTGTTATTAATTTAGCTGCACAGTAATATATCCTATTTACTTCTGCATATTACATGAAGTTCTGGTGATAGTCTTGATTACTGTGTTCATCTGTTTTGTGAGACTTCTAACATTTTGGATCTTATTTAATTTCTGTAATCCATTTCTTTCATCAGCCTTAATATGTCTAGCTCTGTTAAATCAAGAAACTCTTCCCATAGATCATTTTCTTCTAAACTGAGAGCATTCTTTTCTCTGTTCCCTGCAACCATTCTACAGAAAGTTCCAAAACATCTTCCTGTGACATATCCTCTTTAGCTGCATCCTGCATCATCTGTTTCTCCTTCATATGGGAACTCATTGGCCAATCACTCCACAACATTACCTGCATCAGAGTTGCCTCTGTTTCATGCTTCTTCCCTTCATGTGCAATTCTAACTACACTATTGTACCAGTTTCCTATGCAGAGTATCATTATGTGGCAAGTCATCATATGTCTCCTGTTCCACCTGTTTCTACTTAGTTTGGAGACTCCTTGTTCCATAATTCTGTGAAATTCCCTGTGGGAATCCATAACTTCAGTGTCTATGTTTTAACTTCTCTATTACTGATCCTCTTTTTAACTTTCCTCTTTGGTTTCTTATTTTTTGTATTTTTAAATTTTCCATATCTCGCTTCATTTGTCTTTATTTCTTGTCAAATATGTTTGTAGCTACCTTTTGTATTGATTAGTCTGGCTTTCTTGTTTGCATAAAATTGCATCAAATCAGATCTCATTTTCTTTCCCATGACCATGTTTCTTTTATACCTTTCAAAAATCTTGGGGTTTTGTTCTTTCTATTTTGCACTTCCCGTGTCACTTCTTTTTCCAAGTAGCTCAAAGTTTCATCGTCTATGTGATGTTTTACATGGATCTCTTGTATTAATTAATACAAATTTGTATTTGCAGCTTTTGAAAGTTTTTATTTTGCAAGTACCCTTCTTTTCTCTAATTTCTCTCTTAATCATTCTGAATATCTCCTGTCTGGAAGTTCTTGGCTTCTTGCATAATCGTAATAACACATCATTTCTTCCTTATCCTCAGGACTCCACTCTGACATCTTTATGGGTCTTTTTTGGCCTGTCAGTTTTTGTGTTTCTTGTCAAACATTACTTCCTTCTACAACATGGGATCATTCTCCCCTTGGGCCTCCCCTAACCCCATTGTAGGAATATTTCTGTGTTTTGAGGATTCTACACTGCTATTTTTTTTCCAGTCTTACTAGCTACCCTACTGAAGACATTCAATGGCAGGACTTAGCAACCATGACTGATTTCCTTCAAGGACCTCTAAAGGCTAGAGAAAGGTTGCTGTGATCCTAGGGAGAGCACCTTCTTGGGACTCAGGTTGATCGGCCTTCAGCATACTTCTTTCTGTTATCACATACTTCACTTTCACTAGCCATGTCATCACCATTACCTCTTCTGTGGCTGGTATTGTGGTCCACCACTGACAGAACACACAAGAACTGCCCTTGGTCAGAGTGCTTCACAGACAGAGCTGTACACCCATGGGTGCAGGTGAAGCCACCTAGTATGTTTGTCCTGAATGAGAAATGCACGAAGGTACCAAAGAAAGGATGACACCATTGAGCAATAATTCATAGCATTAATGAGAATAAAGAATTTGTTATATTTGCATTTTACATAAAACCTTTTTATATAAATACATAGTTGTATTGCATTTCTTATTCTTTGGTTGCTGTATTTCACAGCTTTATTGCTAGAGCTAATCTTGATATAGTATTCTCCATTTGCTTGGTAATACATTCCACAGGTCTTGTTTGAGCTGTTGCTTTGTTGACATTTAAACAAGTATATGATAAAACAGACCACACACATTTCATTGAGGTTAGCTTTTTTTCATTTAACATGCCCTTTTGTTGTAGAATGACAATCATCTTTCATGACACGTCTATGATGTTGTGATGTTTTTGTGGTGTAAAAGAACCTGCCCATTTGCCCTATAGTGCCTTTTTAGGCAAAGTTCAAAGGACAAAACCACCACCGTAACAGGTACAAACATGCAAATTCTGAAGGTAATGCTGCTCAATGCTAGAAGTCTAAACCTCAAAATGCACTCTCTCGAGGCACTCCTAAAAATGGAGAACATCGATATCTGTGCAGTAACTGAGACCTGGTTCAAGGCTCCAGAGAGCACCCCTGCAATACCAGGCTACAACTCTTACCACACTTTTGGGCCACCAAACCAGGACCGAAACACTAAAGGTGGAGGAGTGTCCATATTCACCAAGGATATTCACACCAACAGGCTAGTTGCCCAACACAATGTGTCTGAAATTCTCCAGGTGCAACTAACACTAGATAAGACTGCAATCCAAATTGTAGCTTGCTACAGATCCCCCACCATACCCCAAGATTCCCACTACACCTTTCTAAACATACTGGAAACTATTAAGATACAATCAAACACCCTAATACTTGGGTGATTTCAACTACCCTGCCATTAACTGGGAAAACTACTTGTGTACCAACACCTTTGTCCAACAGTTCTTGGAATTCATAAATTCCAATGCCCTGGATCGACTAATCCATAGTCCCACCAGGGGCTCCAATATCCTACACCTGGTCATTACCAACATGGGAAATCAGTGCTCCATACCTATGGCCACCCCCTCGTTTGTTAGGTCTGACCATAAGCTAATCACCCTTAACATCCACATCTCACCCCCCAGTAAGGAACCGTCCATAAAAAACTTCTCCAAAGCCAACTTCATACCACTCAAGTCAGAAGTGACAAACTTCATGACACCCATGCAGACGGGAACTGAAAGTTCGAATGCTGAATCCTACACTAAGGCACTGTACGAGTACATCCACTTATGCATGAATCATGCCATTCCAAATAGAACCAAGATGCTCTCCTCCAAAAAAAGAAGCCAATCTGGTGGTTCCCTGCCATAAACAAACTTTACACCAAAAGAAAGAAACTGTTGCAGAAAAGAGGAAAATGCTAGGATCCAAAAAACTCCCTTACCAGCCTCAGTAAGAATCTGAGATCCCTCATAAAATCCTCCAAAGACAACCACAAGGCATTCTATAACTATGTCAAGAATCTAAATGGCAATGCTCAAATCTGGTCTGAGCTACAACAGAATGGCATTGAATATACTGATCCCAAGGATATTGACAATATCCTGGCAGATCAATTCAGTACCAACTTCACCCCCCTCTCACCCCCTAAATGGCCCATCTCAATACCAGAAGATTGTCAAATTCCAGTAATAACGGCCACACAGGTAAAAAATGCACTCTCCAAAGCTAAGAATACAGTATCCATGGGACCAGATGACATCCCGGGCTGTGTATTACATGAACTACAAAATGAACCGGCACCTCACCTAAGTGTCATGTTTAATCATAGCCTCACCTCAGGCTTTGTGCCCACTGAGTAGCCACAGCTACAGTTATCTCACTCCACAAGGGGGGGATCCACCTTGGATCCCAGGAACTACCACCCCATCAGTATGACGAGCCTGATCTGCAAGGCCATGGAACGTATTATCATGGAACTTATAAACAAAGACATTGGCAACCTTCAAACACTGGACCCCACACAGTTTGGATTCGTAAAGGGCCGGTCTTGTCTCCTGAACCTGATTGACTTCTTCAAATCAGTTTTCAGAGCTGTGGACGAGGGTAAGTTGGTCCGCACAGCCAATCTAGACCTTGCCAAGGCGTTTGATACCATCCCCCACTCTGGAATCATAGATAGACTTACTAAGCTGGGCATTAATCCCTACGTCACTCGATGGATTGCCAACTGGCTTACTGACAGAACCCACACTGTAAAAGTAGCCAGCTCCAAATCCAGCTCCAGACAAGTGACAAGTGGAGTACCTCAGGGTTCAGTCCTGGGACCACTCTTGTTTGGCATCTACTTCTCTGAAGTACAGGCCAACACTAAGGAACTCTGGCTAACAAAGTTCACAGATGACTGCAAGCTGGGAGTCATTATTGACTCTCCAAATGATGTAGATACTCTACAAAAGGGCCTTACAGAAACAGATGCTTGGTGCCAGAGCCATGGGCTCAAGCTCAATGCCAAGAAATGTATAGTTATCCCCTCTGGGAAAAAAACATGTACCCGTGAATTACCACATAGGTGGCAGTACACTAAACACTGAAAGTGTGATAAGAGACTTAGGGACACAGATGGACAGTAGTCTCACCTTCGATAACCACATCACCACAACAGTCAGGAAATCCTTCTATGTGGCACACCTCATCACTAAGGGCTTTTCATCCAGAAAAAAGGAGGTCATTGTCCCACTGTACTCATCTCTCATCAGACCCATTATAGAATACAACACCCCATTTGGCATATACCTCTTAAAACATCTGCAACAACTGGAAAGGTTGCAGAAATACCTCACTAAAAGAATCACAGACTTAAAGCAGATGCCCTACATTGACTGCCTTAAAAAACTCCAGCTATACTCTGTCGCATATCGTCTACTCAGAGGCGATCTCTGCTTAACATACAAGGCCATGTCAAACCCAGAGCTGTTGGACATGCTACACTTAAAGAAATCCCAATCCCTCAGAGCCACATGCTCCAGGGATCTAATCCTTGTCATCACAATAAACAAAACATGCTGGAGGGATAGGTTCCTGACCCAGAGACTCCGCAGACCCTGGAATAGACTGCCCATACATGTCAAGCAGAGCGCCTTTTTGGCCCTCTTCAAAAGGAACCTTGTCGATTGGATAGGAGAAAGGAAATTCACCCTGGGGATCACGTCAGTCACCCTGCTGGACAGTGGTCCAGGGAAGTAAATAGTGTGGGAAGAAATAGCCAGGGAATTGTTATGGCTAGACTTGTATAGGCCCTAGGGCTG
>NC_056734.1:711746397-711828897 GCF_019279795.1 Protopterus annectens
GTAGTGTTATTTGCAGAAATGTACTCAGTTGACAACTTGAGTACGGTTCTGCAAATAGCAAAATGGAGCCGTGACAGCTCCAAAAAAAGGATGCATTTACATGAGGAAGCATGCCAATGGCCAAAAATATGGCCACTGGCAACGTTAAGTGATACAAAATAAAAAAAAAAAAAGAACTTTTTTTTTCATCCCGATCTCCGGGGTTTAAGCGTAGTGCAGCACCGCGCAAATGCGCAGCACTCTAAAAACCAGAAAATCAATAATGAAGATCCACAAATGTGGATTTTAATGCTAATATGAATTTACAATGCAAGTGAATGGCAGGCTGAAGACAACATGGCCACCGAGTAGAGGTTGTTAAGGGGAAGCTCAGTCTAAGAGATGTAACCAAGCATTAGTAGGCAATCCTATGTAAATGAGGGTTAGGATAGTGAATTGCAAGTTTACATAGCAAATGAGCACAGTCAGTGGAGTGTAGGAGTAGGATAAGGGGAGTAACAGAGTAGAAGATAGGTGACATCACGAGGGGGGTATGTATGAAAGAAGTGAAGCTCATTGGAGCAGAGTGGCATGTGTCAGCTGTCATTTACACATCATTGAAAGAGGTGTGTCAACAGGTAGGCTAGGTAAAGGCAAGAAATTGAAGGTGTATGCCGTGGATAACACTAAAGTTTCTTGCTGAGCAGGTATGCGTGTGTGTGCACGCCTGTAAAGCCGAGTAAGACAGTGTGCAGGCGTGTAAGCATTAGTGCACGCGTTTAAGCCAGAGTAAGCATGTATAAGGCTGTTTAAAGAGTTGTAAGCACGTTTGCGCTGGTGTGCAAGTGTTTTAACAAGAATAAGCAAGTTTTAGTCCGTGTAAGCATGTGTGCACATGTGTGAGTTGCTGTGCACGTGTTTGCACTTGTGTGCACGATGCTGCCCCCCGAGGAAACAGAAAGGAAAAAGGAAGCACAACAAATAGTAGGAAGCTACCAGGGAGTACTAGCAGAGCTAGCAGGTGAAAACAATCAGAATCAGGCAATTACACAGGCAGTACACTAGCCCAGCCCAGCACGTAAAACTCTGCAAACAACAGTCCATTATGTTTCTCTCAAGAGACACTGCAACACTGCAGTAAGCTAATAGAAGTGAAAACTGAAAAAGCTTTACTGAGACAAAGAAATGTTAGGGGCTGCCATTGTGGTTATAAGGTGACATATGCAACATGCTGAGGGTGGTGACGATGCGAATGCTGCTAGACAACCCACAGTGAGGAGATGGAGAAGAGTGTGCAGGCCCAGGGTAACCTACCAGGGGCTACATGAGCTGGAGATAGTGGAGCGCTATAGAGTGGACAGAGACCACTTGCAGCAAATTGTTGAGCTGTGCAGGCCACGCCTCACTCACAGAACCAACAGAGGGGAACCCATCCTAGTGGAAACCAAGGTATGTGTCGGCCTAAGAATATTAGCAACAGGTACCTTGCAGACACCAACTGGTGATATGATGGGGATATCACAGGCATCAGCATCCAGGGTACTGCAACAGTTCCTGGATGCCATGTCAGCACATGTCGGTGATCATGTATATTTCCCAAATTCCCATGAGGTATGGCCAGCAATATGCGTCTCTTCCAACAAATAGCAGAATACCCTGAGGTAGTGGGTGCAATAGACTGCATGGACATATGCATCAAAGCACCAGCTGGTGATTGGGGTAGGGTCTACTTCAACCGCAAGGGCTTCCCCTCCATCAACTGCCATGTCGTGTGTGATGCCCAGGGCATAATACTGAATGTGTGTGCTGGCTGCCCTGGAATCTACCATGATTCCCATATCTGGCATCTGACGCAGCTGTACCAGACATTTGCCAACGGGGACATCCCACATGGTCACCTAGTGGAGGATGCTGGCTATGCGCTGGAGCCGTGGCTGATGACACCCATCAGAAACATATACACACCTGAACAGGAACGCCATAATGAAGCACACGCACAAACACGAAATGTAATCGAGCGTGTGTTGGGCTGCTCAAGTTATGGTTCCGGTGCCTGAACACATCTGGTGGAGCCTTGCAGTACTCACCAACTACATGTACCCAAATTGTCATGGTATGTGCTATGCTACATAATATGATCCTGTAAAAACAGCTGCAGTAGGACCAGCATAGGCCTGGGCCAAACAGCCCCCCACCATTGCCAAGGCCATCACAGGCAGAGCATGACTCGGAGGAGGAACAACCTGAGCCTGCCCTAGTAGGCAGAAGGAGGCGTGCCCAGTATGCTTCGGCCTTGGCAAAGAGGCAATGCATAGCACATACACTGGCTCAGTAGGAACTCTGGAAATGATACCTCTCTCTGACTCACACATATAGTTAAAGGGATGCCTAAGTTGACACTACCTGCTTTCAAACATGTATAGTAAGTGTAGTATGTGCATCCAACATAGGCAGCACTGCAGCAACACCTGAGGCATGATTGCCATGTGTTAAGCAATATAAAGCAGTGCTAAACCACATTTACCACCATGTAGTATATGTAAACAAAATTGCACACACCAACTAGCACAACTGTGGTCAATGTTGAGTAATATTGGGCAACGTCCAGCAATGTTGGTTAATATTGAGCAATGTCGGACAATCTTGGTCTAAGTAGGGCACAGCTGAACAAAAGCCAACATGCTCATATTTGCTCTACTGGCCCTTAAGCAGTCTGGTCTGCTCAGTATGAAAATATAAAGCAGTGATGGGCCTCGAACCCAGGATACTGTGCACAATAGTCATAGTACTGAACCACTAAACCATAACAGCATTGCAGTGGTCAGCCTGTATGAAGAAATGTTGATAAGTCTATGCAAAGTATCTCATGGAAACCCTGCAGGCACAGCATAATCCCTGTCGAGTTATGACACAAAGGTGAGTCCTGCAGTAAGAATAGAACCTGACTTTCAACACACATGGTATAAATGTTAATATTGGTCATGTTCACACACATCAACAAATGTAGTGGACCTCAGACAGCAACATACTGAAAGGTCACACTGGGCATGCTCACACACTTGAATAAATGAGACAAATGTCAGGCAACAAAACACGGAAAGCCTGAACTGGGCATGCTCACACACTTAGGCCATATCTGAGTACAGCAGTGGGCCACACATATCTGGCAGTTGCATGTGTTAACCCGGGAACCTCTCACTATCCAGCAGTCCGCCCTGTGCACACAGTTACATGACAACAGACACATAGATAATATAGTGGAACCCTGTCATAATCAAATATGTTCTGCAGATACCTAAGTTGTTCATAGAAAGTGGGAAAGCAAAGACGTTAAAAACCTGCAAACAGTATCATCAATAAACAGTGTGCATCCCGAACATTATCATAAGTTCAGAGGTCGATAAAAGGCTATCTGCCCTACTGCACGTACAAGCCTAGCCAGAGTGTGTTTTGCTTTTTTGTCAGACTACTACACTGTGCCTGTGAATAGTAGGTTACACAAGATAGCCCATTTACATTTAGTCTATTGTGCCTCTGTCTAGCAGGGACCCAGAAGATGTCCCAGGGGTAAACATACGATCACCCATCCACTTGTCAAGGTGGTCAGTGGGTGGCTCTGCCTATGCGAAACCAGGATTACAATCCAGAGTGAGTGGAGCCTCTGGGGTAAGAATCTGTCCCTCCAGCATGTCCTATTAACATCTGTGCTGAAGTATATGTACCTGGAGTGTGTAGCTCCAAGGGAGTCGGATATCCTGAGGTAGAGCATGTCCATTAATTCTGGGTTGGATATTTCCGTAAACAACAGGCACACATCACATCTGAGTAGGCGGTAAGTGACTGAGTAGAGCTGGGGTTACTGCATCCATGTGAGTCCCTAGATCTGCTTGTTGAGGAACATTTGTGGCCATTACAGTTGCTGCAGGTGTCGGGTAAGGTACATCCCAAATGTGGCATTGTAACCAAGCATGGTCGTAATGAGTATAGGGGCACAATGACCTCACTTGATCTAGATGTGAAACCATATGGGATAAGGTGGGCTATATAGAAGGTCTGTCTAACCACTTTGGCAATGTGATTGTCAAAGGCTAGAGTACGAACAAGTCATGTCCCCAACCCCCTAACAACTCCTACCGTATGTAATGGATTACTACCTATGTGGTCATGTGTGGGCATGTTGTTATTCCCAAAGGGGACGACTCTGCAACTAATGGCATTTAGCTGTAGGCATGGCTCAGGCCCCAGTCATCCATTTCTGTGAGACCCTGTTTGAGTATGCATGTGCCAGCTGGAGAGTTGATTATGGCACCCATTTTGCAGTCATCTGTGAACATGGTCAGCCATATTCCTCCTGTGTTAGCCTGTACGCCAGACAAATATATAATGAACAAGAGAGGTCCCAGGACTGAGCCTTGTGGGATGCCACGTGTAACTGGTATATAGTCAGACATTGCACCTGCAATACTGACCATGTGGGTGTTATCCCTGATCCAGGTAGCAATCCGTCGTGTGAGATATGTGTCAATATCGACGCTGGTGAGCCTATGCATAATGGCCGAGTGGGGTATTGTGTTGAAGGGTTTTGCAAGGTCCAGGTAGGCTGTGTGGACAACCGTCCCTACGTTGATGGACCTGGTAACTGTTTAAAGAATGCGAACAGGTTCAAGAGGCAAGATCTGCCCACAAAAATGCTGAAATGTGTAGGACAAAGTGTCTGTAGGTTCCCGATGTCTATGTGTATGAGTCCCATGACAATACGCTCCATAGCTTTGCAGAACAGGCTAGTTAGGCTTATAGGGCAATATTGTCTGTGTTCCATTGTGGCACCAACTCTGTGGAGTGGGACCACTGTCGCTGTATGCCATTCCTTGGGTACATATCCTGAAGTAACTCTGATATTGAACAGTGACTTAATGTGAGGGTTACGTCCGTCATGAAGCTCGTGTAAGACGCAGGCCAGTACACCATCTGGTCCCATTGATGCTGTGTTGTCCGCTTTGGGGAGTGCAGTACTCACCTGTTTATTTGTGATGTCAGGGAGGTTACACTCTGTTGGGATGGATAGTTGCTCCTTAGGGGGGATGGGGGGGAGACATCTGCACTGAAACTGTTTGCCAGGATGTTGGCAATGTCAGTGGGTTCAGGATATGTTTAGTCAGTATGCAGTAACTCACAGCATATCAGTGAGTGTCCAGCCAGGTTCCTGACATAACTGAAGAAGGCCTTGTGATTGTCCTACGTGTCTGGTGCAATTGTCCATTAGAAGCGGGCCTTAGATAAATTCATGAGTGATCGTAGCTGTCTGCTAGTAGAGATCACAGATGCCTTCCCTGTCTGGGATTGTGCTCTATCATGTAGTAGCTTCCTCCTTTCATTGTATAGCTTATTAATGGCCAGGGTCTACCAGACAGGTCCCCTGCCATTGGAGGAGTGAGTCTTGTTGTTATTTGGGATAGCACGATCCATGCAGTCCGCTAGGTGTCCATAGAATGTGTATGTAAAGGATTCTGCAGTCTGAGCCGCATTTACCACTGTCCCAGGTTTTTGAAGGATACCACCTTGGTTTGGAGAAGTGAGACGTTTGCTTTTGAGAACTTCACCAAGATTACCCAGGATGGGTGTGGGGACGGGATATGGATGTCCAGTGAGATAAATGTATGTTCTGACCTTACCAATGAGGGGTATATCGCTGGTGTGGAACATAGAGTCCCCATGTTGGTGATGATCAGGTCCAATATGTTTTCCCCTCTTGTGGGTGTGGTGACCAGTTGTGCCATAGCATATGAGTTTACAAATAGTAGCAACTGTTGGGCGAGGCTGTTGGGGCTTGAGTAGTACCCCAGTCAATGTTTGGGTATTTGAAGTCACCCAATATAATGGTGTTTGGGGAGACCTTTATATTCTCCAGATTTCCCAGGAAACCTGAGTGTGGTTCCTGAGTTTGGGAGGGTGGTCTGTAGCAGGCAACAAACTGAAAGGCAGTTTTGCACAATGTTAGTTGCATATGTATGGTCTGCGATGCTTTGTGCAGTGCTACTAACCCAGAGGTGTGTGTATCTGTGATGTATATGGATACTCTCCCTATTTGTGTTGGCCGTTCCGAGTCTTGTGGTCAGAAAGCATGGTATGAAATATAACCTGGTGGTGCTGTTGTGCATTTGTGAGCCTGAACCAGGTGTCTGTTTGTGCACAGATATTGCTATTCTCCATACTGAGTAGAGTCCTGAGTGTGCACAATTTGAGGGTAACACATCTGGTGTTGAGCAGCATTACCCTTAGTTTCATTTACTCTGTAATGTCTATGGAGGTAGGTTTGTCTTTTGAGCCCTGCTTAAAAAAGGCACTATGGTGGTAGCAAGAGCCGTAGCCAGTATTTGAAAGTCCAAGGGTGACAGGTGCAAGCTGTCCATAGCGAAGCTACGTGACATGTCGAGCATGTCACCCCAGGCTGACAGACACTGGATCACCTTTGAATGACACCAATATGTTAGCCAACTGTTAAACATAATAAGTATGTCTGTATACTGTGACATCATACTTGGTGAGTGTAAGATGCTACACAAGGTCAGGGTCATACTGGCCTGGGCTACATGATCAGAGAGTTCCTCTATGTATCATGTCATGTGGTCCAGGGAGGAACATCTGAGGTTTTATGCACCAGCATGGACAATGATGGAGCCATTTCTGTACTTGCTTTGGAGTGACCTGAGTGCATGTGTTATGTGGCGGATCCTGGCACCTGACAGACAGCTCAAAGTGACCATCCCCTTGTTCAGTCTGGTGAGTGGGACATCAGTGTGTCTGACAGTAAGTGTCACCTATTACAATTGTATTAGGTGTGTTGTTTAGCCTGAAGGGCAGTGACTGTGTGGCACACTGACATTGTGAACTATGTGATATGTGGGTATTGTAGTGCGGTAGAAGTTGTTTGTGTGTCTGCTTTGGAGGTCTGCTGTTTAGGCAGAGTTTATTTAGAGCCTCTGAGTATGCTTATGTGTGATAATGTGGTTTGATTCCTGTTACTCTAGGTTTATGTGATATGTGGTGTGTGTGGTTACCTTCACCACCTGATAGACTGTGCCAGTCATGGGTCGAAAGAGCTCAGCCTCCTGTATGTCTATATAGTTGCATCTCTCACATATATCTGAGTTTGTTGGGAGGAGGAGAGGGTTGTCTGTGTACATGAGGCAGTTGTGACATTGTGTCAAAACACAATATTCACCAGCTGGACTGGAGAGTACACAAAAAACCAACCCCTGGACATGCCAGGATATTATGATGACATATTCTGTAGACTGATCACAAAGGATCAGTAGGGTGCTAAGTGTGTAACAGAGTATAACAGGGTTTAGTGCTCAGGTTTGTCGGTGTTTTGTAAAGAGTAGCTGCGAAGGAGTCCAGACGGAATCATGACACCTCCTTCAGCTATGTCATAAATAGCAATGTACACTCATATATGTCCTGAGTCAGGGCCAAATGTACCTGACTGACAATGCCGACATCCTGTCAGACAGGCCCATATATATATACCCACCTCCCACTGACGAAAGTCCCTATCATCATACCAGGAGATATCACATGTAGAATGGGTGAACAGCTCCCCCCAAAGCCAAAAGCATGGCAGCAATTGGATTACATTGTTTCCCTATATGTGTCATGAATGAACTACAGAACAAACAGACCCTGCACCTGAACAGTCTGTTGAGCCTCACCCTCTCCACAGGATCTGGAACCGTTGAATGTGTTACAGCAACATATGGCACTCCCCCAAGTGTTGGTGCACAACACACCATGGGAAGTATAGTCCAGTAAGCCTATGAAGTCTGATCTGCAAGGCCATGGACTCCATCATGGTTGAAGTCATAAACAGAGCTACTGGAAACTGACAAACACATAACCCTACCAACTGTGGTATGTTCATGTGCAGATCATGGTTCCCAAACATGTTAGACTGTTTGCAAGGCAGCCACCCAGGACATACATCACTGAACGGAGCTACACATGTCTCACATAGACTTTGAATAGCCCTTTACCAACATCCCAGATACATGTCGTATCAACAGAACCAATAATCTGTGCATAAATATGTGTTAACACATGAAGGAATGTCAATTTGTCCACAGACAGATCACACAAGCTAAGAATTATGTGGTCCTGTTCAAGCTGTTGACACCTGCTGACCCACATGGCTCATTCCTGGGATTGCATAAAACAAAGTGTACACACATTACCATGTCCAGTCTGATGATGTCAGCATCCTACAAATATAGCAGGAGAAAAGAAACCACACAGTAAAGGCATATAGCATGTCATGTTAATGCTTCTCTCTCTAGTATCATAACATAGTTAGGTAGGGGTTTGAAGCCTGCAATTGCTGACTGTGTGTGATTTCCTTTGAAAGGAGTGCCCTTTTTGGAGACTGGGAAAACACATTAAAAGAGGTACATTCCTCTTTGGAAAGTCTGATGATGTCAGCATCCTACAAATATAGCAGGAGAAAAGAAACCACCCAGTAAGGCATGCAGCTCATCATGTTAATGTGTATCTCTCTAGTATCATCACATAGTTAGGTAGGGGTTTGAATCCTGCAAATACTGACTGTGTGTGAAGGGGTGTGTATATGTGTGTGATTTCCTTTGAGAGGAGTGCCCTTTTTGGAGACTGGGAAAACACATTAAAAGAGGTACATTCCTCTTTGGAAAGTCTGATGATCAGCATCCTACAAATATAGCAGGAGAAAACAAATCACCCAATAAAGCATGTAGCGCGCTGTATTAATGCGTATCTTTCTAGTATCATAACATAGTTAGGTAGGGGTTTGAAACCTGCAATTGCTGAGTGTGTGTGTCAATGTGGTGTGGGTTTTGCTTTTGCTATGGTATGATATATCAGGATTAAAACAGTATGTGCATTGCACACATCAGGTATCTGTATGGTAAATAAATATATGTACATGTGACCTCAATTAGTACATAGGTGTGAAGCCTGCATACTACATGAATACATTTCTTTCCTTTGACAGATTGTGCCGCTGCTTCACAGATCTTAGGTCAGTTTACTATTAAAATTTCGAGCGGCACTCCGTCCACTGTGCTATAGTCAGCAACGGAAGTTCGAAAACGTCGAATGTTGAAGTAAAAAAATCAGACTAGGAACGGTTTTAACATGGGTCGAGGTAGGTGTTCAGTATTATTCTGAACTACAAACATCTCCCCTACCCTGACCCATGTTAAAACCCATTCCTAGATTGTTTTTTTGACTTCGCAATTATCATTTTCAAACTTCCGTGTTCGACTATAGTACCGTCGATGGAGTGTCATTCGAAATTTTAATAGTAAACCCTTAGGGCACATATGTATGTATGTGACAAGGCCGGCCACTGTAGTGATCTGTGCCCAAGGTCATCTGTGCCACACACACCCATGACAGTTACTATAGAGTAGTGTGAGTGAGGGTACATGCCTGGGGTATATGACAGACATGTTCATACAAACAATGACTGGCAATAATGGACAGTCATTATAGGCGTACAACAGCCTTCTGGATATGCATTCCGGCCCCTAATGTCTTATGTGATACACTGAGGGACTCCACAATACCTCTGGATATGTGGATACCAAGGGACATATGACATAACACGTGGCTGTAGGTACACATTGGTACCCAACATACATGTTGGGGGCTATCACCTATGTGGTGCTGTCAGGATAGTATGTATAGTAAATGTGGATGACTATGCCATAGTCAGCTTAGTGCAATACAGCATGTGTCAGACAACAGGTATCTGTCTGTATGATACTCTTGTGTAGGATATGTGCCCCATCCAGAGAATGCATTGTAGGCCAATGCATGCATTTCCAGATGTGGATGGACATATCACTGGTGTGTTTGCATGTACCTAAGAGGCCTATATGCCAAACAGGTGTGGTCCCAGAAACAGGTGGTGGTCAATACCATTGTTTACTGTTATAGTATAGTACCAGAAGGATCCCACTGTTACTCAGTTCCCTACAACTGTGTGTCAATTGTCAGGACATCATCTAATGATTGGTTATAGTCATGCTGTTGAGGTTGTGTATACTACCAGAATGCAAAACATTGACAGATATTAACAGTATCATCCACAGCATAGTGTCAACCCATGTCATACAGACATGTGTACCCATGTTAGTACATATCTGTAGTAGAATGTATACTGGCCATCGAAAGATACTATGAGATGTTAACAATGTGTAAAACAGGGTATGTCACATGTCCCATGTGTCCTCTATGCACATACATGCAGACAGTGCACACCCACCATGTTCACAGATGTACACCTGCTAATCTGTACTGCACACATCACACATGTACTGTCCACTCACTAACACATGCTGGCAATACTATACACTTCAGCCAAGTGGCACATGGGCGGACAATACATACTCATACCTAACAGTGGTGTAAACAATGCTACATTGACAATCAGAGCTTTGATGCATCATGCCTGCTCAGATATACCTACAAGGATATCATTACACTTTCCTGTTGACAACTTACTAATATTGCTACACTGCTATAATGTCACCCTGTGCATCAGCACCATGTTAGCCTGTTCCTGTATCAATGTTACAGATGACAGTAGGTGGCACAGGTGTCATCATATGCACAGGGTGTGTTGTTGGTTTGCCAGAGCCCAACATTGATCCATCCAATCTACATGTGTGTGTGTGTGTGTGTGTGTGTGTGTGTGTGTGTGTGTGTGTGTGTGAGTGTGTGTGTGTGTGTGTGTGTGTGAGGGACAACAGTATAGCATGGGCCAATGTTGAAGTAATGTGTGTGTGCATGTGTGAGCCCTAGTTGTTTGGTTAATGTGTGCGTGTGTCTGCATGCACACAGCTCCACCATGTGGCTGCCATATATGGGAGGTTGTGGAACAGCCACAGACTGTACCTGCCAGGCTGTACAGATCACTGTCTCCGACCACGGACACAGTACCTGTGCCTGGCAGGGGTGCTATGGACAGTATCGGGTACCAACTCTGACTGGGTACTATCATCAGAGGCAGAGGTATGTCGAGTAGACCCATGTCCCTGCTGGGACTGGCCAGAGCAACGTGCACGTGGTCTACTAGGACGGTCAATCGACAGGCCAGCCCTAGCATTGCTGGGACTGGTACTGCCACTACAGGAGCAGCTGTGATCTGTGGGCCATCCGTGATGACTGCCAGCTGTTGATGTTGCTGGCATGCATCCGCATCGACATCTCAACCATCCCGCATGGTCCTGGCTCATGGGAAACACATTGTGGAGGGCATCTAATGTCTCCCCCCAATGTCTATCAATGACCTTGGTGTAATTCCAGATGGCACCAGCAAGGTCACGGATGCTGTCATTGATAGCGGTGTAATTGACCCTCTGCACCCTTAGTGCCTGTCTGGTGTACCGTTCCATATGTGCCTGAGCCTGCATTACAGCCCGGAACATACTCGAGGTTTTAAGACCTGTGTGGGCATGTCTGCCAGGGGCAATACGACCATCAGTGCTCCCCCAAGAACCCTTGGACATCCACCTATGTGGTACCATTCCAGGAATCTGGGTATGGCTGCTGTGAGGGGATGCAAGTGCCATGGGTACCACAGTATCCTGGTCAATGCCAACTGTATGCTGTCCCTCGGCTAAGGCCATTGGTGATGAGGGATGTATTGGAAGTATGAGTGTGCACATAGATGGGGTGGAATGCTATGTACTGTCAATTGGCAGACCAACGACAGACCCTGTCAAACCTGCCTGTGCCACAATACATGTCTCATCATCTCCACTATTTGTGGCAGTGACTTCAGGTTCCCTGCTGCATTCAGCCACCCCAAACTAAGCACCTGTAAGAGGAAGACAGGAAACACACTTTAAAATCTGTACATGATGTTGGCACACATGCACACATGAACACATGCACACATGCACAAATGCACACATGAACACATGCACACAAATACACTCCTCACTACAACAGATACATACACACACACCAGCAATCCAACACATACTCAATAGTGGGCGAAGGTGAGTGACAGTATCACAAGACAAAGAGTCACCTCACACGTGTCAGCATGCAGAATATGTGCTGCTCAAGACCATGCAGTGCGAGAGTAGACGGCCTATTTAATGACAGTATACATGGCTTTGATGCATGTGTGTAGTTGTTCAGTGATTGGCTACACCCTGGAGCACAATGTGTATATGGACACAACATTGCTGTGCAAGTATTATCAGCTCTGCAGTGTCCTGTGCACCACCACTCACAGGTATACATACAATGGCTGCATGTGTTATCTGTGTGACACATAGATCTCCATGTCTGATTACAGTGTCTGTGTCCATAGCAGATAATACTGGGCAAAGGTGTAGCACATGCATGCTATGTACACACACAGGATGAGTGGTGCATGTAGACGTGAAGGAATCCAAATGCTCGACATGGCCATTGTATAGTGGTTATGCTGAGTGTGGGACATATTGCAGATATGTCGGTGCCAGCCATGACATGGCATGCTACACGACTGCAGCATTAAACACCACACATACCCAGTGTGTGTCATGTGACCTATACACCCAATAGCATTCCAGGACATATATGTGTCACTTTGTACAGATGGTGACTGCTATACATATTGTGTATACTGGCATATGTAAGCACACACACAACATGCTATGCATACTGTGTATAGGTGCATATGTTTGCACACACACAACACTGAGGTGCAAAGCAATGACTGCTATGTGTAGTACTGTGGTCAATGTAACTGGATGGGGTGTAGTACCATGAGCCATCATCATCATGCATCATGTGGTCACTCACAGCTACTAATGTGTGACAGACCACCACCTAGCATGCTGTACCTGAACTGCAGTGCTGTGGCTATCTTCACAATTACACAGCCACTTTGTACATGGGTGTGTGGGTGCCCAATAGGGAGCATTGCCTAACATGACTGTGTTATGTGTTGAAGAGTGTTGCACAGCCCCATGATAGGCCTCTACCCCTGAGGTTTATCATGTGTGTGTGGATGGCATGTGGGATACTGAAGTGTGACCTTACAGCAGGTGTGTGGTAATGCCATATGTAGCATGTTGAGGTGTACTGCATATGATAAACGTGTTATGTTGTCTATAGCTGTAGCAACTATGCCTATCCAATTTGCAGTACGGTGTTGCCACAACTGTGTCTGATGCTCTGTGTATTGCATGTCATTGAGGCAACTACTGACTTTACTAAGCTGTGCAATGTCTTACAGCAAACATGCACGGCATGCATTATGCATAGGTGTGTTACGTGTACATGGCCTACACCTCACCTATGACATGCACATTTCATTACCAACATTGCAGTTATACCACACTCACCAGCATGGATCGTCTGCCCTGCTGTCACACCAGAGGGACCTACGAGAATATTAGAGAGTTTGTCAGTGGCCACAACTGTGGCATTGCTACTGTCGGTTTGCTAAACTACAGTAGAACAACAGTCGACAGTCACAGGTGTACATATAATATTCCAAATATCAGTATTGCACAACACTAGGCAGCACAACTGCTACACACACAGTACACATCTCACGTAGACATAATCTAACAATACAGGTAACTGTAGTCTACAGATAGTGCATGTTACCTGCACGCTCCATGTCAACATGCTGGGTGGCTCCAGCCTCCATGACAACACATCTCTGTGGGAGTTGCTGTTGTTGTCCAGGAGCCACCACGCTTAGCAGCAGCTCCTCCACTCTGGTGAGGGAGGGATGAATGGCCACCCCACCACCTGTGGCAAGCTGTTGTCTATGGATATCAGAAGCACACCACTGGACATGTCTAATTAAATCACTGCAGTGATGGCATACCTGCTCATATGTCCGGTTATGCATGCCTATGTTATTTACCCGACGAAAAAAAGATCTTGCCACAGTGCAGTCTGCTCATGCTGGTGCTGGCTGCTTCTGGAAAACAACAGTGTGTAGTGCTGCACCAGGCTTTGCTGGATCACCTCTTCCTCCGCTGCTGTGTGAGAAGGGTTACGTTGGTGGGCCATCAGGCTGAAAGAGAAATGAACAATATGTGTGAGCGAGTCCTGTGGCACACTTTACACCCTTAACCACAGATATCACTTCACTGTCATATATACCATCTGTTTGTCTGTCAGAGGATACACACGTTCAATACCACATATTGGTAATCAGGCCACAACTGACTAACAGTGCCTGGCACACTCTATATATCAAACTACTATACAACAGTAACCGGCACACTGTTTGTGACACAATGCACAACCTTGCCACAGGGGTATATATCACGCTAATGCACAAACAAAGATGTTATTCATTGCAATGAATGCAAAGTACAGTTACAGTAGTACCAGTAAACCACCCTAGTCGCTGATGCCATAGCCCTGCCTAACATATGTGCACAGTTGGTAATATAGGTGGCATACTGCTGTAACAAAGTATATATGTTGCTAGATACACACATATACCCTGTAACACACATATGATTGCGGCCATGGTACAGGCATAATTACACACACATCAGACAAACATGCAATACACCACTGTATGCCAACACAGATGAGCTTTACCTGCGTACCATACAGTACTGTGTGCCACTACTTACAAACCCTTATGCCTGAGTTATGTCCTCTGTGCAGACTACAGGAAACACACAAGACAGTGTTTCCAAGCAATGTGAACACACACCATACTGTGCTGTTTAGGCCTACAGCTTCAGGTAGTACTACAGTTCATATGGGAGTAGGATTCACCAGCAGTACCACTCACTAAGTATACATGTATTGCTTTAGCCTACAATGGGACACCACAGTCGTCAACAAGGAACTACGTCACATCATATGCCATACTACTATGTCTGTCTAACAATAACATACACATATTTTGCTGGCCTCACAGCTAGGACACAAACTACCATGCCAGAAACACATTAACACTATGCTATCACACCTTTACAGACCTTGCACACATTCAGCGTTACACTTATTCAACCTCACATAGCAGGTATTGCATTGAGTACATGTGTGAGTGCATAGTGTCATAGGTAGGTGAGATGCTATTGGCCCTAGGGCCTACAGCAGCCGAGCCATACCCTGGCCTTTGCCACACATGAACTTTGATTTCACTTGCCACTATCAACCAGAACCACAGAGGGGATTCCTGGGGTGTATTACCAATCTCCCAAACAATCATCAGGGGTATTTATGACAACTGCTAATGAGGAGCCTAGTTTGCTATTGCTAGGTGGTCTATTCCAGAGTATGGCATATCTCTGAAATAGGAACCTATCCCTCCAACATGTGCTGTTTAGTGAGCTGACGAGGTTTAGGGCCCTAGAGCATGTAGCCCGGAGAGATTGTGATATGTTGCCATGGTGGTTGTCACACAGCTATGGGTCTGACATACCTCTGTATGTCCGGCAGAGGTCACCTCTGTGTGGGCGGTATGCAATACAGTCTAGCTGTGGTTTTGTGAGTCAGTCTGCATAGGGCATCTGTTTGAGGCCAGTATTACCCTTTGTGAGGTATGTCTGTGGCCTTTCCACTTGCTGTAGTTGTCATGTGAGGTACATACCACAAGGGGCATTGTGATGAGTAGAGGAGAACACTGACCTTTATTTCCCTAGATGACACACCTGTTGTCATGACACATACCACATAGACAGATTACAAGTCTAGTGTGGCACTGTCTTTATCAAAGGGGAGGCTACTGTCCACCTGTGTCCCATGTTCCCTTATCACACCTTCAGTGTTAGGTAGATTTCTACCTATGTGGTAGTTAATGGGTACAGTGTTTTGGAAAGGAGGAATGGCACTGCAGTATCGGCACTTGTCTACAGTCCAAGCCTTGGTCACCACACACCTGCTGCAGTATATATGACCCCGTGTGTCTCTCTCTCTCTCTCTTTCTCTATATGTATATATATATCTATATATATCTATATATATATACATATATATATATATATATATATATATATATTTATATATTTGTATATACATATCCATACACATACATGTACACATCCATTGCTTTACATATAGATGTACATATAGGCACATGTACAGTCCACCTTTCATGGTGGGGATATCACTTATGCAACAGTTGTGGGATGTACAGTTATGTGGTTATATTACACAGTGTTGTGCAGAATGCATTTTGCTGTCCTCAGCCCATGTAGCTTTAGCAGGCCTCACTGGCTGTAACACAGCAGATCTGACAAATCAGTCCCACAGCGTTTAACCACCACATGGCATATATCAGCACTGCATGCTGTTTTCTATGCCTCACACTATGACCTACATAGATATATGCACATAACAACCTTCAACGACATATATGTGTCCACCCTTCACAAACAGTTGCAGTATGTCCCTTGCCCTATGCACGTATTGCTGCCACATATGGATGATTTGCAGTGTGTAGAGTACTCTTCGGGAACATCTACTACATGCCGGCACATACATATGAGTTACATACCTTACCTTTGTTTTCCCTGCTCCGTCTGTTGTTATTGTTTTGTTGTTTTTTTTTTTTTGTTTTGGTTATTTGTTTTGGGTTTTCTCTGTCTGTTTCTGTTTCTGTCTCTTTTCTCTGTGTCTCTGTCTGTGTCTCTGTTTCTCTCTTGCTCTTGCTCTCTATCTCCCTGTTTCTGCAATGATATTATTGCATGTGTGGACAGCAGGTACAGCCTGCTTTTCTAGGTATCTGCACATGTGCATGTGACAGCCTCTGCAGCAATTGTTGCCCAACATTCAGTAATTGCATGCAGCCTGCTGTGTGGTGATTGCAGTACTCACTGTGATTGCAGCCCACTGCTATAAAATGCTAGGTTAGGCAGGCGTAGCCCTTTCAACTTTCCAAGGTGGGGCCCATGCTTTTTTGCTCTGGACACCGTTGTGTCAGTCAGAAGATTGGTATATGTCTGTTATCTGAAGGTAGAGTTGTAGCCGGTGATATGTTGTACTCAAACCTGAATGTTGCTTCTTCCAGTACACACTTCTCAGTGTAGACAGGTACTCACCCCTTCAAATGCTAATACAGGATACATGGGAGTATGTACTTTCTTTCTGAATTAGACAATTAATTGCCATACAAATGTGGTTATTGCAATGTATTCCTGTGGCACATGCACTGTTTGTGAACTGCTATACTGTAATTATTAAGTTACTCACTTCTGAACCATTTGTGGTTTGTTTGTGTTGACATTAGCACAGGCTGCTCAACACAACTGGACATATTTCAGTACTGAGTATGGCTACCTACACCCTTGTTTTTGCCTGAATACACAGGTATGTCGTACCTTTGGGTAGGGGTGCAGAACTGCAAAGAGCATTTTTTTTATTATCATGTGAGGTTTATCTTGCTGAACATACAGGGTTGCTGTGTACCTGTTAGTCTATCAAGGCAAGTAGTCTGTCTGCGTAGCTCCCACCTGTGGACATATCCAGATGGTAGCTAGAGGTTAGCCTGTTATTCTTTGTCTGTGCACCACACCAGTCTTTTCAGCACTGGCACAATGGCATTGTCACAGTTGGTTACTAGCAGTGCATGGCTACATCCTGTGATATTTCTGTGTTGTACTCCTTCATAAGGGCATGCTTGTGGAACTCCTTCCAAAGCTATTTGCAGAGTGTGTAACAGCAGTTATGCTAATATGACTGCGTGTTTCTGCCTCTGCCAGGCCTCAGATACTCTCAGGTATATATTTGAACGGCCTCAGTGAAAGATACATATAAGTGAGATACACCTGCAATATATTACAGACATATTACAGTTGAGACTTTCTTGGGAATTGGAGCATATGTATTACTACACCATTTCTGACGTGCAAGCAGTGTCTACTCTCACCTATTGACATTATTCATTAAGTGTGATTCCCCACTATTCTGCCTAATGTTAGTACTTTTCAGAGTAATTCAGAGGGGCACAGCTAACATTTGTTTACAAATCAGGGACATCCCTGTACAGCAGTCACAGTTGGGAAGTCTGGCCTCTGCCCTATTCAACTTTGCCAGTTTTTATCCTGGTCTGATACTGTGTGCTGTTTGTAAGGTGCTACTGTAACATTATTCCCTGCTAGAATGGCTGGTTCTCTTTTCTCAGTCATGTCATGCAATTCCACAACAACTTCTGGTAAAGGCCAACAGAACAGGATTTGTGTTATGCCATTCCTAATTTCCATTTCCATTCCCTCATTGTAACGCATGATATATTTATTTCAGCACCAAGTTACTTGTATATCTGCTGTGGCTTAGTGGTAATTCATGCAGTCTATTGTGTCAATGGTCTGGGGTTCAAGACTGGCAGAGGCTTTTTCTTTTGCTGCTGAGCAGAACAAGGACCCTGACATAGAGTGACTAAGGCACTTTTAAGCAGTTGTAAGCGGGTTTGTGTAGGTTTGCGCAATGCTTAGCAATGCTTAGCTAAGCACACACATGCGCACTCGCTTAAACCCACTTACTTCTGCTTAAAAGTGCTTACTCCCGCTAACCCCCGCACTTATTTCTTTGAAAGAAAAGAAAATGGTGATATAGGAAAGTGGTGAAAAAGGGGGCACAAAGAGGGACAGACAGTAGGTAAACAAGCTCAGGATGTGCAGGACGGGTGTAGGGAAGGTCCATAGCTGCCCATTTCTTTACCAGCAACAGCTGTGCATATGCAATAAATTTGGAGTGATAATTGAAACCTTCCACCCCTGGGAGAGGGGTGAGGACAACAAAGTATGTTGTACTGCCAATTATAATTATCAGTTTACATGTCCAGCGGACATGTATGCGAAATGGGCAGCTATGTATGGGGCGTAATTTTTTTGTGGGTACAGATTGCCCTTTTTTTTTCAGGTGAGAGTGGAAAGTGAGGTAGAGGAAGTAGGTATGTTTGGGAAGGTAGGTTGGGGAGGTTAACAGACAAGACAAACAAGATGCATACATGGGGTGGGTGAACACAATTGACGGGGACGGATGTTTGGAAATCGCAAGCCCATGAGCCCACAGATGGTAACAGTGGAACTGAGATCCCCACCCATGGGCAGTCACCACTGCACCTTCACAGCCCCGAGGGTGGCTGTGCTGGGGGCTGCGTAGGATGGGCAGACTCACCCATGAGACACACCACTCTCGCCTTGAGCTGGCGTAGGGGGTCAGCGACTGAATGCTGGATCTTCCTACGCACCACAGCCCAGACCCTTCGAATGGTGACAGGTGGCCCTTCTCCACCCATGCTTGCACAGGGGGGATGAGCCCCATCCCCTGCAGCGCTTCCACCCAAAGGTGGCACAGGACCAACGGAGGAGGAGAGCCCGGGCTGGGCACCGGACCTGCTGGTGCCAGGTGCACTCGCCAGCTGAGGAGGGACAGGTGGGTCCGCTGGGACTGGCCTTCCCATACGTTCTGTGATTAGGTGTGTTTAATTACAACATAAACAACAACATTCCAGATTAGTTGTAACAGCATGCAGTAATATTCCCATTAACCCAACACACCAAGGTTCCAACAGTTGAACAGCAAGCATAACACATGCATATATTGAACGACAGTGGATATTCCAATAGCATGCAGGGATGATTTGTAGCAACAGGCCACCATGATTGTGGTGTTTGAACAGGGCACATGCGTCAAAGTGAATGCAGATATTTATAGAACAATAGGACATATGTCCCAACAAATGTTTGAGATTACACATACCCATTGAGGTGTGGAATTGCATGGTTTATGCACATACAGTAGGTGTAGGTAGAAAGAAACCTCAATTAACATCTTATAATTACTTTTAGTCTGCACTACATTCCTAGTGACTGTAGGTGTCTATCCCCTACATGTATTATTATACTTGCCAACATGCATTACGTTGTGTAATGGGTTTGGCTAGTTCAATATATACCTGACCTATATCTGACATACTAACTGTCCAAGATGCAGATGTTACCGCTACATATTTCTTGATTTCATTTATATTTCTTTATCTACATATCCGGATGTTTTCACATGACATTTTCACTTCAGTTTGTACAGAACCCTGCTTTTCTTGAAACACATTCACATTTCTGGGGAACAAATTAACATGCTACTCGTGTGCCAGATTTACTTATGCATGCCAGCCAGTAACTGACTGTTGAGGACTGTATATATGCTTCAGAGCTACCAGCACTTCCATCACCTACTTTAGATGGGACTGCACAACTCTGGGTTGCCAGCACTTATTAAAACAGTACTATTTGTATAATGCAAGGGTACAACAACATTTCAAAGTAAGTGACACAGACACACTCCAGATTTTACACCTTTATTAATTACATTACACACTTTTCCACAGGCTCTCTCCTTTATTTGATATAATAGTGCATATGGAAGACATATTCAAGACATATTATACCTTTATTAATAGGTTAGTACACTCTTTTTCAGTCTTGCTCACTTATTTTATATGACAGTACTTGCAGAGATATTATTCCAGACATATTTTACCTTTCTTAATGGGTTACTACACTCTTTTTTTCTGACTGTCTGACATTTTTATATGACAGTACATGCAGGGGACTTATTCAGGGCATTTTATGGCTGTATTATTGGACTACAACACTTTCTTTCATGCTCTCTCCCTATTTTATATAACAATACATGCAGAATAATCACTAATCTGCCTGGTGGTGCAGCCTTATCAGCCTATCTGCATAGGCTTGCTGATTCGCAGCACGGTCACCTGCAGCTGTGAAGTAAATGAAGGGATATTCAGACATACCTATCCATTATACAGAATCAATTATCAATTCTTATATACTGCATTCCATGGCTACCTACTCAGTTGTGGAGCATCTTGCATCCCACGGGCCTCCTGTATCCATTGGTTCAGGCAATCCTGCTTCCATCTCTTCAGGTCTGCATGGTGGTGATGGACCTGCTCACCAGTCCGAGGAACGCCTGTGACACTGGTGAGGTCATGAGCTAACCGGGTCTAAGCCTCTGCCTTGTACTCCGTCCCTTGGAACTGGCCCTGTAGGAGTCGACTCATGATGGTGGACAAGGAGCCAAAGCATGTATTTTGACTCCTCGATGCCCCAATGTTGCGCTCGGAAGCGTGTACCCTCTCCAGCACCAGCCATTCTAACTGCAGATGTGAGCTACAATCAGTTATGGCGATTATTCCCACCTATGGGGCTTAAATATGCCGCATTTCCCGCACTTTTTTGTGATTGGCAGTTTTTGAAAATTCTCAGCTGACTGCAGACCTGCTTAGTTATGGTTAATCTACCATTTCTACGTATATGTATGTTAACAGTGGCTGTTTCTCCTAAGCTGTCATGGCTTAGTGGTTCAGTACTTTGATTATGGTGCACAGAGTCCTGGGTTCGAACCTTGTCACTCATTTTATTTTAATACTGTCCAGACAGGCTATGGGGTGTTGCTGTGTTTAAGCAACTTTGCTCTATGTTGCTTCACGTTGCCCTACGGTGCCCTGGTTGGCGCGGCGCGCATGTCCACACAAACAGATTGAGCTGGTTAAAGCGCTATTTAGCTATGGGCACCTCTATTGCACTGGGTAAAGCGCTATTTAACTATGGGCAACTCTATAGCGCTGGTTAAAGCTCTATTTAACTATGGGCAACTCTATTGCGCTGGGTAAAGTGCTATTTAACTATGGGCAACTCTACTGCGCTGGGTAAAGCGCTGCTTAACTGCAGGCAATTATATATCAAGATCCTTTAAAAATATATATTTTCTTCACTGATACATAGGCCATTTCAATGCTTTTTACTAATATTTTAATCATATATGTCAGGTATTATTTCATATACTGATTTAAAACATAAATAAGAAGGGGAGCGGTGAGATTCGAACCGTGAATGCCTTCTCTTTGTGCAAATGCTCTACCATTATGCTATTGCTTTTTGGTGTGATTTGCATAAACATTTCTTTCTTATGCTCTTCCATGTCAGAATTGCTAACTGCAACTAAGCAATGGGCACACCCACACACACACGCGCAAATACGGGCAGCTATTTCGGGAATTTAAAAAAAAAATAAAATTAATGTTTTACTTTTTATAACTGTGATGGGGGTTTACAATGTCAGGAGTGTGGTGTTGGGTGCAAGGACATTTGAGCGGACTCGCTCTTGTGTGTTTTCATTTTACTTTTCGAATCCTTGCAGGGGCGTGGACATTTAGACTGCTCGGCAGTCGGACACGCCCCCTGCTTTCCTACACGGTCCCTGTAAGACTTACGGTTGAGTCAGCATGCCCTCATGAATATTCATGGCACGCTGACATCATACCGTTCAACTGCAGCCTCCAAGTAAGACTTATTTAGTCTTACACGGAGGATTTGTGAATCCGGGGGAAGCTATATTATCTTAACTTGAATAAAATTAACAGTTTGAGGTAAATGCATAGATAACCTATGCAGCTAAGGTTTATGATTATGATTGTACCATTACTATGACTGTCTTAAATCTTAAAATTACTAAGTGTCTCAGCCAGCTCTTAGTGGATGACCAACCTTTGACATCTTGTCTTCATTATTATGTAGGGATATTTAGAGCATCTAAGGATCCCTATTAAGTGAAAATTAACATGTATAGTTAGTCATAGAAGTGAAAGATTGTCTCATTTGGGACTTGAATCCAAGACTGTCAACATACCGTGTTGTGTCACAGCTACTAGGCCAACAAGAACATCTGGATAGATAGATAAATGTTGAGTTGTCTATTAGAAGCTTTATTCTTTCAGCTACAAAATTTACAGTATGTTGATTAAGATCAAATTACAACACACAAAATGCATAGAAAGACCTCTGTTTAGACACTGTTAGAATCACAAGAGTGAAAGGCTAATATTATCTCTAATTTGAGAATCGAACTTAAGAACTGCAACATGCCATGCTGGTGTCACTGCCACCGGGCCAACAAGAGCCTCTGGAAAGATATGAGTTGAGTTTTCCTTTAACAGTTTTACCCTTTCAGCTAGAAAACCACAGCATGGAGATAAAAGTTCCATTTTTCCTGTCTTTCTTATTTCTGTTGGCAAAGGTGGTGTTTAATATATTCCCAGACATAAAAAAGTTCCTGCAATATATTACAGACATATTACAGTTGAGACTTTCTTGGGAATTGGAGCATATGTATTACTACACCGTTTCTGATGTGCAAGCAGTGTCTACTCTCACCTATTGACATTATTCATTAAGTGTGATTCCCCACTATTCTGCCTAATGTTAGTACTTTTCAGAGTAATTCAGAGGGGCACAGCTAACATTTGTTTACAAATCAGGGACATCCCTGTACAGCAGTCACAGTTGGGAAGTCTGGCCTCTGCCCTATTCAACTTTGCCAGTGTTTATCCTGGTCTGATACTGTGTGCTGTTTGTAAAGTGCTACTGTAACATTATTCCCTGCTAGAATGGCTGGTTCTCTTTTCTCAGTCATGTCATGCAATTCCACAACAACTGCTGGTAAAGGCCAACAGAAGAGGATTTGTGTTATGCCATTCCTAATTTCCATTTCCATTCCCTCATTGTAATGCATGATATATTTATTTCAGCACCAAGTTACATGTATATCTGCTGTGGCTTAGTGGTAATTCATGCAGTCTATTGTGTCAATGGTCTGGGGTTCAAGACTGGCAGAGGCTCTTTCTTTTGCTGCTGAGCAGAACAAGGGCCCTGACATAGAGTGACTAAGGCACTTTTAAGCAGTTGTAAGCGGGTTTGTGTAGGTTTGCGCAATGCTTAGCAATGCTTAGCTAAGCACACACACTTCGCTTAAACCCACTTACTTCTGCTTAAAAGTGCTTACTCCCGCTAACCCCGCACTTATTTCTTTGAAAGAAAATGGTGATATAGGAAAGTGGTGAAAAGGGGCACAAAGAGGGACAGACAGTAGGTAAACAAGCTCAGGATGTGCAGGACGTGTGTAGGGAAGGTCCATAGCTGCCCATTTATTTACCAGCAACAGCTGTGCATATGCAATAAATTTGGAGTGATAATTGAAACCTTCCACCCCTGGGAGAGGGGTGAGGACAACAAAGTATGTTGTACTGCCAATTATAATTATCAGTTTACATGTCCAGCGGACATGTATGCGAAATGGGCAGCTATGTATGGGGGAAATAATTTTTGTGGGTACAGATTGCCCTTTTTTTTCAGTTGAGAGTGGAAAGTGAGGTAGAGGAAGTAGGTATGTTTGGGAAGGTAGGTTGGGGAGGTTAACAGACAAGACAAACAAGACGCATACAGGGGCGGTGTATGACACATGGGGTGGGTGAACACAATTGACGGGGACGGATGTTTGGAAATCGCAAGCCCATGAGCCCACAGATGGTAACAGTGGAACTGAGATCCCCACCCATGGGCAGTCACCACTGCACCTTCACAGCCCCGAGGGTGGCTGTGCTGGGGGCTGCGTAGGATGGGCAGACTCACCCATGAGACACTCCACTCTCGCCTCGAGCTGGCGTAAGGGATCAGTGACTGAATGCTGGATCTCCCTACGCACCACAGCCCAGACCCTTCGAATGGTGACAGGTGGCCCTTCTCCGCCCATGCTTGCACGGGGGGATGAGCCCCATCCCCTGCAGCGCTTCCACCCAAAGGTGGCACAGGACCAACAGAGGAGGGGAGCCCGGGCTGGGCACCGGACCTGCTGGTGCCAGGTGCACTTGCCAGCTGAGGAGGGACAGGTGGGTCCGCTGGGACCGGCCTTCCCATACATTCTGTGATTAGGTGTGTTTAATTACAACATAAACAACAACATTCCAGATTAGTTGTAACAGCATGCAGTAATATTCCCATTAACCCAACACACCAAGGTTCCAACAGTTGAACAGGAAGCATAACACATGCATATATTGAATGACAGTGGATATTCCAACAGCATGCAGGGATGATTTGTAGCAACAGGCCACCATGATTGTGGTGTTTGAACAGGGCACATGCGTCAAAGTGAATGCAAATATTTATAGAACAATAGGACATATGTCCCAACAAATATTTGAGATTACACAAACCCATTGAGGTGTGGAATTGCATGGTTTATGCACATACAGTAGGGTATAGAAAGCAACTTCAATTAACATCTTATAAGTACTTTTAGTCTACACTACATTCCTAGTGACTGCAAGTATATATCCCCTACATGTATTATTACACTTGTCAACATGCATTAGGTTGTGTAATGGGTTTGGCTAGTTCAATATATACCTGACCTATATCTGACATACTAACTGTCCAAGATGCAGATGTTACTGCTACATATTTCTTGATTTCATTTATATTTCTTTATCTACATATCCGGATGTTTTCACATGACATTTTCACTTCAGTTTGTACAGAACCCTGCTTTTCTTGAAACACACTCACATTTCTGGGGAACAAATTAACATGCTACTCATGTGCCAGATTTACTTATGCATCCCAGCCAGTCACTAACTGTTGAGGACTGTATATATGCTTCAGAGCTACCAGCACTTCCATCACCCACTTTAGATGGGACTGCACAACTCTGGGTTGCCAGCACTTATTAAAACAGTACTATTTGTATAATGCAAGGGTACAACAACATTTCAAAGTAAGTGACACAGACACACTCCAGATTTTACACCTTTATTAATTACATTGCACATTTTTCCACAGGCTCTCTCCTTTATTTGATATAATAGTGCATATGGAAGACATATTCAAGACATATTATACCTTTATTAATAGGTTAGTACACTCTTTTTCAGTCTCGCTCACTTATTTTATATGACAGTACTTGCAGAGATATTATTCCGGACATATTTTACCTTTCTTAATGGGTTACTACACTCTTTTTTTCTGGCTGTCTGACATTTTTATATGACAGTACATGCAGAAGACTTATTCAGGGCATTTTATGGCTGTATTATTGGACTACAACACTTTCTTTCATGCTCTCTCCCCTATTTTATATAACAATACATGCAGAATAATCACTAATCTGCCTGGTGGTGCAGCCTTAGCAGCCTATCTGCATAGGCTTGCTGATTCGCAGCACGGTCACCTGCAGCTGTGAAGTAAATGAAGGGATATTCACACATACCTATCCATTATACAGAATCAATTATCAATTCTTACATACTGCATTCCATGGCAACCTACTCAGTTGTGGAGCATCTTGCATCCCACAGGCCTCCTGTATCCATTGGTTCAGGTGATCCTGCTTCTGTCTCTTCAGGTCTGCATGGTGGTGATGGACCTGCTCACCAGTCCAAGGAATGCCTGTGACACTGGTGAGGTCATGAGCTAACCGGGTCTAAGCCTCTGCCTTGTACTCCGTCCCTTGGAACTGGCCCTGTAGGAGTCTTGACTCATGATGGTGGACAAGGAGCCAAAGCATGTATTTCGACTCCTCGATGCCCCAATGTTGCACTCGGAAGCATGTACCCTCTCCAGCACCAGCCATTCTAACTGCAGATGTGAGCTACAATCAGTTATGGCAAGTATTCCCACCTATGGGGCTTAAATACGCAGCATTTCCCGCACTTTTTTGTGATTGGCAGTTTTCGAAAATTCTCAGCTGACTGCAGACCTGCTTAGTTATGGTTAATCTACCATTTCTATGTATATGTATGTTAACAGTGGCTGTTTCTCCTAAGCTGTCATGGCTTAGTGGTTCAGTACTTTGATTATGGTGCACAGAGTCCTGGGTTCGAACCTTGTCATTCATTTTATTTTAATACTGTCCAGACAGGCTAGGGGGTGTGGCTGTGTTTAAGCAACTTTGCTCTATGTTGCTCCACGTTGCCCTACCGTGCCCTGGTTGGCACAGCGCGCATGTCCACACAAACAGATTGCGCTGGTTAAAGCACTATTTAGATATGGGCACCTCTATTGCACTAGGTAAAGTGCTATTTAACTATGGGCAACTCTATTGCGCTGGTTAAAGCGCTATTTAACTATGGGCAACTCTATTGCACTGGGTAAAGTGCTATTTAACTATGGGCAACTCTATTGCGCTGGGTAAAGCGCTGCTTAACTGCAGGCAATTATATATCAAGATCCTTTAAAAATATATATTTTCTTCACTGATACATAGGCCATTTCAATGCTTTTTACTAATATTTTAATCATATATGTCAGGTATTATTTCATATACTGATTTAAAACATAAATAAGAAGGGGAGTGGTGGGATTCAAACCGTGAACGCCTTCACTTTGTGCAAATGCTCTACCATTATGCTATTGCTTTTTGGTGTGATTTGCCTAAACATTTCTTTCTTATGCTCTTCCATGTCGGAATTGCTAACTGCAACTAAGCAATGGGCACACCCGCACACACACGTGCAAATACGGGCAGCTATTTCGGGAATTAAAAAAAAATAAAATTAATGTTTTACTTTTTATAACTGTGATGGGGGTTTACTATGTCAGGAGTGTGGTGTTGGGTGCAAGGACATTTGAGCGGACTCGCTCTTGTGTGTTTTCATTTTACTTTTCGAATCCTTGCAGGGGCGTGGACATTTAGACTGCTCGGCAGTCGGACACGCCCCCTGCTTTCCTACACAGTCCCTGTAAGACTTACGGCTGAGTCAGCATGCCCTCATGAATATTCATGGCACGCTGACATCATACCATTCAACTGCAGCCTCCAAGTAAGACTTATTTAATCTTACAAGGAGGATTCGTGAATCCGGGGGAAGCTATATTATCTTAACTTGAATAAAATTAACAGTTTGAGGTAAATGCATAGATAACCTATGCAGCTAAGGTTTATGATTATGATTGTACCATTACTATGACTGTCTTAAATCTTAAAATTACTAAGTGTCTCAGCCAGCTCTTAGTGGATGACCAACCTTTGACATCTTGTCTTCATTATTATGTAGGGATATTTAGAGCATCTAAGGATTCCTATTAAGTGAAAATTAACATGTATAGTTAGTCATAGAAGTGAAAGATTGTCTCATTTGGGACTTGAATCCAAGACTGTCAACATACCGTGTTGTGTCACAGCTACTAGGCCAACAAGAACATCTGGATAGATACATAAATGTTGAGTTGTCTATTAGAAGCTTTATTCTTTCAGCTACAAAATTTACAGTATGTTGATTAAGATCAAATTACAACACACAAATTGCATAGAAAGACCTCTGTTTAGACACTGTTAGAATCACAAGAGTGAAAGGCTAATATTATCTCTAATTTGAGAATCAAACTTAAGAACTGCAACATGCCACGCTGGTGTCACTGCCACCGGGCCAACAAGAGCCTCTGTAAAGATAGGAGTTGAGTTTTCCTTTAACAGTTTTACCCTTTCAGCTAGAAAACCACAGCATGGAGATAAAAGTTCCATTTTTCCTGTCTTTCTTATTTCTGCTCTGTTATTTCTATATTGAGTACCTACTTATTCACATAAATATACCCCAGTGTGCAAGTGCCACAGTGAATTTTACAATATAGGACAAATGTTGCCTAAAGAGTGCATTATCTATGTTTGCCTTTGTCTCAGGCATTACATTTGACTTATTGCCATATATTTTAGCGTAATTATTAATAATCACCTGTATATGCACACAGTGACAATAGACATATTTTCTATAAATGTTAATTTTATGTAACCATATAAATAAAGTATTTATTTTATCTGAGGCCTCTTTAAGTCTAACACTGTTTTGTTATTGCAAACCTATATTTCTGGGAAATAACACAGAAAGTGGAAAGGATTCAGCTTGTTTTCATTCTTTAGGAGAAAATAATAGGTACCAGTGCTATCTTTTAGTAGTAGTAATTTTTTATATATAAAGATTTTTGATATAGTCAGTACTGGGAATATTATAGTGAAGCAGAAAACCTATATTTAAATAATGTCATTTCTTTTTTTCTCTTAACTATGTAGTCATAGCCTGTAGTTACGAAAACAATTCGGGTAATCTAGTTATGGTGGTTATAACAGTTTACTGATGTGAAGGGACATGTTAGCAAAAGGACCACTTAAATTGCTATGTTTCATTATATTAATTATTTGCCAGTTCACTGTATTAACACCAGGAATTATAGAGCATGCATTTCAAATAACTAGTGTGATTTAATCACAGACTTGTAGGGTTGGCAGTTGTCCTTTATCTGACCATAACATTTAAGTGATCTGTTTAAGATGTCCTAATTGTCTGTCACCTAAATTATGGAAATTATTTCATCTTTATTCATATTCACCCAGTTTCCTAACTAGAAGAGCATCTCTCTTCTCCATATAAAATTTGGATAGTCCTCCAGATATATTATTGGCCTTTTTAAAAGCATGTTTGACTGTTAAAGTATGGTCTGATCAGAAAATAAACTGGTGCAGTTCAAACTAATTCATATCAAAGTATTTTTTAAGAATCTGGCCAGACCTTTCAGTATGAAATATAATACCCATATTGGTTTTATTTCAGTTTTCAAATCCCACATCCAAATGCTTCTTGACTATAAGAACTACAATAGCTGTAAGCAAAGTGAACTAAGTGCAATACAACCTAACTCTGGGGATTTAGAAAAATTGGACAGCACCGAACAATTCCATACTATATCACATCAAATTACAAACAAATAAGCATTAACTTTCTTTAAAAAAATTGCATTTTGTGACTAGTATGCCAGATGCATTTATGTTATATTTCCAAAACATTTTAAATCACAAAATGTCAGTCTCCCTGGGATACCTCTAATTTCCTAAACAATGTTCCACTTAAGACTCCATCTAAAAGTGCTGCAGCAACTGGGTTATCCAGTTCTAGTGACAGAACTACATTTCTTAGTTCATTTGAAAAACAATAAAACCACAGGAGTCAAAAGATTTTCTGCTGAATTCTTTAAAAGTTCAAAGCAAGCAGCATGTATACTTCTGTTGTAAATTGTTAATCACTTTGGGTACACTAGAAAAAACAGTATGGAACAAGCTGATGTGTTTCTTAAACTGTACAAGGATCCAAAGATTTGAAACTTCTAGACAAATTATTATTAGTAATATGAATATGTCACCATGGCCATAACAGCTTAAACATTTACTAACTACATTATTACATGTAGATCAGTGGGAATATATTCAAATATATCATACCCAAGTTCATATCAAAAGAAGATGGTCATTCAGGATATATGCACAAAAATAGCATCTTTGTGGTTGCATTACATTTAGAATCTGAAAAGGCTGTTGCTTAAATAGGGCAAATCACAGAACTGGAGGGTAAAGGTTATAGGTAGGAAAGGCAGTGACATGGCAGGAGACAAATGACGAGGTATGAGCCATTGTGAATAGTAGAAGACTGAGTGACTGGTTACTCAAACAACAAAAGTACTAAGTTTTCACAAACAAGAGAAAGGAGAGCAGAATACAGTCAATCCAGTCTGTGGACTTGGATTTAGTGAGATAAGTCTTGACATAACCTAGGGAGTCAAAACATAGGAAAGAGTAAACACTTTATACTACACTTATTTGATGGCAGAATGACACAATACATCACATCTGAACTTTAATTGCAGTTAATGTTATACCTTCCCGGAATCAATCCCTCTCCTTTTTATTCTGTCCCATGTGTTGTTTAAAGTTTCTGTGCAGTCTCTCTATAACCATGTATTACAATAGCCCATCTCATGAGACACACACACACACTGTGAAGAATTGCTTTCACCTGTCCAGAGAAAAATCAGTCTCCAAGAGACATCTTCTCCCTGTGTGTTGAGATACGGTCTGATCTACAGTGAGAAGAGCTCTGTCTTGTCTCTTTGACTGCATTTATTCCCCTTCATCTCCTGCACGCTTCTGATGACTCAGCCTTGTTGCATGATATCACTTGTTTATATAGTTTCCAGAACTGCACAAAATAGTCTAGGTGTGGCCTGTCCATGCCACTGTAGAACCAGACAACTGGGCCTAACTGTAGCCCTGTAGAATCAGACTATTGGGCCTGAACAGGGCTCTATAGAGCTAGACCATTACATTTCTCCTTCTAGAGTTTTTCTCTGTGAAGATACAGCTGATATTCAGTTCATTGCTATCTTGGCTATATAACACCCACAGATACTTTTCGTACTCTGTCATCACCAGATGAACTCCCTCTGATACCTTGAAGCAAGTGTGTTGTAACCCAAGTGTAGCACTTTGCATTTGTTTGCATTGAAACTCAAGTTCCAGTTTTCTGCAAACTTAATTAGCTTTCCAAGTCCTTCCATAAACTCTTTTCCCCATAATCTACTGCTATACATCTCTTTGTGTTGTAGGCTAAGAGGATGGCTCTGTTCTGTATTTCATCAGATATATTGGAATATGGCACCTTAAAGAGAACTGAGCAAGGAGTCTGCATGTCCTCCCCGCAGTGGCCTCCGAAAGACATGCGTGAATGGGCGTGCCTTCGCTGAAGGTTGGGCATCAGGCTGGCAACTCGGCACCATAAAAATTGACTGCCAATCATTAGCAGACTGGAGTTCCACTGTGGCGACCCCTAACCGGGAAAAGCCGAAAAGACAAACAAAGAGAACTGAGCAAAGAACTGTATCCTGATGTACGATACTAATCAATTCCCTTATTTATGACACTAACCCATTTATCACTGTCCTTCCACTTACTGTTGGTAAAACTGAATTTGAAGGGATTGGAATCAAATCAAACTGAGTGAACTACCTAGGAGCCAATGACAGCAACCCTGTTTTGTAGCTACACAAACATTATTTGGGTGTGTCAGATGTAGGAAATGACCCGAGCAGTAGTAAACATTTATCACAAGTTATTAAGCCAATAACCCCTGGGCATATTTGGTAGCAGCACTACATGATTCAAACCCTCTGACACTTGTCATGACATGACTGGTGGCAATGATGGAGGATTCAAGGCTCTTATCCCTGTACCCATCACAATAGTAATCAAGTTCCTCAGTCTTAGCTCTGCCCTTAAACCATGCACTCTTATTCAGCAGCTGGCTGTTTAAGGAGTACGTCATATTCCTTTGCGATATCCAGGTAGACCATACCTAAGTATACCATGTCTGGCAATACTCAGCCCTTAAACCTTCCTCTAACCATTTGTAAAGCTAGAAAAAGTTTAACAGATAACTCATTGCTGCCCATGCACTTATATTCATTGTTGTCCTAAGCATGCTGTATCCAAGAAAGTGACTAGCCTAGCATGCAGAAATCTCTCTTTTACTTCCTTGCAACTTCTGTCAAACTAACATGTATGTCATTTCTAAGATTCTCCCTACTTATCGTCCCCTTGAAGAATGGTATAATTTTCTTCAAGTCCACAGTCATTTTTTTACAATAATCTATTGAAAAGCTCTAATAGGAAAACCATCTTCACATTAGACAAATTCCTAAACCATGAGATATTGTGATACCCCACTACTGGCCCCATAATCAAGGAGCCTCAGTCCTCACCACTGGCAACAGTGGGTAATGTACACACTGAGAGGATGACAAGTATACACACAGTAAAGCGCAATTTCCCTTAATAGCACACAGAGACCACAGTCAGTCTGAGGCTGGTTTCTCCCTCTTTCTCCAGATCCCAAATAAGGTTCTCCACTGGCACAGCTATAGGGTTGAAATCTCAGCTGAGTGGCCAAGCCAAGACCTCCAGCACCCTCTCTGTCCAACCAGTGCTTCGTGTCCCTGCCCAAGTAGCTGACACACACACTCTTTGAGGTTTGATTTTATATACACACAGACCCACACACACACACACACACACACACACACACACACACAAACACACACCTGGGAAAGGCTGGCACAAGTTTACCTAGCTATGCCCCCTTCTGCCCAGACTATAAGGTAGTTTTTCACTGCCACCAGCCACTACTTATCAGCTACTTTAAGGCCCTTAGCAAAGGATGTCTAATCTTACTGAGTAATGTTACTATAAATCAAAAAGGTATTTTGACCAAGAGCAAGGCTATTAGGAGTGGCCTACACAGTGTCACCAAATAAATATGCAGATACTCTCAGAACATAAATATGTCTTACAAATGATTAGCCACAATGATAGGTTTAAATATATGTAATAATAAATAATAAAAGAACAAGAAAATACTCAGTAAATCATCTCAGTAACTTCATAGTTCAAAATCACAGGAATGATTTAAACAACATTGCAGGACAGTCTCAAATAAATATAGAAAACATCTAAACAAATCTTTATTATATTCCTAACTATAACTACAAGAATTACTATACTATTACTATACCCTAGAAACTTATTATTACAGCAAGGGCAAGTCAGATGTGGTGACTGGGTTTTCAAGCTGATGTTATCAGGTCAAAGACAAATATAGAATGGTCTACCACTCTTAGAGAGTTCTTAAATTAATAGCTGAAATGTTGCTGCTGGGATACATGCAGCATAACATCACTTCTTGTCATCTGACTATCTCAGGTGAAATTCCCCCACTGCAGCTCATAGCATTTAGCATATCTCTGTGAAAATATATACACAAGGACTTTTCTTACAGCTAAGGCAAATGGTGGAAGTTGTAAAATAATTTACATTCCTCCACATTTAAAGACAGTACAAAAAACTTCTAGTTCTAGACATTATGTCTCCTGTTGCACTGAAACTGAAAGATAACATCTCTTTTATTATGTGGTTATAAAATAATTTAAGTTTTCAGCTGTTCTCCTAAAGTTAACTTCTTTGTTTCAGTCCCCATTGTTAAAATACATATACATCTAAACAGCTAGAATAGTGTATATACATTTCTGCTCAGTATTTTACAAAATGTCTCTTCTGCACATCTGTACAATATGACATACAGTTCTAATACAGTTGTAACACAAACAGTTGCATCATGCTGATACTCACAAATGTCACAAAACCACTTACAAAATTCCAGATAGCTGGTCTGGCAGTATCTCCTTCTATCACACTTCTGTATAAATCATATTAATATTCAAATAACATATATAATTATTTACAAAATTCCAGATAGTTAGGCTGACCATATTTCCTTTTGTGACAGATAATAGCCTACCTAACCTTGTGTTTTATCATCCCTTCCATGTTGACCCCTCCAGCTGCAGGTTGATATCTGCCCACCATTCTACCAACTCTTCCTTACCCCCCCCCCCAAAAATAGCGCCTTTCCCTCACTTTTTCATGAAGAATGTGGCAAGGTATTCATTCAGCACATCTACTTTTCTTCAAGTTTTCTGTTATTGCCTTCCCATCCTTTTTCATTTTGACCAGACTTCTCCTTCCCTTTCATTTTTCTACTCTTTATTTTATTACACCTTTACTTCCTTTTCATGATGCCGTCTTCCATATGCAGTTTAACATGTCCTTCCTTACCTTTTTATTATTCTACTTGTCTCTGTACAATGGCTGTTCTAACTCATACTCTATTCTGTCTTTTATCTTTTGCACTAATCACTAGCTAGACTTTTGTATGTAGCCATGATGGCTTTTTTTGCTTATTTCCCTTCTATCTCTTCCTCAGCGATTTCTAACAAAGCTTCGATTTTTCCATCCATGACCCTTGGCCTAGCTTACTCACCATGTCAGCATGCATCATGATATATTACTCATCTTTAGCCCTGTAATTTTGGTAAAGAGGATTCCTATATTTTCAAGTTGTTTTTGATGGTTTACTTGAAAGCTACAGAATGCAACAACATGTTCAGTAATGGCTAAGATCAGTGATGTATAATGTGGTGCAGTCATTTTCTTTGAGTCATGTGACCTGGCCTTATGAATTAGATGGGATGCAGAATAATCTTTTTTTTTTATAGAAACACACTGGTCAAAATGAATTTATTGTCTACTATTGTCACAACATATTTAACAGTTGTGCCTTTTAATGATTTTTGAACATTTATGTCTTGTCTCATGTCTCATGATTCCATATTCATTGAGATTAACATTGAGGTAATTATTTAACTAGCAGGTATCCTGGAGATCTCTTGCATCTTTCATTGAAATAATGTTAACTAGTTAGCGATTGTCAGCATATTTTATTACAAATAACCCTTATTCCATTTATGCTTGAGATAAACAATCTACAAAGAAGTCACTGTGGAACTACACTGGTATCCACTAGTGAGATATGTATCTCCCTCACCCTCACCCTAAGTTAAGCAAATCAGTCGTTATTAAGAATGATGTGACAGCTTAATGAAGTACCACCAACTGTCTGCACAGTATGAAGATTCACTTAACTTGGTATCATGTTATACCATGTGCCTGTAGCCCAGCAAGAAAAGGTTTTGTGGCCTGTAACAGAATTAGTTCTGTGGAGAATATGAGAATATGTGATTTACTGTTATTGATAGATCTTAAAAATGTTCTATATTTAATCAAATGAAACATATGTCCAAGTGAGAAGTACTGGGCTACAGCCACTAATTATGATGTTTTTCAGCAGACATTTGGCATGTGGATTTTCAGAGAGTTACAGAGCAGGCAGAGGTGAATAATAAAGAGATGTGGGACTAAACTATGCTAGACAAGTTTTGTAGGATTCAGTCTTGTGCTGACTGGGAAATGAATTTTGTTTTAGTGGATAATGCTTATAGACAACATGTTTTATACTACAGTAAATGTGTTGATGATATTTTTATTGTATGGTGTTTGATGCTGATACCTTAAATTATATTGGAATAACCACACTACATTTTTCCGTTTTGATACAGATTTATTTATTTTATTTATTTTATTTTACATTTGTTAACTGGGGGTATCTGACTGAGCCGAAAAGGCCCTTTTTCAGCAGAGGCCTGGGGAGAAAAGCTCCACATAGAAAAATTACAGATACATTTAGACATGATCAGTATACACACAAATTACAACAGACATGATTTTACAGTGGTATGCAGCACATCAACAGTTACTGTGGAGAGAACAAACAAAAAATATTTAAAAATAAAGGTACTTAATAGATTTATGGTGTACAGATGAAATTTGGAACATAGGTAGAATACATACATACTACACAGGTACAGTACATACATTGCAGATTAGCCAGTGTTTGTGAGAATAGATTTCAATCTTAATCAAGTACTCTTACCTTATCTGCTTTCACTAGCCTGGGGAGCAATCATGGCACTGCCAACTTTGCTTGAGATGCTGCCTGATGAGGTCTTTAAAGGAGGCTTTGGATGATGTGTTTTGAATGCCAGTGGGGACAGAGTTCCATTTTTTAGCCACTGAACTACTGTATAGTGTATCTCCAAAGCTATTGTAGCTGTTGGTAACTTCTAGTAGTAGCTTGCTTGATGATCTAAGAGGCCTTTCGGCTGAGTGATGTAGTACTAGGGTTTTGAGGGCAGGACACTTATTGGGGAGGTAACAGAATGACAGAGGCAGAGCTGATTGTAGGTTGGGCATTTCAAGCCAGTGGAGCTGTCTCAAAGCAGTACAGTGATGAGTTCTATATGAGCAATTTGCAGCAAAGTGGGCAATTCTGTTATAGCAGGCTTCCATTTTGCTTAGTTCAGTTTTGTTAAGATTAGTCAGAATGGTCGATGCATAGAGTAGAGTCGATAGAATTTGGGAGTGAGCAATGGCTGATCTTGTGTTGTTGGTAAGAAATGGTTTGATATGGTAGAGTAATCCCAGTTTGACATGTACTTTTTTAATAGTTAAGTTTAGATGACTATCAAATTTTAGGTGGGAGTCTATGGTTATTCCCAATAGCTTAGCCTGTGCCACTGGAGCAATTGGAGTAGCATTTGTGGAGTAGATAGTGAATTGACTGTTATCAGTGTTTTTGTTAGAACTGGTTACAATCATAAGCTGAGTTTTCTTTGGATTGAAGATAAGTTGGACTTTGGTTAGGTAGTTTTCAACGTCAGAGAATGCTAGTTGAGTTGTTTGCAGCAGGGTGGGAATGTTTTGTGCAGCACATATTAAGGTGGTGTCATCTGCATACTGAATGATAGATGCATGCTGTGTGGAGGTATGGAGGTCATTTGTGAAGATTGTGAATAGTAGTGGTCCTAAAATAGAACCCTGTGGGACTCCTATAGTTATGGGCAACTGAGGAGAGAGAGAATTTTCCCTGCCAGTTAAGTAGCTTTGGAACCAGGTAAGGGTGGAATTTGATAGGTGATACTGGTTTAGTTTGTTTATCAGGATTTGGTGCAAGACTGTGTCAAATGCTTTGGACATATCCAAAAAAAAGAGTTGACACCTGCAGGCCTTCATTTATGAGACAGTTTACTGTGTCTGTGAAGCAGAGGAGGGCTGTAGTGGTACTATGGGCAGGTCTGAAACCATGCTGAGTAGGTGACAGGATGTTGCTGTCTAGGATATATTTTAGCATCTGGGTATAGATGCATTTTTCTAGGATTTTGGCCAAGGGGGAGAGTAAAGCAATGGGTCTGTAGTTATTAAGTTCAGTGGAGGTCCCACCTTTATGTATGGGTGTAATATAGGATAGTTTCCAGAGTTTGAGCACATAGTTTTCAACAATTGATCTGTTTATGGGAGTGGAGATTGGGATAGCAATAGCATCTGCTGTGAGTTTCAAGAAATAGCTGGGGAGTAGGTTGGCTGCTGTTGATGAGGTTTTTAGTTTGGAGAGCATGCTTTTGATTGAAGTGGTGGAAACTGTTTTGAATGTAAAGCTTGTATTAGTGTTATTTGTGTTGGGGGGGCTAGTAAGGAAGGAACTGTCCTGTGATACTAAGGATAGAATTAAGTTCACAAAGTGGGAGTTGAATTGTGTTTCGATTGGAACTTTATTGTCAGGGGTGGTTGGTTTGGGGGTAGCCTTTTGGGTGGCTTTTAGTAGCTGGTTTACATTTTTCCAAAATGTTTGGGGGTTGTGTTGGTATTTAGTTTGTAAGGTCGTGTAGTAGGATTTTTTGTCCAGCCTAATGCATTTTTTTGCACGGTTGCGCAGTTCTCGGTACTTAGTTAGGCTTTGCGTTTCTTTGTTTTTTTAATAGTAAAGCCAGGCAGCGTCTCTGGACTTGAAGATTTGTTTGGTTTCTTTACTGAGCCAGGGGTTTGTAGAGGTTCTAACCTTGATTTTGTGCAATGGAGCAACAGTGTCTAGGTGTTGTAGAAATGTTTTGTTGAAATATGCTACAGCCTGGTCAAGTGGGAGGGTTTTTAAGGGGGTCCAGTCACAGTTACAGAGTAAAGTACTGAGGACCTCAGGAGATAATTTTTGTTGTGTTTCTAGTGGATATATAGTTAGTGGTTTTGCATATGCTTGTTCTACTACATATAAAGTATATTATGTTGTGGTCACTTAAGGTGTCTGGGAGACAGCCTGCGTGGGGGTACAATGTGGGGTTGTTAGTTAGGACCCAGTCAAGGATGGGTTCCTTTTTAGATTTTTATCACATATAGTTGGAATTTGGACTAGCTGCTGATAGCCATGGAGATTTATGAGATTACTTGGTGGTTCTGATATGCAGGTGAACCAATCTAGGTTGAAATTCCTCAGAATAAGGGTTTCTTGTGAGTATATGGAAAAACACCAGGATAAGAAGTCTTCAAGGCTAGCAGGTGTATTACCAGGTGGAATATAGATCACAATTGTGGTGATGACCTTTTTAGGGTGAAGTTGAAGTTGTGAGATAAGTATGTCCCAATTATTGGGGGAAGGGTAGGAGTTTCGTAATTGACATACAGTTAAGTTGGACTTATACAGTAAGGCAGTTCCACCCACTTTACGAAGTGGTCTGTCTTGTCTAATGATATTGTAGCCGGTAGGGAGAACTTTTAAGTTAGCTATGTTTTTATTTAGCCAGGTTTCTGTTAAAGCAACTATGTCTGGGGAGTAGTGTGCTATTATGGCCTAGAGTTCAGGTATCTTATTTTTGATACTTCTAATATTCATATTTAGCATTACAAGATGGTTGGTTTTGCTGCTGTTGTTGATTTGCCCTGGGATGAAGATAGTGGGGGTGTTATGTTCTGACATTTATGTTGGAGCAGTTTGTGTTGGACACGATGGATTTGGGCCTGGGTTGGGGTGGATATCCCCACTTATGGTGAGCCTGGTGTTTAAGATGGTGATACAGATGTTGGAGTTTGGTGAGGAGTGTGAGAAAGTATTGTGTTTTTTTGGAGTAGGAATAAGAGCATATGTGTTTAGTTCTGAATTGGTCCATTATGAATTCTTGAACAATTGTGGACAGATATTATTATAATGTGTGGTGTCTGTATATGAGAGTGCATAATGTAGTGTTGTGCTATTAAGTTTAGCGATATTGCTAGAGTGATAACTTGTGGTGTTATAAATAATTATGAGAAGACAGACTAGAATTAGTTGTATGATAGTCATGGTTATAAAGTTTAAGATGGTACTAGGTGGGGGTCTGAATAGGAATTATAGAGTTGCACTATATGTGGATGGGTAAGTAGTGTGGGTGATATAAAAAATGCCTAACGGGAATAAGAGTGATTGGGAGTATTTCTTGTGGAGCAAGTTGGTGTGGTATAATGTGATCTGACTTGAGGAGCTGTGATTGGTGGAGGTGATGTGAGGGTGAGCTGTGGGGGTGTGGCTGTGATTACTATAAATGTAGAGGTAGTGGGGGCGGGAGGGAATAGGGGGCAGGGCAGGAGAGTGGAGAGAGCCCAAGTGTTTCCTAGGGCGAATGGAGCGGGGCAGAGCCCACCAAGATAACAGTAAAAAGTAAGTATTACTTTACAAATCTGAACACTTTAAAGAAATTCCTCAGGTCTAATGGCTTACCAGCAAGCAGAATGCAATTGCTGAAGAGCACTTGTGCCCTGGTGGGAGACTAGAAATTTAAAGATGGTTCCATGCTCAGCAGGATTCTAATATAGACTTAGTATTGGGGAGGGAGATAGCACAAGGGGTGTAAGCCAGGTGGAATGCAAAGAAACCAGAGAGGCAATCAGTGGAAAACTATCAGTGAATGCCTCAGAGAGGGTAAGTAAGAATTCAAACTACCTGTAAAGTGAAGGAGAGAAGAGACAGCAAACTTTATTAAGGTTGGGAGTGTGTCTTTACTTTGACTTGCTGATTAGTAACCAGTTTGTGCACAGATTAGAGTAGGGAGATACATTAACAATGAAGGGGAATGTACAGAGATGCAAATAAACAGGTGGACCTCCAAGTGATACAAACTAGGACAGAAAGCACTGAGAGGGCTGCTTGATGGTTAATTTAGTCACAGGGATCTGAATTAAATGTATACTGTCTATTGGACAGTTAGGATTACTTCACTAGCTGGGGGGGGGACACAAGGCTACAACAGTTTTATTAGCACGCTGAGAACTACTAAGAAATACTGCTAATGTAATAGCTTCACTCTGATAAAAAAATACAAGTAGAATGCCTGGGTGGACTGACCCTGCTCTTGAGGCTCAAAATGTATATCCTTGTTTAGTTTTGCAGTACTGATTCCTTCTTATACTGTATGGGTGGAGTGGTAGCCGCACACTGCTGATTTGCTTGTGTGTGCTCAAGAGATGCTTCTGATGCTATCATGAATTTTTTAGATGTATGTGTTTATAAAAAGAAGAGTTACTAAAGACCAAGATCAATAAAAGAATTATTACTTAAATTAGTTATTTACATTTTAGTAGTATGCATCCTAGGTTTATTTAAAAAATATTTTAAAGGGACAATCCTGTAGCTTATCAAGGTTAACTATACATTATCACAAATTTGATAAGTCAGTACATATTGTGACCTGAGATTTTTATTCACCATGGTTATATATTTCATGATTTAGAAGCAGCTTTACCTACAGTGAGATCTATGTGCTGTAGTAGTATGAATTCATACATTCAGTCTTTGAATAATGTTTTCATACCACAAGATACATTGAATGAACCCTTAAAAGTTCTATTTGTTTTGATGCATGGAAGTGAATATAAATATATTACTAAGATTTTTAAACAAATTAGACAATATTTAAATAGTTCACATAAATAGGAAAGCTTACAAGTACTGCACATAGATTTGAATTTAAGAATAAATTGAATTTAAAATGTCAATTTTGTTGCAAAACTATACCATCTATTTTATCAGATAATTCTAGAAATGGTACATATCCTTGTTAGCACTGTAATTATTGTTAGTATATATCTTGCATTGATATGTTTAAATACAAAAACTGGGAGATTATGTAGTTGTAGGCAACTTGCCAGTTGTGATACTAAACATTAAGTTCATATTGCCAAGTGTATATCCTGTATGGCCTTCTGTATTGGAAGACTGACAGAAGGATGGAGAACCATATAGCACTAGCATATTTATAATATGAAGAAATTAAATTTAAATAATGCTTGGGCTAAACATGTTTCTTTAATGGGTATTGGGCAGAGTTTTACATTTTCTATGCTTTAAATTATTTTCCCAGTATAATGAGGGGGTGATATTAGCAATAAAACTGAATGTAAAGAGTACTTTTGGATTAGTACGGGGCAGTGGCACAGCAGTTGCATTGTCACAGCAAAATGTTCTCCTGTTTGATTCTCAATTGGAGTGCCTTCTGTGTGAAGTCTTCCTGTCCTCCTTACATTCGTGTGGATTTCCTCTCACATTGTAAGACGTGTGTCTGGAGCATTTCTAGGCCTGTGCTGAAAATTGGATTCATTCCAAGTCAGAATTCCCAGTAAACAAATGTTAAATAAATAAATAAATAGTACATTAAGAGCACTGAGCCATCTTGTTTTAAATGAGAGTTACTTCTTAAAAACAATGCTTTGTTCCAGGTCATTACATCATTAAATATGTTAAATTAAATTAAATTAGATTCATTGTGAGCTAGTGTGTATCTAAAAACGTGAAGCATCTATTTAAAGTGAATGCTTTTTTAAAATATATTTTATTGAAAGTGTCATGGATTACACAGTTTATTATTATTTGTTATACTTTTAATGGTATGATCTTTTTATGTTAGTTGACATTATTTATTTGCAAAACTCAGTAGGAGTAGGCAACGCTCATTCCAAATAAATGCTATCTTACAATTACCTAGCTATTTTCAGAGGTAGGCAATATTACGATTTTATAACGTGTTTTCAGGCATTTCTAAGATTTTTCTATCAGATACATACTCCAAACAAGTTTTGAAGGTCATCTGAGGATATGTCCTGGTGCTTACTTGTTTGAATCCATGAGCTTATTCAGCTGGGGTTCCATCTTGGAAGATGATGTAATAGACTGGGTCATGAGTTCTTCACAGGATTTAGAGGTCATTGCTTTGTTTTTTCAAGTATTCAGCTTTGACCAGTTTTGACTGAAGCAGTCCTGTACTATTAGGATATAATCTTTAAAGGAGAAGAAGAGAATGATATAGTAGCTAAATGATGAATGCAAGACAGGATCATATACACAGTTGTTTGGATTATCACTTATTAGGTTGCATTACACATAAATAAACAGCAAGGGTACCATTTGGGACACTTCTGGTGTGAAGTGCAACTAATAATCAAATTACGTTTTGACGCTCAAAGTAGAGTGAGCATAGGTTCATAGGTTCTTACTAGGCTATCTGCCCTAGGGCATTTATAAGACTAGCCAGAGGGTGTTTGGCTTTTGCCACCCATTTTAAATTAATTTTGCTATGCCCTTTTTCAAGGTTAGTATACTGTGCCTCTGTCTAACAGTGACACAGAAGTGATACCCAGGGTAAACCTACGATCCCCCATCCACTCATCAAGATTCCTCTTGAAGAGAGTCAATGAGGGACTCTGCCTAACCTGGACTGGGATTTTATTCCAGAGTGAAGGGAGCCTCTGGGTTATGAATCTGTCCCTCCAGCATGTCCTATTTATTTCAGTGCTGAGGTTCAAGTCTCTCGAGCACGTAGCTTGATGGGATTCGGATTTTCTGAGGTGCAGCATGTCCATTAATTCCATGTTGGACATGGCTTTATACATCAGGCACAGATCGCCTCTGAGCAGGCGGCATGCCACTGAGTAGAGCTGGAGTTTCTTTAACCAGGCAGCATATGGCATCTGTTTGAGCCCTTTCATCCTCTTGCTGAGGTACTTTTGGGGTCTTTCCAGTTGCTGCAGGTGTCTGGTAAGGTACATCCCAAAAGGAGCATTGTACTCAATTATGGGCCTGATGAGGGATGAGTAAAGAGGCACAATGACCTCCCCTGATCTAGATGTGAATCCCTTCATGATTAGATGGGCTATATAAAATGTTTTTCTAACCACTTTGGCCACGTGGTTGTCAAATGAGAGATTGCTATCAACTTGGGTCCCCAGGTCCCTAATTACTTCTTCTGTACTTAATGGATTACTACCTATGTGGTAATTTGTGGGCACTTTGTTTTTGCCAAATGGGATGACTATACACTTTTTGGCGTTTAGCTTCAGGCCATGGCTCTGGCACCAGTTGTCTGTTTCTATGAGGCCCTTTTGGAGGATGCTTGTGTCAACTGGAGAGTCAATTGTGGCACCCAGTTTGCAGTCATCTGCGAACTTGATCAGCCACAGTCCTTCCGTGTTAGCCTGTACCTCTGAAAAATATATACCGAACAAGAGAGGTCCCAGGACTGAGCCTTGTGGACGCCACTTGTAACTGGTTTGGAGTCTGACATGGCTCCAGCAATTCTAACCATGTGGGTTCTGTTCCTTGAGCCAGTTTGCAACCCATCTAGTGACATAGGGGTTTATATTTAAGCTGGTGAGCTTATCTATGATGCCCGAGTGGGGTATTGTATCAAAGGCTTTTGCGAGGTCCAGGTAAGCTGTGTGGACCACCTTCCCCTCGTCAATGGTCTTGGTGACTGTTTCAAAGAAATCGACCAGGTTTAAGAGGCAGGATCTGCCCTTAACAAAGCCAAACTGGGTAGGATCCAGTGTCTGTAGGCTCCCAATATCTTTATTTATAAGGTCCATGATGATCCTTTCCATAGCTTTGCAGACCAAGCTAGTCAGGCTTATGGGGTGATAGTTTCCAGGATCCGTTGAGGCACCACCTTTGTGGAGAGGGACCACTGTTGCTGTACACCACTCTTTGGGTACATATCCTGTAGTAAGGCTGAGAGTGAACAGTAGTTTTATGTTTGGGTTTAACTCTTCTTGGAGTTCATGTAGGATGCATCCCGGGACACCGTCTGGTCCCATTGATGCTGTGTTTTTTGCTTTGGAGAGGGCGGCTCTTACCTGAGCATCTGAGATGTCAGGGGGGATGCACTCTGCTGGGATAGATATTTGCCCTTTTGGTGGGGAGGGGGGGGAGAAGTTTGCGCTGAACCTGTCAGCTAGGATGTTGGCAATGTCTGTGGGTTCGGTGTATTTTTTGTCATTTTGGACTAATTCTGAGCATATCTGGGAATTCCCACCCAGGTTCCTAGTATAACTAAAGAAAGCCGTGCGATTATCCTTAGTGTCCTCTGCAATTTTTCTCTCAAAGCTGGCCTTAGATGATTTTATGAGTGCCCGTAGTTTTTTGCTAATACTGATCAGAGATGCCTTCCCTTTTTGGGATTTTGCTCTATCATTCTATTGTATAGTTTGTTTAAGGCTGGGGCCCACCAGACAGGACGTCTGCCTTTGGAGGATTGGGTCTTGGTTTTATTTGGGATTGCATGATCCATGCATTCCTGAAGGTGTTCACAGAATGCGTTTATAAAGGATTCTGCGGTCTGGGCCGTATTTTCTACAGGCCCGGGGGCTTTGAAGGATTCCACCTCGGATTTGAGGAGTGTGAAATTTGCTTTAGAGAAGTTTTTCACTGTGGTTTTCTGGGCAGGGGGTGGGGTCGGGATGTGAATATCCAGTGAGATTAGTTTATGGTCTGATCTTACCAGTGAGGGATACACTTCTGGTCTGGAGCATAGAGTCCCCATGTTGGTGATGATCAGGTCTAGTATGTTTTCCCCTCTTGTGGGAGTGGTAACAAGTTGTTCCATAGCATTTGAGTTTATAAATTCTAGGAACCTTTGGGCTAGGGTGTTGGAGCTAGAGTAATGCTCCCACTCTATGTTTGGGTAGTTGAAATCACACAATATAATGGTGTTTGGAGAGACCTTCATATTTTCCAGTGTTCTCAGGAAGGCCGAGTGGAGTTCCTGGGTTTTGGAGGGTGGTCTGTAGCAGGCTATAAACTGGAAGGCAGTTTTACCCACTGTTAGTTGCACATGGATAGTCTCTGATGCTTCGTGCTGTGCCACCAACCTGGAGGTGTGGGTATATTTGACGAATATTGATACTCCCCCTCCTTTTGTGGTTTGGTCCAAGTTTTGGGGCCGAAAAGCATGGTATGAGGTATAACCTGGTAGTGCTGGGGTGCTCTCGGGAGCCTTGAACCAGGTTTCTGTTACTGCACAGATATCGATGCTCTCCATGCTAAGGAGAGTTTTGAGTGCATGCATCTTGAGGTTTAGACTTCTGGCATTGAGTAGCACTACTCTTAGTTTCTTATCCCTTGTGATACCTATGGAGGTGGGTTTGTTTTTTGAGCCTTGCCTAAAAAAGGCACTATGGGGGTAGCAAGAGCCTTTTCCAATATCCGAAAGCCCAGGGGTGATAGGTGCAAGCCGTCCCTAGCAACGCATCATGGCTTGTCAAGCATGTCATCCCAGGCTGACAGGCATTGGATCCCCTTTGAATGACACCAATACTTAAGCCAATTGTTGAAAATTATCATCTTGTCTTCATATTGTGGCATCATTCTTGGTAAGGGTAAGATGCTACTCAAGGTCAGGGTCATACCGGCCTGGGCTACATGCTCAGAGAGCTCCTCTATGTCTCTTTTCATGTAGTCCAGGGAGGTACATCTCAGGTCATTCACACCAGCATGGACAATGACTGAGTCATATTTGTACTTGCCTTGGAGTGACCTGAGTGCTTGTGTTATGTGGCGGATCCTAGCACCCGACAGGCAGCTCACCGTGACCTTCTCCTTGTTCAGCCTGTTGAGCAGGACGTCAGTGTGCCTGATGATAGAGTCACCTATTACAAGTGTATCAGGTGTGTTGTTTAGCCTTAAGGGCTGTGACTGTTCGGCACACTGGCTTTGTGAACTATGTGTTGCACATGTTTTGTTTTGGGGTAGCGGTTGCTTGGGTGTCTGCTTTGGAGGTCTCTGCTGCTTAGGCAGATTTTTATTTAGAGCCTCCGAGTATGTTTTTGTGTGTTTATGTGTTTGGTTTGCTGTCGTGGTAGGTCTATGTGAGACTGGAATTGTAGTGAGTGTGGTTTCCTTTTCCTCCTGACTGGTTACGCCAGTACTGAGTTGAGAGAGCTTAGCCTCCAGTTTGGCTATATGGTTGCATCTCTCACATGTGTTGGAATTTGTTGGGAGGAGGAGAGGGTTGTCTGTGTACATGAGGCAGTTCACAGAAAAAAATAGTCGGTATCCCTGCTAAAAGGTTCTCTCACCAAAAACAGCAGTACTTGATGAACACAGAAGTGAGAAACCAACCACAAGGAGTGCGAATGAAGATGTTCTGAATAAACCACTGGTATTCCGCCAAAAAGACTAGTAGCAATTCGTCATGTAATCCAAAAAGTTCTTTATTAAAGTACAAGAAATGAGAGCTTTTTTTGGTAAGTAACGCCATTCATCGAATCAATTAAAACAACAAATACACTTGTATATATCCGCTAAAACGCGGGAAAATTAGCTAAATAACTTAAGGCACAACACCTGTGTTCTAAAACCAGCGCTCTGTAAATGCGCTCAGTAAGCGACAGTTGTTTTACAAGTCAGTTAATAACCACACCTCATAAACAAATGCTAAATCTGGCTAAAATATCTTAATATATTGAACACGATATTGTCAATACATAAATAAACATGTCCAGTATTTTGTCTAAGTGTTCATATAAACAGTGATCATTTATAAAAATCTTTCTAAACTGTTAGCGTAAATATCAATTGTGAATAAAATACTTATGCTAACATATTATGTCATACCATGCACTTCATAATAATATCAATAAAAACAAAATAAGAACAGATTAAAAAAATTAAAAAAATGTATATGTCAATAACTGTGCTGTCTTCTTAGAATTGGCTTACTTCAGCTTAAAGGCATATTATGGAAGAAAATAGTGCTACAGTGGTAAGCAGTAAATCACAAACATAGCGAAACGCTTATATAAAGATGTTTGTGTATATTTGTCTGTGTTCCGGACACAAAGCACTATCGAACTGTAAAAGATTTTTCTTTAATACTAAATCTATGAAATATGGATATATGAATATGCAGATATTCCTGCCAAAAACTGAGGCTAACAAGCCCACATATATTACAAAAACGTAAGTTTGAATAATTTGCTTATGTAACTAACGCTTAGTATATAAATGCGTTATCTGTTGACAATGTCCAGCAAAGAAGAGCTTATATAACAAACTAACATGCTGTATATCACCTAATCCCAGCATGAGAATATTTCTAGAATGATATAAAAGCAAATATAAAGTATGCTAGAAAAGTATAAATGTTAACGACTCCATTAACAAAAGTTAAATCAGTGATGGCAACAAATCTAAAAACATGCCTGGTTATAACATATGAAAAAACATATGAATAGATGTTGTTCGTGCTTTTGTCTGAGTCCTGCCATAATATAACTCAAAAGAGCAAAAGAATAAAAATTAAACATAGAACATAGGTAATGCAAGTTGCATACAGATGAAATATGCATTATTATTATATATAATTATGTGCATAAGGGTTTTATTCATCATCTAGATAAAAGTACTGGCTTAATAGATAGAAAATTATTAATCCCTGGTGCTAGATGCGCTCCTAATCTTAAAATCCAATTTAGTTCCATGAGGGCCAAATCATTCTCCATATTACCATCCCTACCATTATAAGTAACCACCTGTAAAACTCTGAAACTAAAGGAATGAGATGGAAATTCTATGACGTGTTTTGCTAAGGCATTAGTTTCTACTGCCTTCCTTATGTCATACAAGTGATTTTTAGTTAGTCCTATATAAAATGCCTGGCATTTGGTGCATGTGGCAAGATATATCAAGTTGCGGGTATTACAGTTGGCATAAAAGTGTGGTGTAAAAATATAATCCATAGTTGGATGCTTAAATGATTGTTCTTTTGTTATATAGTTGCATCTATTGCAACTATAACATGGGTTGTAACATTGCCTCAAGATTCCCAGATTCACCAGTTGGACCGGAGAGGAGATTGACAACTGACCTTTGGACATGCTAGAATAGTATTGGGAATTCCTTTATAACTGAAAAAAAAGGGCCAATGGGGAAAAAGGTACTCAAAGGGAGTTTGTGAGAGTGTAGTGCTTTTAATTTTTTAGTGCTGACTTATATAATTGCTTTAGTGAGCAAGTGCCAGGTAAGTTAAATGCAATGTGCTACAGGTAACTTAAATGCAAAAACAACAAACAGTAACTTTCTTTCAATTGAAACAAAGAAATAAGTACAGTAAGCAATACAGATATCACTAGGGATCCACAGAAGCGCTGAAAAGCCGCATTTTAGGTGGAATTAGCGTTTCAGGGAAATAACAAGCACACAAACAAAGCTAGATTCAGCAGGCCTGGATCTAGTCTATGCTACAGCAAACAAGGTGTACCAATTTCAGTAAGAAACAGTTCAAATATGCAGGCACTGTAAGCCTTTAACCAGAAATTCCCAGCTCAGAAGGGCAGAGTCCAGCCTCTCCTCCCACAAGAGTGCAGACCACGAACCTTCTTAATGTATAATAACTGGCCTGAAGCCCAAGTACTTAAACCAGAACTAATACACTTTTAGAATAACAGACACTGAGCCCTCAACCAGCAGTTCCCAACTTAGAAGGATGTAAGCTACCTGTCCTGCCACCACAGTGCAGAATACAAACCCTCCTAATGTAAAACAACTGGTCTGAAGCCCAAGTGCTTAATCCAAAAGACTTAGAATGATAGCTACACTTTAATCAAATTACTACCAAGCAGTAATAAATACAATTGAATACTTTAAAGAATGCCTGGATTAGTGCTCAAGTTATACAAACAAAGTTAGATTCAGCAGGCCTGGATCTAATCTATGCTACAGCAAACAAGGTGTACCAGTTTCAGTAAGAAGCAGTTCAAATATGCAGGCACTATAAGCCTTTAACCAGAAATTCCCAGCTCAGAAGGGCAGAGTCCAGCCTCTCCTCCCACAAGAGTGCAGGCCACAAACCCTCTTAATGTAAAATAACTGGCCTGAAGCCCAAGTGCTTAAACCAGAATTAATACACTTTTAGAATAACAGACACTGAGCCCTCAATCAGCAGTTCCCAACTTAGAAGGATGTAAGCCTCCTGGTTTGATTATCTTAACAAAGACGGCACCACTGATAAAATATCTGTCAATTCTTTACAGGATGTCAAAAGACACCGGTAGTAAATTGCCAGGCTGGAATTGAAATTGATTGCCATTCACTTAGTGAAATTTGGTAACACAACATATAGCCTCATAGTAGATCATCTTTGGCAAGAAGTTTGGACATAGCAGTAAACAACAACATGGGCCTGTAATTTTCCCAGGTGTCAGGTGTTATCTGCTTTTGGACAGGGATAACAAAAGATAATGCAGATAAAAGGCCAACGAGAAGTCAAAGTCAAAGGAATGACAAGGATAAATATTATTACTACCAAGTTCAAAGAATCAAGGGTGAAACTGATCTGATGCAGCTGACCTACTAGTATGTAAAAAGTATATAAGCAACTTACAAAGATGAAAGACAGTTTGCAAATCTAATAGTATAGGATGTCTAGCTCATCATTGTGAGATAGTGTACTATGCTATTTCTTCAGGAGACTCCTGCCTGTTTGTTGAATTGCTTTCATAAAGTGTTAGTGATTTGAAAGTGTACCATGTGACCAACATTAGCTACTAGGATGAAACTGCAAGTTTGTTTGTTTACATTATGTCTATGTGTCGCCATTTTTTATTTGTGTGACAGAAGCAGGAAGCTGCACAGTTTCCTTATTAGGAAGCCTGTAGAAATTCACTTTCTTTTCCTATTTCTTGTGTATTAGCTCCTAAAACCAATATTTATCAGCACTAGAGGGAGAGAGTGTTGCATCTACATAATATATGTCAAAAACAACTCATTTATTATGCAACCTGTTTTAAGACTCTCTGAAGGTAGCAGCTTCAGAGGCCAGAGGTTAAAGACACCTTTCACATGTGAAATGAGGTGAGTTATAGTGAATGATAAAGCTGAGTTAACTTTACCTGCACCTTACAGATGCCTCCTGTTATTGCTGGTCAGCTCTACAAGACCATTAGATATACCCATACAGGGGAGGTCTCTAAATATTATTAGGAGGAGAAAACATGCAATATATTTCCTCTGCCAAGCAGCAAAAGCAGCTTGATCCAAGTAAAGAATAAGATGCCAATTTGTGAAAAATGTTTAGAAATTAGTTGCAGGACTTTTTTTTCTTTGTTGACTGAGTTAGTCTCTCCATGCTAGTGGCCACATTTCAGGAGAAACCTGAGTTAGTATTTATACTGCTAGGGGAAATTCAAAAAGGGCGTTGGTGAACTTCCCATTTTTTTTGTCAAGTACTGTGGGATCTTTTATATCCACATGAGCTACCATCAGCTCAAGCAAATGGGGCCTTGGTTTAACATGTCATCTAAAGGATGGCACACTCAGACACTGCAGTCAGCAATCAATCTACCTAGTGTAAAAATAGAACCCACAGCTTTCTACACCAAAGGTGAGAATGCTACCTGTTGATCCACTGACACTGTGTATAATATCAGTGATCTAGCTTGGAATGAGTGTGGGGCTTGTACAAGATGATTCAGGATAAAGTCTCTTGTTGTTCATTCAAGGTTACTTTCCTGTATGTAAGCAGAAACTGTGTCAGGCACATTAAAGGTAGGATAGGGTTTATGCCATGTCTTGTCAAGCACGACTTTGATCTAGCTGATTGTTAACATGGATATTTGTAAAATTATCAAATAAATGATAAATTTAATTCAATCGAGAAGAAGGGCAAAATATTTATAGATATTTAAGGAAGTAAAGAAAGACAGAAATAAGGCAGGCAAAGCTAAACATTAATGTGCTGGATGATTACAGATAATGGAAAAGCAGGACTAATACATCAATACTTTTAGACAACATTCATTATATAAAATAAGGTATAGTCATCAAATTCAATTGACAGAAAAGTGGAGAACAAAAACAATAATCCTGTCTCTTTCTAGGTTGTGAAAGAACTCCAAAAACTAAAGATACAAAAGGGAGTGGGACACAACTCTTATCAATGTAAAATTTTATAGAGCTGAAGAGAAAAACAGTAATATCACTGTCTAAGATTCTTAATTTGCCATGGGAGGAGGTGCAACTTCCTGAAATGAGGAAGTAGTAATGTGTGGTTCCCTGTTTCAAAACACTGGAGTGAAACCAATGCCGGAAAATCTAATGCTGTTATTATAACCACAGATTTTGGGAAAATCATGGAGTCATTGCTAAATTTAAGCATTTTAAAATATGTAGACATTGCTATCTCTAAAGCGCAAATGCAGAATGGACTCCTAGTGGGAAAGTTATGCTAAAAAATTCTAATACTGTGATTTGAAATGATAATCATGGTACTATGCCCCTAAAAATATTAATGTGGCTTAGATAAGTATTAGCAAGGAACAAATTACAGACATGATGTAGGTTCCAGGGGATTATTGGCAAAATAATGAATTATAACAGGTTATACACTAAACAAAGACAATTCTCACTGTTGATAATTACAGAGGCACTCTTTGGGTCAGTACAAGAAACTGTCCTTTACAATATCTTTGTTAGCAAATATGCTGAAAGTCTAGAAACATTTGCCTTTTTGAAACTGACAGAATGTTATTTACTGGTGATACACAAAAATCAATGCAAAGTATGAGAAAACATTTTGCAAGATTGGAGAAATTATATAAAACAAAGAAGTTCAAATATAAAGTAAAAGCTTCATGATAATTAATTTGATAGGTAAACAACCAAGAAATCTGAACACTGATAGAAAGGAGGAATAGGAGCAATAGATGATTATAAAGCTAATGCCTATATTTACTGAGTGACTGTAATGGTAGGCAGTTTATGAAAAATACAAGAAACAGAGGTTAAAATTCAGACACAAAATCAGGGGCATTCTGCAGAATACTGGAGAGAGATGAGAGGAATGGCACAGCGATGGTGAGACGAGTGTAATTACTGTATATAGCAGATATTGATCAAGTTGTGGAGGTGGAATAATATTACATACCCATCAGATGTCATGGCTATAACTGCTACCCATCTGATGTCATGGCTATAACTGCTACCCATCAGATGTCATGGCTATAACTGCTACCCATCTGATGTCATGGCTATAACTGCTACCCATCTGATGCCATGGCTATAACTGCTACCCATCAGATGTCATGGCTATGGCTGCTGGGTGGGGATTGGGTTTGGCTGGATGAAAGTAAATTACCTTCTTGTCTTTTACTAAGTTTAAATGGTCACTATCTGGCTTTGCAGGGCTAGTTTGTCTTTGTGATAAGTAATATAGACTACTTAACTGGACACCTGATATGCACAGAATAGGTATAATTGCTGTGGCTGTCTTCTGTGAAGGAAACTAGCTACCTGCTGCTGGTTGCTTATTATTTTTATTTTGTGGTACTAATGTGATTATGTGAAGGAAGGTACAATATTTATTGTGTGGCAATTGTTTGGAACAAAGGTGAAATGAATTACATGGTCATCCTCTTTTATCATAATCAGACATCTGCACTCTACCTATAAAAGGGTTATAACTGCTTGGTGTGGGTTGTCTGGATGAGTACAGAATACCCAGACATTCAGATCTTCTAAGGGCTGCTGGCCCATACAAATCAAGGCCATAAAAGTAGATTTTGACATGGGCTTAGTAATTGTCTCTGTTCTAAACCTCACTTAGTCTAAGACCAGCCTTTTTCTTACATGTGTGTGGGGTTACCTGTTTATGTTTGCCATGTGTGTGGGGTTGGGAATGGTGTCATTCTTTCTTTAGTATTCCTTCCAAACCTCAGACATCACTATATCTTGTATTAGGCTGGGAACTGTGTGTTCATTATTTCTTTATAGTTCCTCACAAACCTGAGAGAGGTGGACAGAATGTCACTATAGTTTGTATAGGAGTGCTGTACTCTCTATTGAAGTAACAAAATGGAGGCATTATTGTAATCCTTATTTTTCTTCATTTTCCTCACCATCAAATATCTGATGTGCATGTAGGTGGCTGTCTTTTCAGAAATAATAAATAAGCATGCTATTTATATATGTCTCACAACAAAAATGTTATGCTCTATTTGTTTTCTCAGTTTTGTCTTAGTCGGACATCACACAGAAGGTCTGATGTCTTTGGGGGTATGGGATATATAAGTATGACAGCAGTAGCTTGAAATATGCCTGTGAGCATTTGGCTCTTATTTTTAATTCATTTTTAATTCCAATTTAACACCAGAGTTGGATACACAGAAAATGACTTCCTATTTTTTTTGGGTGGAGGTATTATTCTCAGATATGATATCTGTATCCTCATTAGTATTGTCTATTCAATTTGTTGTGAACTGGTGTTTGATCAGCTTTGAGCATTAAAACTTGCATACGATGTGTTTATTCCTTGTAATAAAAGCAAGACTGAATTTCTTTCCATAGGCATGATTATTTTCAGGCTATCATTGGATCAAAAGGTTGGAAAAAAGCTCTAAAATGTACCTCAGTATCTATAAACCCATGGCTTCTGGGTGCCTACAAGTCCTCAGACCCCCACCTTAATTTAGCTATTACAGGATTCTCTTTGTCATTTATGGTGTGTTGAACAAATGCAAGAAAAGGTAAAGTTGAAGAGTATGACTGAATTTCTTCTTTGATAATGGTTTTTATTCATGCAATCATTGGATAACAAGGTTGTTTTAAAAAAACTCTGAAATATATTTCAGAGCAACTAAAACTCCTATAGCTTCTGGGGGGTCTTGTGGCACCCTGATCCACAATCTAATGCAGTTCTTTCCTCCACAGTTATCCCTATGCAGCCATGCTTAGATAGAACATGTAAAATGAATGAACGAGTATCTGAAAGAGGAGTAAGACACTGTGGGAAAAAGGAAAAATAAAGAAATATGGATACCATGAGTAGGCCAGGATGGGGTAAGCAGTCGAGTGGGGCACCATGGAGTATTTTTGCCTAGGCTACCAGTTTACCCAAGGCCAACCCCACATATAAGTCTCTGTACCAAATGATTAGAGCATTCAGACTGTGTGCTGAAGGCCTGGATTCATTTTAAGTCCTGTGTCACACTTCTTTTAAGCTTAAAGAAGTCCCTCTTAATAATCTGGCAGTTAATGATAACATATCTAAAAATAAATATGTTAAAATCTGTTAGAAGTTTTTTTTTTATGTGCAGTTTATTTGGTTATGATCTTTGTTTCTCAAGGTTAGGTCTTCAATTGTTGTGAAGCATGTAAATATTGCTAAGGGCAGTGGTTCTTGTGCATCAGACATCTCAGTGATAGTTCAGCTATACTTTATCATTTTTCTATAGGAGGAAACACTCCCATCTGCAAACCCATGCATTTTACCTATGACCCTGCAACTTGTTACATTTAAATCTGAGGTTGCCATATTTCCAAAAGCTAAAAGTTCTAGGGTCACTAAACTGTTTTCAGTTTCGTGGTCCTCAGTGAAAAAAAAAATATTTTTATTTAAAGCATTGTGATCCCATACCTGGACAGTCAGAGTATGAAGCCAGTATGCTGAAGTACCATCTTTGACTTGCACTTTTAGGCTCTGTTTTTTTAACTGTAATAACTATTTTTCTGAGTAGTTTAATTGAGTGGGACAAACACTTCTTGATGGGTCATAGGAAGGTGAAATTAGATAACTGGAAGTGGCCATTACATAATTATATGTCCAGACATATTGCACAAAGTATCTACTATACACTTTCATAGCTTTTGTTTTTCATTGTTTTCCTGGTTTTCATATCTGGTACAGATTAAGTATTATAGCAATAACCCATGCCTGGGTGTGGGTAATGCTGAATTTACCCATGGATGGTGTGGTTTGGTCATGAGGGCGAATTACCCACACCCAGAAGTGGGTTATTGCTATTATGCAATGGCATTATTTAAGAAAAAAAATAATTACTTTTCTTAAATAATGGCATTGTATAATGCCTCCTTGCTGCCCTTCCGCAGCTGTCTGGTATTCTGAAGCAGTTCTGATGTACTGTGCATGCATATGCTTATGCAGTACATCAGAGCTGTGGGTGGAAGCAATGGAGAAAGCAAATTCTCTGTTGCTTTCTACAAACTGTCTCACTATGTTAAAGGAGTTTAACATAGTGAGAGAGCTTTAGAAAAAGCAACGGAGAATCTCTGTTGCTTTTTTTAAAGTTGTCTTTCTATGTTAAACCCCTTTAACATAGCGAGACAGTTTCGAAAAAAGCAATCGATAAAGCAAGATCTCTGTTGCTTTTTACACACTGTCTCGCTATGTTAATGGAATTTAACATAGCGAGACAGCTTTAAAAAAAGTAACGGAGAATCTCTGTTGCTTTTTTGAAAGCTGTCTCGCTATGTTAAACTCGTTTAACATAGCGGGACAGTGTGTAAAAAACAACGGAAATCTTGCGTTCTTCATTGCTGTAAAAAAAAAAAAGAGTTATACTAATGGAAAAAGTCTGGGTGACCGGACCTTTTTCCATTACTATTACTCTGATTTACAACATGCACGCTGACCAATCAGCGTGCACGTTTTGGAATATTAATGGGGGTCATTGTATAATACTGTATATTAAATACAATAGGAAGGTTAGTTCTTTGCATAAAGCTCTAGGCTGTGATTGAAAAGGGTTCTGTTTGGATCAGCCCATTTTCCTGGTTAACAAACAGTAAATAATATAACATTTTTTTCATTTCACAGCTGAGTTTATATTGCTGAAATGCAGGCATTCTCAAGTTCCCCTACAGTCTATAACGTGCTGTACCATCATTTCACTTAGTGTATGAAAGCATGCAGTTAAAGTTGTCACTTCATGCTGCTAAGTTATAGAGTTGGATGTCACTTACTCCACAGGTCTCCTCAGAGTAGCAAGCATTTCATCACAGCTACATAGAATTGAAGTGTTGAGTGAATATTTATACAGAACCGCTATATCTAATGCTGGGATACATTTCAAGAAAATTTCATAACACTAAAGATTAGCTATAACCTTTCGTCTTCTCATTCAGGTTCCATATACTTCTTTTATACATTTGTCCATATAAGCATGTAGTATTGTTTATTACAGCCACTTAGTCTATCAGAACTATTAATTCCAAAAGGTATTAAATGTAATTTTGCTGAAAGCTGATAAATTTAATAAAATTATTTTAATATGTTACAATTTCCTTCCATTTTTAGATAATCAGGTTGATTGTGAAATGGTTAAATACAGTATTCTGCTATATGTGTTGGTTTCTTAATTTAGTGCAATTTACAATAACTTATTTAATACTGTTTACAGTATTGTAAATATGTATGATAGTGTGTTGTTTTTATAGTTGTGCATTTTTCTCTTTGCAATCTATACTGCAGTGGTGTTAATAATGCAAACTTCCATAAAAATAGACTTGATACAAAATTTTTGGTTAGTTTCAGAACAGTAAGCCCCCCTCCAATCAGCCCCATACTGGAAATGGGCCCTCACATACAAACTGCTACTTAATACAATCATCAAAGGGTCCTCACTTCTCAAAAAAAGTAGGCAAATGATTTTTAAAAATAAAACATCAAGTATTAGTCATTCTCCTTTTCTTGGCAAACTCGGTGAAAAAAACATCATTTTGCAACAGTGTTTCCATCTCTCCAATTCAAACACTTGAGTTTTAGCAGAATCCTCAACTTATCTAGTTTATGTAAGCCTCAGAACATATAAATTTGCTTTGCTGTATCTCTTGCTAGCAAATATTTTATGAATTATGTGACTTAAGCAAATATTAGCTCACTCTGAGTCTTATTTGATTAGAGCTTGAGTAATACTTTTTAACATAAATGGCTCTGTTCTTTACTATTGTATTTTTAACCAAAGTATCAATTACATCCAGAAAACCTTTAGAGAATTTTAGTTGACCTTTTCATTGAAGGTGAGGAACAACTCAGAAAATGTATGGGGTGTCTATTTGCTTAGGATGTTTCACAGCTCTTATACGGCAGTTTTAGTTTCAGAATTAATGATCAGACTGCCTATGTGCCCTGCTTTTCTCAGTCCACTCACATTAATGTCATAGGCCTTGACATGTCTGAGGAAACACTGCGTGTGCACAAAAGGTTATTCAAAGTTTAAGGAATTCATTTCTGGGAAATATTTTGCTGATTTTATAATATTTTATGTAGCAGAGGTGTTGCTTTTATTTTATTATTTTCTTTATGGCTTGAGCCTTCTCCACAAGAGAGTTTTTAAAACATTAGTGGGTAGGCGTTTGGCTTAAGATGTGTAAATGTCATTTCCTCAGACCATTACAACTGAAATTATTGTGGCATACTTTAAACTGCTTCAAGGGACAACTTACAAATCTGTTATGCGAATGTGAAACTTTCGCATGTAGTCATTCCTTTCTCATCATAAATCTCTTTATAACATACACATTAGATTTGAGTTTTTATGCAAAAGTAGTTAAAAGATATAGAATATTGAGTGCATGTCAGAATTTAGTTCTTATAAAAATGCTTCTGATTGTATCAAAGCTCTGCTTTTGCATAATACTGATTCTGCAATGAAACAGCTAATCAGTGTAACTGATCAGCTATACACCTGAAATGTGCAACCAAAGAAAATTCCTTGATTTAGATATGTTCCTGAACTGGGCAGTTTATGTCTAGATGAGTATGCAGTTATGTTAAGATTTATTAGGTCTTGTTTCTATTTCTAGGTTTATAACACTAATGGATTGATTCCTGGGGCCCGATTTAAGCCAAAGCCCATAAGCACTATCTGGTTAAATAGCTTGCTGAGAATCAAATAGTAGGAAAGTGGAAGATGAAGGAATCAAACCCTGATTTACAGAATGACATGCATTAACGTCTCATAACCCTAATTCTTTGTCCAGACAGGTATTCTTATATGAGAGCTATGTAAGGAAGATTATATCATCATCAAGGTTGGGAACACATGCTGATTATTATAAAAATGTAAGAAAGGACCCAACACAGAATCCGAAGTTTCAAAGAGAGTTATAATCAGGGAGAGTGAAGACAGTCAAGTAATGAAATACACATGACTACTGCACAGGTTAGAAACTGACAGCTACAAACTTATAACCTGGAAGTGCTCAGAAGATAATTTACACTAAGGCAAAACGAGAAAATAACTCCTGACTGCAGCTAGTGAGGGCAATACAATAACGTAACACCACACAAAATGAAAAATGAACCTGGAAGCCCCAGTCAAAATATAAGTTTAATAAATATGTGGACAACAGATTCCTGTGCACAGATTGTACCATCCTTAGACTAAGCATGTTTTGAAACACAATGTGTCTTCGAATCATGGCGCACATCTGAATGGGTTTTATTGTACACAGCTGATGCAGAGATGTGTTTAAGTGCAGCAGATCCCATTAAGAATACCAATAATTAGTATTTGTACATCTTTAGGAAAGGAATGTAGGCAAATTATTTTATAAAATGTGCTGAAAGGACAAAATACATCATGGAATATTGTCTCTTCCAGTCTGATACGCAATCAGAAATACTCTGCAACACAAACATGCTGTTGACATACTAGAGGTACCCATCAGCTGATCAACATTACTGAAAATCATTCTACACATGTGGAATTGTGTCTGGTTTTGCTAGCAGAAGCGTCAAAGTATACGTAAAGCAAATGTTAGCCAAAGCCAGACTGCTGCAGTTGAAGTGGTCTAAAGAAAAGATGACATAGTATATAAATGGTCAGAATACTGAGGCAAGCCAGCATTCTGCCAGGGAATATATAACTTCATAAATGTGCTGCAATTCAATAGTTTATGTTTACATTACAAAATGTTGCTGATGTGAGAGTGCAAAAGTGATCAAAAGTCATAAAATCAGGGCTGACAGACTTCAAAAAAGGGTGGAGGCATCACCTTACTATTCCAAAGCACCTTTACAGTACTTCCTTATTCTAAACCAATTCCCTTCTTCTCCACCGCAGAGCTGCTTGTTATCTACCTAAAACTTAACCATTGCAAAAGCCTTTGCATCATAGTCATATACATCCCCCATGCAACAATACTCCTATTCTAGAAGAAATTCTTGCCTGGGACAACCAACAACATACAAAATGAAACTATTATTCTAGGAGACGTCAATATCTACTGGCTAAATATCTCCAGTAATAACCCTTCAGCTAATATCAACCTTCACATTTATACCCAACTAATTTCTGACATTACCAGACCTGACAACAACAAAAACAAAGGCTCAGTCTAGGACTGGATCTTGGTTTCTGATCCTGACAAAATTTCCTCCTCTGAAACACTCCCTGACTGTATTAGTGACCACTCTCCAGCATTCATAATGCATAAACCCACCTCTAAACCAAACATACACCAATCCAGATATACCAAAGATCTGTCCCACTTCTCCCAAAATACCCTCAATGATATCCTTCAGAAAACTAACTGGAACCCACTGAAATTTCTTCCACTTAACAAAGCCATGGAATTCTTTAATTCTACATTTCTTCAGATTCTAGCTAGTATGGCCCCACTCTGACTAAAGAGAATTATAACTAAACATGCTTGCTGGCTTACAAAGTTAATAAAGCAAGTCATGACCTCTAGGAACAAAGCCTGGAAAGCCTGGAAGAAAACAAAACACCTTCCAACCTCATACAATACAAACAACTTTGCAATCAGGATAAACACTTAGTTGTCAAAAACAAAAAAGAATACTTCCAAGCTTTCCAAGACCAGCACAGACAAAACCCAAGCAATTCTGGGGAGCAATCAACTCCCTACTCTACCCAGGAACTAACAATACCCCATGCCAAACCCAAAAAAAACACCTTCAGAGCTAGCCTTACTCTTTAATACATACTTTATTGACACTATTGCCAAACATACTATTACTTCCCACCCATCAACCCAGACCCACAAGCAAAACCATTAGTTTCCCTTCCTATTTCCTCCCTATTTCTTCCCTATCACCCATTCCCACATCTACCATGCAAAAACTTCTTCATAAACTAAAACCGTGCACTAACGCCCCAGATAACTTACCTGCAAAATACCTACAGCTAGAAGCATCCCCCACTGCATATATTATCAGCATCCTCCTCAACAGATCCATTCAAGAATCTTGTATACCTGATATTTGGAAGAAAGCATTTATTCTCCCTCTTCATAAAGGCGGCAACAACTCCAACATCTCAAACCACCTCCTTCCTATCGCAATTCTTTCCCCCATTTCTAAAATACTAGAGAGGTGCATTCATACTCAGCTGTTAGGTCATCTGATAAAACACCAAATCCTTCCCCCCACTCAACATGGCTTTAGACATGGACATAACACCAACACTGCCCTCATTTCCTTCCTGGACACAATAAATAGAGCATGAGATGCTGGCTTCTTAGTCTCTGCACTCTTTCTTGATTTATCTAAGGCATTTGACACTATTCCTCACTCCCTACTGCTTACTAAACTCTCTAAACTCAGTCTATCTCCCCTACCATACAATGATTTACTAACTATCTTGGCAATAGGCAACAATCTACTATGTGGCAGCATTTTTCTTTCCCGTTCATCACTATAAATACAGGTGTTCCCCGAGGCTCAATTCTGAGTCCCCTCCTATTCAGTATATTTGTCAATAACTTTCATAACACTCTTACTGAATGTACTGTCATGCAATATGCAGATGACTCTAATATCGTCTGCTCTTCCAAGTCTGCCACTGTATTACAATGTCTTAGCCAAGAAGCATTTACCTCCACCAAATTCTGGATGTGTCAGAACCATCTTGCCCTTAACCCCATTAAAACAAAACTCCTAATATTTACCCTGATAAAATCTAGCCCTGTTGACAAGCCACTATTCACTGTTCATTCCCATAACAACACCATCATTGATGTTGTCCTTCGCAGCAAATTGAGTTGATGATAAATTAACCTTTGACCTTCGCATCCACAGCAACATAAAAAAAAAAACATCAAAAGCTAGGCGCCCTCTATAGGCACAACTATTTCCTTTGCCCCTCCACAAAAAAGGCCCTGGCCTCATCCTTCCTGCTTCCAACTCTTCTATATGGTACCCTCATCCTCACTAATCAACAGTCCTCCTTAAAAACTAAAACAGACTCTTGCTACAACAAAGTCACTAAATTTGTTACAAATGCAAAATATTCTAGTCACCGCAGCTCCTCTCTGCATCAACTAAATTGGCTAGAATCCCCTCACCAACTTAGTTATCTAGAACTTACTACAGCCCACAAGACTATCTACCAACCAAAAACCTTCCCTTCTCTCTCCTCCACACTGACCATATATCATCCTAATCGCAACCTCAGATCTGAAAACAAAATGCTACTGTCTTTCAAGAAACCTAAGCTCTCAGCCAGCCAAATGCTGTATTCTCATGCTATCTCCAAGTTATGGAATAATCTGTATTCCTCACTCAGGACTATCAACAACCCTGCCTCCTTTAAAAGATCACTCAAACTATATCTCTCCTCTCACTGGCTATGCTCCTGCACCCTAACTATTAACCCCCCCCCGAGTCTCAACCTTAAGACCTCAACTACAAATATCTCCTTTCCTCCTCCCTACTATACTGACTCCTCCTCCCTACCATGCTGACTCCTCATCCCTACCATGCTGACTCCTTGCTATCACCTTAACTTGACCTTCCTCCTTTTGCCCACCCATCACCTCCTTTCTACCCTGAAATCAACTCTTCTCTGCTAAGAACTCAGCAAATACATTTATGCTCATGTTAGTTCAAATGCTTGCATTTTTTACTTACATGTCCATACCTGATTGAAACATTATCACTCTTATTGTTATTACTTTCTTTAAACACAAAAGTACTGCTCTAATTACTTTGTTCTATGTAGTAACATTTTTACTTGTATGTAATTAAACATCATTCACATGTAAATTAATGAATGAAAAAACACTGCTCATTACACGTTGCTCTATGTATTAACATTTTTACTTTTGTATGTAATTAACATGGAGCTTTTCTCCCCAGGCCTCCACTGAAAATGAGCTCTTTGTAGTCCCAGTGGACTCTGTCAGTTAACAAATGCAATAAATAAATAAATAAATAAAACTTAGACTGTACAAATGTGTAGTCCCCCCAAAAAAATGTTTCTGAGTTTGTATGATAAATTTCTTTAGGTTCTCTGGTTGTAACTAGATGACACTGATGCTGAAAACCCATTTGAATTCATTAAAGTTGGGTGGTAAATTAGTTTCAGCACCAGTTTGCATCCTACAATGGAAGGTACATTTGCCTTACAGGCAACACACTTTGGTATCTTATAGGTCAGGAAATATCAGGGAAAGGAGCATTCCAAAGTTAAGGTAATGTTACAGAGTGTATACTGCTTAACGTAGTAAACCATGGATCATATTAATCAGCTAATCAGCTAATGAGTCTTAATGAGACAACATTTCTTAGTACTTGTCTGTAATGGCACCTGGCTACTGAACAAAGCAAAACTGACAAAACTTACATGTGCTGAGAACACACACCCTGAACTTAAAAGCCAGTTCCTTTAAAAAGAGAGAAATGCATTGCCACAGTCACTTTTTAATGAGTCGCCATACAAAACAGGAAGACCGATCACTACTTGCAGTCTTTCATGCATAAAAACACAAAATCTGCAACAAAATTGCAAATAAGTGAAGAAGATGAAACATCCCTCAGTTTTCCATGCATAGCATTGAAAAAGGATTGTGTTCAGATTTTATTGCTATATCCTGCAATCAGCTCTCTCTGTAACTCCTCATACACTCTGGTACATTCAGTCCCTGATAGCATGCATTAGCCAGAGATTTGTCTTGATTCCCAATCCTTCAAATGACCTGAAAATCCATCAGCTCTGTGGTGTAGAGGGATGAAGCCCTGACTATGACCTGGGTGACCAGAGTTTGAGTCGTGGTCATAGAGCTGATTAAGGGGAGGAGGTGGATTAGTATGGGGATTAAATACACTCATCTCTCTTAGGGGGAAGGGATGAGGAGTGTGATGTGATGTACAACTACCATGTCATTTGTGGTACTTGTTAATAATACTAGTGACCACCAAACCATTAGGTGATTGGGACTAAAGGAAGAGATGTAAAACTGTGTATGTGAATCTCATCCTCATAGGATGAATGCTCCAGGAAGGTGGCATCACCACAGAGGTAGGGATGTTCAACTTGTAGTGTCCCAAACATGCCAAATGTGGAGCCTGGGACCAGCACATTAGAGAGTCATTGTAATAGTCCCACCTTCTGTTAGCCCAACCCTTATCTCAGGCAGATGAAGGGGACAGAAACAGACAACATTCTAATGACTGAGGTGGAGGTCCAATGTTGAACAGAAAAAAAAAAAAAGATTTGGAAATCTACTTTCAAATGATAGTGAAAAACTGATCTACAATTCTACTTTTACATTATAGTGAAAAAAATAATCTAGAAATCTGCAAAGGTACTGATTTCTGTCGCAAGCACTAGATGTTAAACATGAAGCTGTTACTCATAGCTAATGAGTTTTGAGAAGCAGTGAGTCAATTGCTTCCTTTATCAGAAAGCTTTTAATTTTCTTTCAAGTCATAGAGCTTGCAACAAACTGTGTAAAACTTCCAATAAATGTCATGTCATTAAGGATATACTAGTACCCCCAAATATTGGGAACAAACAGTAACTATCTATGGTATAAGTCACATCAAATTAATGATATGCTAGCCTACTTCAAAAACTGTTTCTTAAACTAATGAAACTGAATTTTTATTGACACTGATATACATTGATTAGCAGGTATCCACTTATTTCAAACTATCTTAATTAAAAATCAATAAGCAGAATGTCAATCACCACACCAAATTTATGCAGGATAAAGGGCTGATAAAATGAACAACATAAACCGAAGAAAAAAATATTGAGACCAGTAGGATCTAAGACATGCAAACTTAAACGTACACTTATTAACAAATAATAAAGCTAACTAGAAGCTGATGGGCTTACTGATTTCTGTGACAAGCTTTAATTGTGTTCTTCAGGCAAACACAAACCACAACTCAAACCAGTATAAAACACGCAGTCACAGGGGCTAATTAATAACATCTTTTTCAAATATGTAGCATAAGAGGTGCTAAAACAAAATGACTCTATCCAATTCTGGTGGTATAGAGGCATAAAGACCTGACTACAGCCTAGGTGACCCAATTTCAGTTAGTGGTCAATGCACCTGATGAGGGTTGAGAGGGGGAGAGAGAAAAGACACGGATGGCTCAACCAATTTGGGGCAGAATGGGCAGCTCTGGCTTATCAGTTGGGTGATATCAAGTGGACACACTAGGTGTTACACCCATGGGGCATGAGCCTATCAGCACTTACTGCCATTGTGCAAAACCATACAGCCAGGTGAGCATGTGGATGCATGTTCCTCAGAGCCAACAGCATGTAGCAAACCTCAGACAGTCAATGCCATGAAGGAGGGCACTCCACAGGACCAGCTTGCTGGTCCACTCCCTACCATCTGACTTTCACCATTGGAAAATTAATAGACTGATTGTGCTACTCAGACAGAACAAATGGGACATAGGGCTCTTGCCTAGAGATGCCCAGTTCTTGCCTCACAGAATGAATGTCAATTTGGTGCAGGTGGGGGGGCATTGGAGTGGTCCTGTGATGATAAAAAAATCACTGTTTGTAAACAACATACTGAAGGGCAATTTATACTAAATGAAGCTGCCCTTAAAACATGCCTTCTTTGAAATAGCTGCATCATATGCCTAAATAAAATAATTTAAAATAAAATTAAAGTGAATCAATGTTCAGTAATGTCAAAGGAAAAATATACTTTAAAAATGATCAAAACACGGTAGGTTCAGGTTAAGGCACTTTGATCTTGCAGCAAGGAGACAAAAACGTGCTAATACAGAGGTTGTCTAACTAGAAACAGGAAATGCTTACATTTTTATACACTTTCTAATAAGACATTGCCTACCAAGCTGATGTAGTGAATCACAAGTTTTGTCATCATCATTTACTAATAACTGCTTTCATAAAATTCTGCTGATTTATCAATTTTTTGTGAGAAACTTCCTAAGGAAAACAACGTGGCCTTGGCTACCACCAGTTAGATACATGCAATGTTACCATTCAAGGTACTATGGCTAATTCAAGCACAAAGCAAGCAGTTCATTTCTCTAACAATCCTTTGTCTACACTATGTCTAAACTTCTGCAGCTGCACATGTTCTCATACTTCGAACAGAGCTGATTGTTTAAGATCATTGCATTTACAGGATATAGCATTGTTCATTTATTCTCTCCTGACCTAGCAGATAACCACCTGCTTCTCAAGTACATTTCCAAAAGGCATAAACATGAATATTGCTGTGCTAGCAATTACTAGGTCAGAGGGCATCTTGCAAGTTTCAGAAAGCACACTGCAGTTTCAAAAAGCATCTTTTCAGTCTCATATGAAACTCAATTTATATATAAAAACAGTGCATATAAAATAGAATGAAAAACGTGTTAACTTATTTAGCGTCTAATTAGCATTAAGCATACACACATTAATACATATTTTTCTGACATTTCCCCCCTGTTAATACTTTTTAATTCTATTTTCAAAAAGAATAAACAGTTTGCTTCTTTTCCTAACCTTTTCCTTTCAGGATTTGCAGTTAAGAAAGTCATTCAGTTTAAAACTTTATGAAAGTGTTTCACATTCTAACAGTTCTTCAAATTCAGTACTTTGATGCATAGTCTCAGAAACTGATATATCTATAAATTCTTTGACTAATTTTTTCATGCAGGGGATACCACAACAAATACATGCTCCTATCAGGAGCAAACCCACACAAATGGCAATCAAGATGTTCATTAGGATGGAACCCCACCCCCCAAACAAAGTCTGGAAAAAGTCTGTCAGAGGGTTTGGGCCTGGCTTGGTCATGGCCGACACTTGCTGTATCACCTTAAGGTGGTCATTTATTTCGTGCTGATGATCTGGTATATATGCACAGCACTCTTCTTTGATTAAAGCGCACATACCACCCCTCGCCACTAGGGTGAAGTCAAGAGCCATTCGGTTCTGGAGCACTACAGTTCTCATAGCATTCAGTTCATCAGTTATCAGTTCAAGAGCAGAGAAAGTTGCATTACTCATTACTTCGAGAAGTTTAGACAGTTTTCGCAGCTCCCAAATTGATTTAACTGCACCATATGCAGGTAATATGCCTGCCCACGATATAACAGCATCACTCAAGTCCATGTGCGTCAGTTTGGTACCCACAGTATGATGGTCTTTCCATACCGCCTCGATCTGTCCCACTGGATTTTCAGGCTTTTTAACAGCTTTCTTGGCCACATCTCGGGTATTTTGAATATTTCCCTGAGGCAAAACTGCAGTGTGTCGTATGGCCGGGACCAGGTACCCCAAAAAACAACTGCCGGACCAATTCTCAGGTAACCATTTATATGCTTTTTTACCACACACAAAATAACAATCCTCTACCTTAGTAGTTACTTTGTTACGAAATGGCTGCCCTGCATGAAACATTTTTCTATCTATTACAGATAACTGTTTAAAAAGTACAGGATTACGTTGCACTTGGTCCATAGTCTTATGCATGGACTCAAGAAATGAGTCATAATTTGAACTACAAGTTCCACCTATTTTGTTTGCTTTAGTATAACATTTATAATGTACAGTCACATTACACTTGCTCCAACCTACTTGAATTGTGTCATTCTTGTAAAAACATACAATTCCCTTTTGTGTCACAGGCAAATACAGTGCTACCTTATCATATGCTTTAATAGCTACTGTGTCATAAACCAAGTTTTCTCAGGTCTCATTGACCCCTAGGGGGATTGCAGTCATTAATAGCCCCCTGTATGCTGTTGGTATGGCTGTGCAGATCCAGCAGTTCGAAACATTAAAAGTCTCAGCATACACACGTGTAATTGCCTAATAAGTGTTAAAGTTTGGGTGCCAGTCTTATGTTCGGTTCATCACGTTTAATCAGTTCAACTTTTGAGGCAGGAAAAAGGAAAGGCCACAACAAAAAGAACAATGTTATCAATATGGCTACCAGAATAATCATGCAAGTTTTCTGAGGTTGTTCAGTGTCTCTATTTGCTCTATATCTGGTCATTTTGTTCTCGTTGTACAACAGTAACAAGGTTTTTGTCCAGTTCAAAGTTCTTAACCAGTTTACAGTGTGTCAAATAAATCCAGGATGCTCGCTCCGCGATCTTGACTGCAGTGGGTGTCAACAGTAGTACCTGGTATGGCCTTTCCCACTTCGGAGAACTCCAGTTTTTTCTCTTCACTATCTTCACCCAGACCCAGGTGCCTGGGGCCACTGCTGCTTCCGATGTTTTCATTTGTTCTTTATCTGAAACAGAATTTAACTGCAAAAGTTTGTTATTCAAAAATCGCCTCATATACCCTGCAAGTGAACTGTCAGCCTCCTGCTCTGCAGACATGAGAGGTTTCCATTGATGTGTATAATATGCCCTCCCAAACAGAACTTCAAAAGGAGTCAACCCTTGGAACAGTTCTCATGCTCAACAGTGCCAGAGGTAAACAGTGCACCCAGTTCTTTTGTGTCTCACTAATCAATTTTCTAAGTTTATTCTTCAACACCCCATTATGCCTCTCTACTAATCCTGCAGATTGGGGGTGGTATGCGCAATGGTTTTTCAATGATATCCCGAAATAGCGACTAAGTTGTTGTATAGTTTGATTTACAAAATGTGTGCCATTGTCACTATAAATCTTTTCCGGTATGCCAAATCTAGGAATAATTTCTTTAACGAGGACTTTTGCAACAGTAGCTGCATCTGGATTTTTAGTTGGAAAAGCTTCCACCCATTTGGAAAACATATCTATAATGACAAGGCAGTACTTCTTATTTTCGCATTTGTTCAGTTCTATAAAATCCATACAAATAGTATGAAACGGATACGGTGGTATAGGGAAACTCCCTTGCTTAGGTTTCAATGCCCCTTGTGCATGATGGTTGTTACAAACATGGCATGCTGCACAAAAATTCTTTGTGTAATTAGTAAATCCATACGTAAACACTCGATTCACTAACTGTACCATCCCCCCTGTTGAGACATGGCTCTGCCCATGGCTCAACAAAGCTGCATATCTAAACAAGTTAGATGGTAAGATTGGTTTCTTTTCTTTGGAAAAGTACAGTCCCTTCTCAAGGATTGCTCCTCGCTTTATCCACTTCTGTTTTTCTACATTTGTAGTAAGTGTCTGCATTGTTTTTAACATTTCTAAATCTAAAATCTCAGATGGTTGTAATTCTTCACTCAAAAGAAAAACTTCTGAAGCTGAAGCTGCTTGTTTTGCAGCTGTATCAGCCCTCGCATTGCCTTTTGAAATTCTATCCTGTTGTTTGGTATTAGCTACACATTTGCAAATAGCTACTTTCTGAGGTAACTGAATAGAGTCTAACAGATCTAAAATAAATTGTGCATGGTTAATTGGTTTACCAGTAGATGTTATCATTCCTCTATTTTTCCACTGCTGTGCAAAAACATGTAGAGTAGAAAAAGCATACTGACTGTCAGTAAAAATGTTTACTTTCTTACCTTTTGCTAAGGTGCATGCCCTTGTCAAGGCAATCAAATCTGCTGCTTGTGCAGATAAGTTGTGTGGTAAAGACTTTGCTTCTAAAATCTCGGTATCAGAAACTACTGCATACCCCACTAGATTCTGTCCTGTAGGACTCCTTCTGCACAAGCCTTCCACATAGTATGTCACCTCGGCATCATCCAAGGGAACATTTGTAAGATCTTTTCTAGGTAGTGTCTTTTGCTCAATCTCCTGCAGGCAGCAGTGTGGTTTGCCATCTGCAGGGGTTGGGAGGAAGGTTGACGGATTCAAAGTTGTGCATCGTTCAATTGTCATATGAGGTTGGCTCAACAGTATAGTCATACAGGAAAGATGTCTAGCAGGAGAAAGATATGCTACTTTTTCTTGCAGTAAAATAATCACGACTGCATGAGGCACTCTCAATGTGAGAGGGTGGAACAATACTACTGAGGCTGAAGCCTGCACTGCCATTGCAGCTGCGACTACTGCTTGTACACAGTGGGGCAAGGATCGCGCCACTGGGTCTAACTGTGATGAATAGTAAGCTATGGGGCATTGTTTGTCCCCATGCTGTTGTGTTAACACTGATGTCATATAACCTTGCTTACAGTCTACAGTTTGGAAAAATCGCTTATGATAGTTTGGTAATCCTAAAACTAAGGAAGAAGCTATCAGTTGTTTTAGTTTGTAGAAAGCTGATTCTGCTTCTGGTATCCACTGTAATAAATCCTGTGCTGCCATCGGCTTTTTGAATATCAAATTAGTCAGCGGAGCAGACTCCAAAGCATAGTTTGGTATCCAACGCCGACAAAAGTTAGTAGTTCCCAGGAAGGACATCATTTCCTTCTTGGTAGTTGGTCTAGGTGCTTGTAATATTGCTGTTTTTCTGTCTTCATCTAATATTCTGCCTTCTTTGGATATTACATATCCCAGGTATTTAACCTGTTTTCTCCAAAGTTGCAGTTTGTTCTTGTTTACTTTGTGTCCTTGCGTGGCTAAAAACTGTAATAATGCTATGGTATCCTCTCTGCATTCTTGCTGGGTGGGGACTGCCAGCAGAATGTCGTCTACATAAAGTAGAATCTGACTACCTTTCGGTGGGATAAATCCCACCAGGTTACTTGCCATCTCTTGTGCGAATATTGTTGGACTTTCACAATATCCCTGTGGTAGTCTCGTATATGTATACCGTTTCCCCTGAAATGTAAATGCAAACCAATGTTGGCTATCTGGGTGTATCGGTATCGAGAAAAATGCATTGCTAATATCTACCACAGAAAAATACTTCTGTTGAGGTTTCAAATCATTCAATAAAGTGTGTGGATCTGGCACCGTTGGTGCTCTGGGTATAACTGCGTCATTTACAGCTTGTAAATCTTGGACCATACGCCATTCCCCGTTTGCTTTCCTAACAGGAAATAAGGGTGTGTTACACGGTGAATCAGGAGATTCTATTAAGAATCCTTCCTTAAGTAAGGCTGCTATTATAGGTTTGATTCCTATTTCTGCATCCTTCCTTAAGGGATACTGTCTCTTTTGAGGTCTAAATGCTGATTTTGGCATAATAGTAACTGGTCCTGCTGTACAAATAAGTCCTACATCTGATTTCCCTGTTGACCAAAGAGTCTCTGGTATGTCTCGTAAGGCTTTTTCCTCTTCCTCTAGTAAGAGTGCTACTCAGCTATCCTCACTTGCCTGTGAGTGCACAGCTGGGTGTCTCTGTGTTATCCAATTCAATTTCTGCTTTTGTACCCCTTGTTCAGAGAGTTCTAACTGTCTGTTTTTCCCACCTTGTGACTTTTTCTCCTAGGTCTGCCCACTTCAAATTTCTATCTTTAGTTAAGCTTACATGTGGTAATCGATTAGATTTGTAAAGTGCTAAGAATTCCTGGGGCAATGAACAGCTTACTACACTGTTTCCTTCTGCATTCCAGTACAAATTTCGTAATACTAACCTATTAGCATGGTTTCTAAACAGTTCTTGCTCATATTCTTTATCAGGTCCTGGTCTGTTACAGTAATATAGAGTACAATGCAACAAATGCTGTTTGTCTGTGTCTAGGGAGGGGGATTTACTGATGGCTACGTTCATCAGTTCTTCAGTTACTGCCCCTGGACCAGTCGTAACTAAGTCCTGGCTGTACCAATAAAATGTTTTACCCTCCAGTCACACTACAAAAGTATCCATTTGTCACTGTGCTTCCATACCCTGCATAGGTGGAACTATGGCTATGGCAAATATCTGCATTAAGTCTCTGCCCAAGAGATTTACTGGGCATTTTGCAGAAACAACAATTTTGCTTTTCTGCGTCATCCCTGAAACAGGGTCAGTTATCGCTATGTTGTGGGAGAGTGGCTCCCAATACAGCTGTCCATTAGCTACTTTCACTAATATGTAGTCTAGTGATTCTGAATTTTCTGGAAGTTTGGAAGGATGTATCAGGGTCCGTGAAGCCCCTGAGTCACACAGAAATTTGACTTCCCTCCCCTCTACCAGAAGCGTAACTTCCGGTTTTGTGTCTGCTAAGTAGAGCTCTAAGCTCAATAATGCTAAGTCCAGAATTTCATTTTCTTCATCATCTATGAATTCATGTACATCCTCTATTCCTTCCGTCACATTCTCTACTCTTGCTATCACATTTGCATTTGTCTCTTCCTGTTCATTCCTATCCAGTGATTCTTGACTATCATATAGTCATTCCTCACCCTCCTTATCTTCCATGGTTACCTTCTTATTTAGCCTGCAATCCCTTGCCAAATGTCCCTTTTTCCTGCATTTAAAACATTCACCCCTTTTCTTTCTCTCTTCAAAGTCTTCTGATCGTTTATCAGATTTTTTGTTTCCCTGGGTATTTTTCTTACCCTTCTTCCCAGTTTGTACTACAAAGACTTCTGACCCATCTTCTACTGCAAATACTTGAGTTTTCTTTTTCTTTTTGCTATTAAAATGCCTTGCAGCATGTCTTGCATATTCAAGTAATGACTGCAGTCTACTTGTTCGATGATCTACCATGTGCTTTGTAATAAAGCTGCTAATGGGCGCAATACTGCCTTTTAAGAATGCATTCTTTAGCTGTTGCTCATATGGGGAATCATGTGTTGATCTTCAGGTACCTGCATTCCACAATGGTTATTAAAAAATTCTAATAATCTGGCATAATATCTATCAGCAGTTTCACCTTCTTGTTGTATGCATTGATTAATGCATGTCCAGTCAGCCCTAGGCTTCCATTTCTCAGAGATTCGGTCCGTCAGACCTTTCACTCTGTTGTCCAGTTCTGAATTACTATGTGGGAGTGGTCTAAGCTCTGTGTCACGGGGATTCCAGTTGACACTGATCATGTGCCAATCTGGACCTACAATTTGTCTAACTACTTTTTCTACTTCCTCTCCATTCAAATGGTAACTTAACCTCATGCCCTGTAAGTCTTCTAAGAATTTTCTAAAATTAACTTTCGGATGCGGAATTCCCTCTGTGGCTTTCCGGATGTCTTCTGGTGTCCACGGTCTATATACTAGAAGAGTCGGATCCTGTCCTGCCTGTCCTGCCTGTGGATTTGGTACTTCTACAAGTGGACATATCTCTTCCTCACTCATAGCTTGTGAATTTCTATTTATTTCACATAATTCAATATCCCCTCTCAAGTTACGTGCTTGAGACCTGGTCTCGATAGGATCCCTGACAAACGGTTTTGATTTTGCAGGAACAGCTGGGTATAGCGGAGGTGGATCAGCTTGTCCACTCACTTCATATTCTGGTAAAGGATGCGGAGGGGGCGGAGGAGGGGCTGTCGCTATTACCAAGTTATTATCTTCTTTATCTAAGAACATTGCTTTTGAATTTTTAATCTTTTGTTCCCTGCGATTTGCTTCCTCAAGCCACTTGTGTGCCTGAGGGACTCCTAACTGCCGTTGCTTTTTTAGCTGACCTTTCGCGTCCATTTTAAGTTGTCTAACAAGTCTAATAAGTGAAGATTTATCTAAATTGCCATCAAATTTGTATTTATCAACCCATTTTGTATAATACTTAACATTATCGGCACTCTGTAATTGCATGTATTTCGCGTCCTCGGTTAGGGGCGGGTCTCGGGAACTTTTCGTGCACTGATTTCCCATGTTGCCTCAGCTAAGTTAAAAATTGTTACGTAACCCTTTTTATCACGTGGTACCACGATTTTACACCTTTTCACAGTTTATCTAAAATAACTGTCTACCTATTCAGTTTCCCTGATCTATGACAAGACAGCAATCTTTTTGTCCCTGATCTGCACATGCAAATCTCCCTGACAAAACAATACTGTAACAAGTCCCTGATCTAAAACAGAAAAAAAGGTAAATTCCTCCTTACCTGACCCTCCGTGAGTTGATCCACCGGAACGTTGACTCGTCCTCCAATCCCAGATCAGAAACAGTGGCTGGCCTCTTTCGAATGACAATTCAGTCGGAGGTCTTTCAAAACAGAAGAGCCGATGTGGCCACTTCTCCGTATGGGTACATGCCACCGGGCCCAATTCTGACTTAGGCCTAGAGTGAGAGGTACTTTCCGGTCCAAAGGACCAAACTGTCAAAGGAAAAATATACTTTAAAAATGATCAAAACATGGTAGGTTCAGGTTAAGGCACTTTAATCTTGCAGCAAGGAGACAAAAATGTACTAATACAGAGTTTGTCTAACTAGAAACAGGAAATGCTTACATTTTTATACACTTTCTAATCAGACATTGCCTACCAAGCTGACGTAGTGAATCACAAGTTTTGTCATCATCTTTTACTAATAACTGCTTTCATAAAATTCTGCTGATTTATCAACTTTTTGTGAGAAACTTCCTAAGGAAAACAACGTGGCCTTGGCTACCACCGGTTAGATACATGCAATGTTACCATTCAAGGTACTATGGCTAATTCAAGCACAAAGCAAGCAGTTCATTTCTCTTACAATCCTTTGTCTACACTATCTCTAAACTTCTGCAGCTGCACATGTTCTCATACTTCGAACAGAGCTGATTGTTTAAGATCATTACATTTACAGGATATAGCATTGTTCATTTATTCTCTCCTGACCTAGCAGATAACCACCTGCTTCTCAAGTACATTTCCAAAAGGCATAAACATGAATATTGCTGTGCTAGCAATTACTAGGTCAGAAGGCATCTTGCAAGTTTCAGAAAGCACACTGCAGTTTCAAAAAGCATCTTTTCAGTCTCATATGAAACTCAATTTATATATAAAAACAGTGCATATAAAATAGAATGAAAAACATGTTAACTTATTTAGCTTCTAATTAGCATTAAGCATACACACATTAATACATATTTTTCTGACAAGTAACAATAACCAGTGTGTGCTTTGTGGTTTGTGTAATACATACCCACTCATGCATCACCCTCATTGTATAACTTAATTACTTGTCAGTAAATAGTGCACCGCACACAAAGCCACATTGACTGTTACTGAGTTGATTTTGTACTTACTAATGCATTGATTTTCATATGTTGTGCAGTTAGATGTTTTTCACTTAGCATGTTGAATGCACCAAATAACACAATAGAGTATATCATATGAAAATAACACCAACAGATACATATAGGGATAGCAAGCCAGATGTATTACAGCATTAATATAAAAACACCAAAAATTCATGATGTTCATATGTGCTGTTTAAAAATCTCATGAGTTGTAAAATATTTAAATATAGTCAAAGACATCAATCAAGGGTTTACTATGAATAATCATGTCTTTTGTAATCAACATGCAAATATTCATCCCCAAAACATCTAAAACCTTTTGAGTCTGTAACCAAATCAATAACTGTCCCAGGGCCACAAAGCAGGGGGTCAAGCCTCCAGCACCCTTACATTTGGACAAGTGCCACACTCCTGAAGTATATAGATAGATATATATATATATATATATATATATATATATATATATATATATATATATATAAAACACTGACAATAAAAAAATGTATCCAGCACTAGTATGAATATCTCTAAAGTCCATTGTAGTGCAGCATAATGCAGAGTCCATCTCCATTATTAATAGTCTCAAAATGTTAACTGTTATCAAACAGAAAACCTGCATGTAAAAAATGTATCCAAAAAATTCCTTTTAAACTTCCCAATAAATGTAAACAGTCTTCAGAGTACTTACTGTTTTCAAGCAGTTAATTCAGCATAAAATAATGTATCCAGAAGCTTCCTTTTAAATTTCCAAGAAATGTAAACAGTCTTCAGAGTACTTGCTGTTTTCAAACAGTTAATTCAGCACTGATGATGCCAAAGAGATGAAACTGGTCTGCTGTTTTGTTTCTCTCTTCAGTAGCACTGATTTGTCTCTTTTGAAGTTTGATTGATGCCTGTTTGATGCCAGCTGGTCTAAAATGTAACAATTTGGTATAAGGATGTCATTTTAATGTATTTTGTGCACTGCTGAGATTAAAACTGAGAAATGTAAAAAGAAGTTTCTGAGTATATATTTTTTTTCATGCAGATTTTCTGTTTGGTAACAGCATTTTGAGACTATTTATAATGGAGGTGGACTCTCTTTGCATTATGCTGCACTACAACAGACTTTAGAGATATTCATACTAGTGCCTGATGTATCTTTTTTGTTGTTGGTGTTGTACTTTGAATCCTTGCACAGTAGTTGATACGTGCACCATAATGAGATGTGGTTTGCACACACCCACACACACACACACACACACACACACACACACACACACACACACACACACACACACACACACAGACACACAGACACACACACACACACACACACACACACACACACACACACACACACACACACACACACACACACACACACACACACACACACACACACACACACACACACACACACATATATATATATATGGGTTCTCTAGCATAGGCTGCATTTTACTTTTGTTGCCTTCTGTTTTATCAGTCCACTTTGGCCAACATATACAGATAGTCGAGAGATGTGCAAGATCCACTGTCCCTGGGATTGTGCGATTTCAGAGTTAGTGTATATAACTGGCAGGGTGTGTGATGGTGTAGGAGAGCTTTCTTAGGATTAACCTTGGAGTATGCACTGTAGCATGCCCACATGTTTTTGTCAACATAAGTGTGTCGATGTTTCTGTGTCTCAACTATTATCAACTATCTCAGATTCATTATATATAACTGGCAAAGGGTTTGAGGGTGCAGGGGAAGTTTTCCAAGGGTTAACCTTGGAGCATGCACTGTAGCATGTTAATGTGTTTTTGTAGATATAAGTGTTTCGATGTTTCTGTGGATCGACTGTTAATTTTAGAGCCATATATATACTAATTCCAAGATCAAACAATTACACAAACTTGGAGAAGAAGAAAAAAAGTGATAAAAAGGCAACCTTCTTGTCCTTCTTTGAGTCAAACTACCATTATAAGATGCCAGTCACCTTCTAGTGATGATGTGCCGAGTGTCAATGGACTGGCCATGAACAAGCCATAGGCTACTTGTCAGTCATGGTGTCACGTCATATTAGTGCTAAGATAGACCTACACTTGTAACACAAACTGTACAAGATGCCAGAAGTTAATTCCAGGTTCATTATTCTGTTTTTCAAGGGTGAATTATATGTCATGAGGTATGTTGTATTAACTGGTGGCTACATTACTATACAGAAAATAAGTTATTGGTATAATAGGCAATACTTAGAAAGTGTTATGCTCACAAGACACTGATATTACACCATTATGTGGTTAGTACCTGGCATAGTATAACACCCACAGATTAGATGATCCAAAAGGGTCTGTACTTCCCTCTTCCCTGAGCTGACAGAATAACTTTCCCATATGCTAGATATTTTCACACCTTTAGGTGCAAGTGTTAAGTGTGGACAGGAGAGCTCCTGTGGGTAGTTTCAGTGCTTGGCTACACTCGGCTTAATACAAGTTGTATGACCCATTATCACTGTATATATTGAAATTTGTTAAGTTTTTCTCCCATCCCAAAATTCATATGTCTGCAGAACAAAGGATTTTGCATTCTATTTTGGCTGAGACAGTATTATTTACCCACGTCTATGCCTGAACGATAAATGGTCAAGAATAGAATTTATTCAGTCTGTCTGTTACCTCCCTCCAGCAGGCTGTGCACATAACTGTGTTACAAAATCACAAGTCCATGGTATGATTTGTTGTCCAGTAACCATCTAAAGCAATAAGTGACAGTGATTCCCACATTGAAGGAATGGACTGCAGCTGTTTAACAGCAATTAATGCATGCATGCACATGTGTGTGTGTGTGTGTGTGTGTGTGTGTGTGTGTGTGTGTGTGTGTGTGTGTGTGTGTGTGTGTGTGTGTGTGTGTGTGCGCGTGTGAGTATGTGCGTGTGTGCGTGTGTGTGTGTGTGTGTGTGTGTGTGTGTGTGTGTGTGTGTTTATTAAGTGTGTATGGGTGTAAAAGGTCAAGTACAGGGTTCCAGCAAACTCCCTAGAATAGTGAACAGTACCAGTGTTTGAGTAGAACTCCCATTTAGTGGACAACTTGATATATCACTATGATGCTTTCATATCTTTCACATGTACATCTCTTAAGAATAGTCAACCCTGCACTGTGTAACCATTTTGCTAGGAAATAGACATGAAAATTAAATGCTTTTTTCAGGATCATTGAGAAAAGAACATTTCCAGCAATTTCTGAAGGATGACTATCGCACAGAAGCTGTACTGCCCCAGACACAGCCTACACTGAAAGAAAAAGATGTACCCACGAGAACAAGTAAGAACAGCACTAAGGAAAATAAAGTCCGGGAAAAGCAACAGGCTCAGATGAGATCAAGCTATTGGGGGGGTGAGTTAGGGGAGAAATGGCTCCAGGGGGTATTCATTGCAGTATGGAGAGAAAGGAGTATCCCAGATAACTGAAGACTAAGTATTCTAGTGCCAGTGTACAAGAACATGGAGGGCATTCACAACTCTGGGCAGTACAGAAGTATCAAACTCTTCTTACACTGCACGAATGTACTGGAGATGCTGACTGATAAAAGAATACACAGAGTAGAAAAAGTAAGATGGAAGATGAGCAGTTCAGATTCAGATCAGGACACAGCACAACTGCTCCGATGTTTACAGTAAGATAGAGAGTTGAAAAGAAGCTAGAGATGGCAAAAAGTACAGAGTGTCAGGGGGTATCATAGAAGAATGCCAAAGAAGCTGAAATATAAAGAATACAAAACAGTGGTGCAACCAGCGCTACTGTACGGTACAGAAATCTGGGCAGTGAGGTCAGAGCAACTGAGGAAGATAAAGGTGATGGAAATGAAGTGCCTGAGACGTGATAGGATGTGCACTGTGGGGAGATGAATAGATGTGGAAATCAGAACAGAAGCCCAAATAGCTCCAGCAGCAGAAAATGTTAAACAGAACAGATTATGGTGGTTCAGGCATATGTGAAGGAAAGCCGAAGACAATTTTTTGAAGAAGATTTGGGACAGGCAGGAAGAAAGCTGAAGAAAACAAAGATATCCAGAAAAGAGATGGATGGATTATATGAAAGAAGACCTGTAAAACTCAGGTGTAACTGTCAAAGAAGGTAGAAATGTGGCATTGAATTGAGAAAAATAGTTACAGTGAATGTGATGCCCCAACTCCATTTAAAAAATGGAAAAAAGCAGTTTGATGATGATGATGATGATGAGAACAGAGCATGGCAACGTTAATAGTATGAACAAAAATAATGAGTACTAGAGAGTTTAAACATCTTCTGTAGGAATTCCTAAGAAGCCAGGTAGGCCTTGCATTTTCACTGGGCTGAAGAAAATTGCTAAATTGTACACCGCTGCCTTTTTTAATTATGAAGAATAACACTTTGATTAATTTAAATGAAACAGTTGGTATTTCCAAAGAGAAATATGAAAGTCTGACAGACTGTGATGGTTTAGCTGTTTATAAAGTTTTTGAAGGACTGCACATGTGGAAGTCAGTGTATGTCATTCTCTCAGTCATGATGTAAAAATATTCAAACCAGAGAAACCCATCATAACGGGGGAACTTCAGATAATGGATGGTGGTAAGTACACACAGAGTCGGAGATTGTGTAGCTCAACAACAAAAAGGTGTAGAGTGAACATTTGTACAAAGAGTCTCCATTTTTGACATACCCTTCCTGTTGGGAGTACGGTGCATATTTAATGATTTTGTTTCTTTTCCCATTCCACATAAACTGATCAGCCATCTTGTAGGCTTTCATAATCCATGGGTTGGGAGCAGAGAAAAGGAAAAGATTTTAGGCCATATAATATAAGAGAGTGGTAAATTTTATCAGTACGGGAGGAACTTTTCCCATAACAGCTTTAATTTGCTGAACACATTACCAATATTAGAGTGTAGATATATAACTAAATATTTGGGTGGGGAAAAGAGTGTAGTCTATGGTAAATGGGATGACACATTGTTCTTAAAAAGATGAAAAGCAGATTTACTAATGAGGTACACAAACATTTTATAGATGGTGTCTTTTAATCCAGAGTACTCAGTAAAATAGTAGAGGAATTCCTCCATAATAGGAAGCTCACTGGACTGGCAAATGCCACCATGTACATATATAAATATGAAGGATTTCATTTTATATCCATATCTGTCACAACAAGTCAGCTGCTCATTTGGAAAATATGCCTTACCAGCTATTCTGTACCCAATACAAATAAGATTGGGCACAGGGACCACACTTATCTGGTACCTTTCTTTAAGGGAAAGTACAGAGTTTAGTCCAAATTGTTGAGCACGCTTGATGGACCTTGCATGAATCTTGCAACGTGTGGCAAAAGGGATAACAATTCTTTGGCCCAAAATGTTGCCAGGATTTTAGCTTTTCATTTAATCAAGGATATGGGTAGGTTGCTTCCAACCAGAAGGGAGGCCCTTCCAAGGTTAAGGAAGGACAATAATGGGGGGATAATTAGATGATGGTGGCAGAGAGCCTAGAGACATAAAGGCACTAAAGAGTCACATACTACAAAGTGTCTATCAAGCAGAAAAAAAAAATATGCACATTTGCATTCAAGCCATCTGGTCCAGTTGCTTTGCCTAATGGAAAACAATTTCTACCCACCCATACTTCTTCAGTGATAGATTGTTTTAACTCTAGTCAGTCAGTGGAAGAGATCCCATGCAGCTGCGGTTCCAAATGACGTGTCTTAGCTCAAGCAGATGGTGAAAAAGCAGACTTGCAGGCATCTCATCAGCATGCACACTACTGTCCTTTTTGGTTAAGTACCACTTACCCCTCCTCGGATTACCAAGATTGTTCTTATTGATTATTCCTAGTTACTCAGTACCAATACGATGTGACTAGTTTTGTTAGTGATAGGCTTGCTTGAAAAATCTTTGGGCCAATATTTAGCTTCTTTTAAGAAAGGCCAACCAGTACCAAGGCACACCGATCAATCAAGAGGGGGGTAATACTTATTGTGAATGTTGCAAGTATGGTTAGCTTATATCAAAAGCGCAGTCATTCACTTAGGTTAACACCGCAGAAGTTTATGATATTAGAAGTTTGATAACATGCACCAGCACATGGGTCATATATATGGCCATGTGTCAATGTGGTGCATTTTATGTAGGACAAACTTCTTGTATCCTCAAACAGAGGACAGCATTACATCTAAGCAACATAAATTGTCAGAGGGCCAGAAGTGCATTATTTAAGCACAAATTTATACATAAAGGGTCCCATTTTGTGTTTCTTGGTATTGATAAAGTTGATTCATCTGTTACTAATGATAACATAAGACATAAAATATTAACCAGTAAGAAGCATCGCTGGATCATTAATTTGGGGGCCATTCATAAACCAGGTCTAAATGACCATTGGTGAACAATTTTTGTTTTTTAAGTTTCTTTGCTTTTAAAGTTGAATATGTATCATAACAGTTCACATTATCAGACTGTTGAAGGGATTAAGAACTAATGTTTGATATGTAGGTACTGTGTCTTTAACTATTTATCTGGAGTTTTGCTTTGTGAGTTTATTACACTGATGACGCTAGTATGCAAAACCGGTCGACTTCCGAGATTTATTTGCTAGTACACTTCTTGATTTACAGTGCTGGAGTTCGTTTTGGGATTTGTATATATATATATATATATATATATATATATATATATATATATATATATTTGTTAAAGTGTGGACTAATGGACTCTACAGTGTTTGTAATTTGTTAAATAACTGTTTGAGAAATGCCTCTGACAAAGCTATCAGTCTCAGTCTGTAAAATGCTGAAATTCTGTTTGCTGTCCACATTCCATACAACTTAGGTTATGTATCTTGATTGATCACACTTTTCTGTGAACAGCAATGCTTCCGAGAAAGCTTATCCATTACGTTTGTCAGTGGTGAGGTTATCATGTTCTCTTACAGTCTGTGATGGTATGTTTGTTTGCCAGAATGGAGGACTTGCTGTTTTTCGGCTTTAGTTCTTGCACTGCTTTCCAGCAGTCAGTATTTCACTTGTATTTTGCATCTCATTCAGCATTCCTTTTATACTTTGTTCCATTGTTTTACTGTTTAAATATTTCATAAAGGAAAGGACTGGTATTTTGCATACTAATATTCATCAGCTCTTCTACTTAAGATTAGTAAGTATTACCACCATTCCATTTCTTACTTCTATCCCACCCAAAATATAATATATATTTTAAAGTGGTCAGACTTTTATAGTATTCTAGATGTTTCCTGTAGAGGTAACATGATGCCTCACAGATGGACACAGGAATGCTTTAGCTTACCCATGAATGCTTTAAAGTACAAATAAAGTATTTAAAGATTAGAGCAGTGGGTTAGGTGCAGTGTAGTGGCAGGCCATTTGGAGACTGCAGCATAGGCCAATCTGCAGGCATCATTCTCAAATGAAAAAGGAGAGATAAAAGGAAAGAAATTAAAAAAAATAAAATGAATCATTGTTAAAAATCCTCACACACGAATGACGTAACACAACAAAATGCTGAAATAAAAATTGTATCTATGTGAGCATTTCAAAGCATTATATTCTAAGTAAATCATAAGAGTTTCCATCTAGATATGGAGTAACATAATGTAGTTTAAAAACACGACATTTGCAAGCTATAAAAATGCTTATCGTATCAGTCAAATATATAGGTACATTGAAAAAGAATGTTGCACAGGCATTAAACAGAGGTTAGTTCCAAATACAAATATGACTTCTAAAACACTGCAGTCAAACAGGGCATTAAGTAAGCTGTTCTTGAATGTTTTCTGTTCCATTGCATAAACAGCATTTAGTAATGAAAGGCATAATTCCTGCAGTACAGTTTGAGCAAAGGGACATCATTAAAGAAACTGAAAATCAGACTATGAAGAAAGATCTTTTATGTATAATAATAATGAATGGGACAACAGCCTTGAAATCACATAACAGTGAAAACCAAAAAAAAAAAAAAAAATGAGAATAAATAAATGACATAATAGTTGGTACTCATATTCATAGTTTGAGTTATCCATGAAGAGCACCACTACACATATATGCAGATAAACCAAGTGCAGGTTATACGCGCTGACTAATGAAATGCAAAGGCTTTAAAAAAAAAACGCACCTACTTATGGCAAAAGCATAAAGTATGTGAAGGTAAGCATTAAGTACATATGAAGGACTTCGTAAAAGCCTTAGAATTTGCATGACTTTATAGATAATATATATATATATATATATATATATATATTAATATATATATATATATATATATATATATATATATATGTATATAATATATATATATATATATATATATATATGTATATATATATATATGTATATATATATATAT
>NC_056734.1:711833897-711968897 GCF_019279795.1 Protopterus annectens
AGAGCACCCCTGCAATACCAGGCTACAATTCTTACCACACGTTTCGGCCACAAAACCAGGACCGAAACACTAAAGGTGGAGAAGTGTCCATATTCACCAAGGATATTCACACCTCCAGGCTAGTTACCCAACACAATGCATCTGAAATTCTCCAGGTGCAACTAACACTAGGTAAGACTGCAATCCAAATTGTAGCTTGCTACAGATCCCCATCCATGCCCCAAGATTCTCACTACACTTTTCTAAACATACTGGAAAATATTAAGATGCAACCAAACACCCTAATACTGGGTGATTTTAACTACCCTGCCATTAATTGGGAAAACTACTCAGGTACCAACTCCTTTTCCCAACGGTTCTTGGAATTCATAAATTCCAATGCCCTGGATCAACTAATCCATTGTCCCACCAGGGGCTTCAATATCCTAGACCTGGTCATTACCAACATGGGAGATAGATGCTCCACACCATTGGTCACCCCCTCATTGGTCAGGTCTGACCATAAGCAAATCACCGTTGACATCCACATCCCACCCCCACCCCCCAGTAAGGAAACCTCCTTAAAAAAACTTCTCCAAAGCCAACTTCAAGCTACTGAAGTCAGAAGTGACAAACTTCACAACACCCACGCAGATGGGATCTGGAAGTTCGAATTTAGAATCCTACACTTAGGCATTGTACGAGCACATCCACTCGTGCATGAATCATGCCATCTCAAATAGAACCAAGATGCTCTTCTCCAAAAACAGGAAGCCAATCTGGTGGTCCTCTGCTATAAACAAACTATACAACAGAAGGAAGAAACTGTTGCAAAAAAGAGGAAAATCCCAGGATGAAAAAAACTCCCTCACCAGCCTCAGTAAGAAGCTGAGATCCCTCATAAAATCCTCAAAAGCTAGTTACGAAAGTAAAATTGCCAAAGATCCCAAAGACAACCACAAGGCATTCTATAGTTATGTCAAGAATCTAAATGGCAATGCTCAGATCTGCTCTGAGTTACAACCGAATGGAATTAAATATACTGATCCCAAGGATATTGCCAATATCCTGGCAGATCGATTTAGTGCCAACTTCACCCCACACTCACCCCCTAAAGGGCCCATCTCAATACCAAAAGATTGCCAAATTCCTATAATCACAGCCACACAGGTAGAAACCTCACTCTCCAAAGCTAAGAACACAGCATCCATGGGACCAGATGACATCCCAGGCTATGTACCAGAATGAACTGGCACCTCGCCTAAGTGCGATGTTTAATCATAGCCTCACCTCAGGCTTCGTACCCACTGAGTGGCACACAGCTACAGTTATCCCGCTCCACAAGGGAGGATCCACCTTGGATCCCGGGAACTACCGTCCCATCAGTCTGACAAGCCAGATTTGCAAGGGCATGGAATGCATTATCATGGAACTTATAAACAAAGACATTGGCAACCTTCAAACACTAGACCCCACCCAGTTTGGGTTTGTGAAGGGCCGATCTTGTCTTCTGAATCTGACTGACTTCTTCAAATCAGTCTCCAGAGCTGTGGACGAGGGTAAGGCAGTCCACACAGCCTATCTGGACCTCACCAAGGCCTTTGACACCATCCCCCACTCTGGAATCATAGATAAACTTACTAAACTGGGCATAAATCCCTACGTCACTCGATGGGTTGTTAACTGGCTTACTAACAGAACCCAGACAGTAAAAGTAGCCAACTACAAATCCAGCTCTGGGCAAGTGACAAGTGGAGTACCTCAAGTTTCAGTCCTGGGACCACTCTTGTTTGGCATCTACTTCTCTGAAGTACAGGCCAACACTAAGGGACTCTGGCTAACAAAGTTTGCAGATGACTGCAAACTGGGAGCCATTATAGAATCCCCAAATGATGTGGATATTCTACAAAAGAGCTTTACAGAAACAGATGCTTGGTGTCAGAACCATGGGCTCAAGCTTAATGCCAAGAAATGTATAGTTATCCCCTTTGGAAAAAAACATGTACCCATGAATTACCACATAGGTGGCAGGACACCAAACATCGAAAGTGTGATGAGAGACTTAGGGACACAGGTGGACAGTGGTCTCACTTTTGATAACCACATTGACACAACAGTCAGGAAATCCTTCTATGTGGCACACCTCATCACTAAGGGCTTTTCATCCAGAAAAAAGGAGGTCATTGTCCCACTGTACTCATCCCTCATTCGACCCATTATAGAGTATAATGCCCCGTTTGGTATGTACCTCACAAGACATCTGCAACAGCTTGAAAGGCCACAGAAATACCTCACTAAAAGAATCACAGGCCTAAAGCAGATGCCATATACTGACCGTCTAAAAAAACTCCAGCTATACTCTGTGGCATATCGTCTACTCAGAAGTGATCTCTGCTTAACATACAAGGCCATGTCAAACCCTGAGCTGTTGAACATGCTCCACTTAAAGAAATCCCAATCCCTCAGAGCCACACGTTCCAGGGATTTAAACCTTGTCATCACAATGAACAAAACATGCTGGAGGGATAGGTTCCTGACCCAGAGACTCCTCATATTCTGGAATAGACTGCCCATACATATCAAGCAGAGCGCCTCTTTGGCCCTCTTCAAAAGGAACCTTGATGATTGGATGGGAGATAGGAAATTCACCCTGGGGATCATGTCAGTCGCCCTGCTAGACAGGGGACTGGAGAAGTAAATATTGTGGGAAGAAATATCCAGGGAATTGTTATGACTAGGCTTGCATAGGCCCTAGGGCCGATAGCCTAGTACCAACCTATGAACCTATGAACCTATGAACCTTCTTGCAGCTACCTGGTCAACCCACTCTGCCAGCTGGCTAGGCATATACTTCTGTAGTATGTAGTATGTAGGTCATCGTACCTGTTACAGCTTTGTTGTCTGGAGTAGGGGGTTCCCAATCAAGGATGAGAGGTACTCCCTCGATTCCTGACAGATGTATATTTTTTTCCATTCAAAAGCCCTCACTAATGTCTCAACCTTATCCAGGCATAAATCATTCGGAAGGTAGAACCTTATTTTGCTCTCCTTGTCTGACCAGTTCAGAGAGCAGTTTTGTGCCTTCACAGGTATAGCCATCATCTGAAGTGCCAGGAGGAGAAAGAGGAAAGTATGAGCATGGCTGTGGTTCACAGGTTCAGAACCACTCCCTCTGTGGTGAAACATTACCCTAACCAAATCCAGTTAACCAGCGGGGTCATTGCACTAGGTACTGTTATTATTGACAAGTTTTGTTTGATCAAAAATGGTTTGTTACTTGCATGTTTTTTTTAAAGGAAGACATTCACATTTTATGTATATATTGGATAAAAGTCATTAATGAAAACATGATTTTTTTGGCTTACTTATAATTACTACTGCTGCTGTGCATTGCCTTTGCTACATTTTTGGAGTATTACACCTGAATGTCATTTATGCATGCAAGCATTATTAATGTATTTTGTTATTTTTTATAGAAGGAGGAATGTTTTCTTTGCATAAATAAGTATTCCTGTGTATGTGAGTACTAACTCTTAGTAAATGATGACTGCTTTGAGGTGATAAGATGTACCAAATGATGTAAGATGGGCAGGTATTATACTTAATGGTTGTACAACCTCACATACACATAATTCCATTTTATTTTTCCTAAACATAGTCAGCTTTGAGCATAACTGAGGCTATCCAGGCATTCATATGACATGCTGGTGATTTCTGATGATTGCTGCAGACTCTGCCACTATTCCCAATGAGAACCTGAGGCTGCATTCACGAGCAGACAAGAACCGATTAAGTGCATAATTTGCTGTACATGTTCATGTATTACTGTGATTCATACAAATGAGCATAAAAGAGCCTAATTTGCATGCAAAATGTGTAAATACATGAGTTAGTTTAACACTGCTGTATTAACTTGTGATTACTGAAGTTAGGTGGCAAATGAGTTAAGAAACCGTGGACTTTTTTAAAGTAAAAAAAACGACAGAAGTATTGGAAAAAAAAACACTTTAAGATGATAGAAGATTGCTGTTCACTTCAAGAAATGTTTGTTTTTATCATATCATAGACATAAGACAATGGGTTTAGTGAAAATGTAAGACCATCATTAATGAATGGAAAACCATTTATAGTAGCAGTGGAAATAATTAGAGACCACTGAGAACATTATTTTATTTGATATAATTTAGCGATTGTGCATGTTTGGTAGAAATGCAGTGATTTAACTGGGAAGTACTAAAGTGGCAAGGATGTTTTGGTGGCTTAACATGCATGTGTGTTTACTTGGAGATTTATGAGTGTCAGTGATGAATAAAAAATGACAGTATTAAGAATACAAGAAAGTGGTAGATGCTAGGGGAAGTATGCATCTGTTAACAATCTGCCTCCCTTGCTATTGTGAATGTATTCATGATAGTGCAAATATTACTTCAGCACAATTTTAATTTGATGGCCTGAGAGTCTAAATGTGCATGTAATTATTGGTTTTGAGTCACCTAACTTTTGTGTGTGTGTGATTCTGGCAGGTATTCTTTCATAGGTGTGCTGCTTGAGTGATGATTACATTAAAAGCTTTTTTGTGTATGACTGTGGCACATTGTTTTAGGGGTATTAATGCCCTGTCTGCTTGTTTGTGCACCCCTTTTCCAAAAAAGGCATTTGACACATGTCCTAAGGGCTTCCATGAGGATACAGTCCTACTCTTGGTTGACATTATCTTTTCTTTGTCTAGATCCTTGCTGCTACAGCATTCCTTTACCTACAACAACATACAAAACTAATTTACTGAACCTTGATCCACTCATCAGCCCAACAAAACGGCAAAGAAAGCATATCTGCTTTAATCAGAAAATAAATCAAAGACTGAGTACAAAAACATTTAGCTTGACACAGCTCACATATTTGTATACATACTGCAACTCAAACTTCGTGCAGTAAAACTTGTGTACTCATTATCAGCTCATTATTCCTTCATTTGTATGTGTTTATTCGAGGCCATAGTGTATCAGTGTAAATGGCCTCTGTGAATCACACTAGACCTGCATTTGCATGTAAACATCTATGATTGCCTTAATGTATTCTCATAATGACTATGAATACCACCCAGTAACACTGATACCAAAATGGAGAAAGCTTGAAAAGACTGAAACTGAAATTAGTGACTTAGAATCCTGAAATAACACTGAATTCCTACGTGAAAGTAAATGCAACTCTGAACTTAAATCACTCAAAATAAATAAACCCAAGCATATCCATTTAGAAGCCACGCCCTTCAGAATTTAAATATATATATATATATATATATATATATATATATATATATATATATATTTATATATATGCTAATACCACTATATAAGTATACACGACTGTTTTGTGGAAAACTAATATGTATTTTGGGGCTTATGGGGGGCCCTGGATTCCAAATGAGTTGCATGAAGCCGCTTCTGCAAAATCATTGATTTATTTAAATTTGGTGTATTAAATTCATGTTTTGTATTTGCTTTAATAAATGCATTTACTATTATTTCTGAATTCTGAGGTTCTATTACTTGAAGTCAATTTTTTGTGGTTTTCAGGGTTTTGATTACAGGTTTGTAAAATTTAGATATTTAGGCATTTAAGCTTCAGACATGATAAGGAAACTGTGTGGAGAAATTTCATTTTTCCTATAGTTCTTTTTAATTCCTATATTTCTTTTTTTATTTTAACAGTTTTGAAGTGATAAAAGTTACAGTTTTAAAATTAAAAAAATAATTTGTGCACTTTGATTTAATTAAGGGATAGATGTTTTATTAATATAATTAATGCATTAATGAAAAAAAATACTTAAGTTTAAAAGAGAAAATAACTCTAAGATGAACTCAGAGGCTATGACCTATAAAATAACTTCATTCTGCAGTCTAGAGATTGACTCTACTGGCCTTCTTCTGCCTAATGTACAATTTTGAGCAAGTCACTTTCACCAGTCTATGATCTAAGGCAGAGTCTGAAAAAGGACAATATGGATCTGTGTTCTACTCTAGTTAACAATTTTTAAATAAATAAAAACGAGACAACATTCTTCTCATTGGCATGCCATCTCATGATCCTCTCACATTGTATCAGGCCATGTCTACCCAATCTCTGGCCTCGTACTGTGTGGCGTAAGCATGAACATCATATCTCTGGACAGAGCTGATTTCAGTCCTTATGACCAATGACCACTCAAATACATTTACAAGTGAGCATTGATCAGAGCAGGCATGCTTTGAGAGCTGAGACAGTCTTCTCATTGTAAGTACACCAGAGAAAATACTGCCAGTGTTAACAGCATGTGTTGTCCACATCAGTAATCTACCTGTTTCATTAAAATACAAAATCCACAGGAAAGTGTGTGTGAAGTTAAAGAAACAAATGCTGTTTCTGGAATGAACCTGATTAACTGATTACAATTAAACACTACAGGTGCTATCTGTAAGAAGGTGATCTATTTATTCCACTTATTTGGGGGACAGCATGTCAGTCTCTGTGCAAATGCAATTTTTTTTTCAGTAAGAAATTGCAGATTGTGTGTGTATGTGTATGTATCAGTTTGTTTTTTGTAATCTTTATAATATATCTTTACCATCTCAAAGTGCTTACTCCTCTCTGTACTCCTTTCTTTTCTAGACTGAACACCACTCTTAAGTATTCAACTGCGGTACCACCTTTATCATTCTTATAAGAAAAGCACAGTCCGGGTCTGAACTGTCTGCAAACAGCTAAAGTTGACTTTGAGTATGTGTCTACCTGTTTGAGCCTATATTCATTTTCCCCTGGAGAGCACTCTGCTTTGGCTTGTAAGCAGCCCACACACACACACACACTCATCTTCCACTTTCTTTCTTATTCCCTTCTGTTAGCAAATAGTATCCATAACTGATCAATACTATGTGTTTGTTAATTTAAACTGAGACCACAGTAGCCTGCTGATACAAGGTTATCCTGTTTTTCCACCTGAGAAATGGTTAAGAAATGACTTAAAGTTTCAGAGCAGTCCTTGGTCAATTGTTTCTTAAACACAAACTTGTCTTTGTTTTGGCTCATTAGCAGTAGTACAAAGAACTGCCTGTTCACACCCTTGATCTAAACAAGCTAGAGACCTGCTACAACAAAATCACCAAATTCGCCACAGGAGCATCCTACCATAGTCACCACTGTCTCTCACTTGCTGAACTGGGCTGGCTTGAACTCCCTCACCTCCTTCAATGGTATTAACTCTCACTTGCCCACAAACTAGTAAACCATCCACTAAATGTCCCATCCCTCCAGAATCTACTCCAACCCTATCGCACCACCAGACCACTAAGATCCAGCAACAAAAATCACTTGCAGATCACTAAAGCCAATAACTCTGCTGGTGAAGCACTATTCTCTTGCACCATAGCCAAATTATGGAACTCCCTCCCACCCACAATTACCTCCATACCATCATGCACCCACTTCAAAACTTTACTAAAAGCGCACCTAAAAACATGCTGGCTATGCCCTTGCAACTCCCACTCTAATATCACCCACCCCCATCCAACCAATACCTTTCTTTCCACTCCACTAACTACCTTGATTATAGCAAGCTCAGATGCTCATAAGCTTAGTACTTATTATACAGCAGGAATGTCTTATTGTAACATTTGTTAATGTCTGTTTTGTACTTCACAGATAAAGATTCTAGTTGTCTACTGATGTACAATGTTCTTCATCTGTAAATATGTTGTAAGTAATTGCTATGTAAATTGTTAATCGCTATATAATCCAATGTTAACTACTGTCTGTTTATTTTAACTGTGGAGCTTTTCTCCCCGGGCCTCCGCTGAAAATGGACCTATGTCCAGTCGGACACTCCCGGTAAACAAATATAAATAAATAAATAAATAAATGTATGAGAGTGTGTGTGTGTGTGTGTGTGTGTGTGTGTGTGTGTGTGTGTGTGTGTGTGTGTGTGTGTGTGTGTGTGTGTGTGTGTGTATGTGTGTCCGCTGCAGATAGTTAGAAAAAAAGTCCATTTTATTGCAATGCATTTTTGCAAAAAATTCTGCCCAACCTCTGTCAAGCCAGTACATGTAGCTGAGTACACTGCCTGTTGTACTTTCTGTATAAGACGTAAATGGAAAGTTATGAATGAGCCTAGTTCCACAGCCTGAAGAGTAACGAGAGTGCTTCATGCAGGTGTGGTACGGTCTGCTCACATGTGAATTAGTTCACCTTTTATGTTACAGACAAAAAGTACAACTGGATTTTAAGAAGATGATATAAACACTAAGCTTGCTTATAAACAATATTACTGGCAGCCATTACTTGAATCTACCAATAAACAATAATTAAATGTTACATTTAATATCAAATGAGTACTCAAACCATGGAAACATTCATTTCAGTGTGATTTTAACAATATCTGTAATTGCTTAACCATTACAATGTTATATATACATATATATATATATATATATATATATATATATATCTATCTATATATCTTTATATATATATATATATATATATATATATATATATATATATATATATATATATATATATATAAAATAGATATATAGATATATGTATTTTTTATATAGGTGTTTTTATTTTGTGTGTAACCAATCTGTTGATGATCTTAGTTTAAGGAATGATAGTACTAAATGGTTGATGTTTATGTCAGCTGGGTTTAAATACACTGTGTTTCTGAAGTATAGCCAGCCTATTCACTTATGCTCTGCTGACGAGGTCAATAAAAAGACCAAAACAGGCATGTCTACAGTTAATGTGATGTGGTTTTATTGGCCTGAATATAACCAAAAATGTTTATCGCTGACTAAGTTTGCTGGTTTGCAAGCTGGGGGTTATCACTGACTCCCTTGAAGACACTAGTGTTGTTCAAGAAGGTCTATCTCTGACTAACAAGTTGTGTTAAAGCGGTGGTCTTAAACTCAGTGCTAAGAAATGCATAATTGTACCCTTTGAGAAGTCAACCATCCCAGCTAATTACCATGTTGATAATATATCCCTAAGAGTTGACCCGGCGGTCAGGGATCTGGCTATGCATGTAGATGATAGCCTTACCTTTGACCACCACATGGGCACAGTGGTGAGGAAATCCTTTTATGTTATACAACTTACAAGTAAGGGCATGGCATCTAGGTCCAAAGAGGTCATTATTCAACTGTACTCTGCTCATATCAGACCAGTCACAGAATACAATGCTGTCTTTGGTATGTACTTCACCAGGCAATTGCAGCAACTAGAGAGACCTCAGAAGTTCCTTACAAAAAGAATACAAGTGTAACAAACCTGCCTTATGCAGAGCACCTTAAAGCCCTTTCCCTCTACTTAGTCTTCTATAGATAGCTGAGGGGTGATCTATGACTGGCTTACAAGGCATCCACAAACTCAACACTTATGAATCTCCAACATATTCATAAGTCAAAGAGTACCAGAAATACAAGGTCTAGGGACCTGAATTTTGTCTGTGACTTAAACAGAACATGCTGGAGAGACAGATATGTGTCCCAAAACTGCCCCTCCTATGGAATAGACTTCCTACGCACTCAAAGCTGAGTTCATCAATTACCCAGTTTAAGCACAACCTAGACAAGTTGATGGGGAACAGGAAATTTACACTGGGCCTGGGTCCCATGTCCCTTATGGACAGAGGTAGCTTATAAATGCCTGGCCCTCAATGTCCTATTTGGATGCAGGACATCATTATTCTTTTGGGACAACTTGACTAAGATTAGAAAGGCCCCACAGGTTGTAAGCCTAGTAACAGTCTATGAAAAGACTTAAAACGTAAAAAAATTGTGAACATTCACAAGCCACGTAGCTGAAACAATTGATGTCCTTAAAGGTTCATTTGCATATATCCAGTGGGCCTTCATTATGGAAAGTTTAAGGTATCACACAGCAAGAACTTTAGTCTTGTTTTTCTTACAATATATATATATATATATATATATATATATATATATATAGATAGATATATAATATATATATATATATATATATATATATATATTTATTTATATCTATATACATACACACACATGCACACATAAACACATTTTTTTAGCATTGCTGCTGCCTTCTCGACATTAATGAAACAGTAATATACTGACAGGAATGAGTTAAAATAATATGATATAATAAAGCATTATCTCTCTTGTACTAGATCAGTGCCCATTCCTTGACCTGCACATCTCCTATGCCTATGTACTCAATTTTGAATGATCCTTTCAACACTGTTATTAAAGATAAAGATAGCACTGTGATTATGAATTTATGAATAATTTCATTTAGAACATTATTTATATAGCCACTACCACAAACCTAAAAAGTTTCTATGAATGGCTTATCATAGAAAGAATTTCCATGAGAAAACCAGAAGCTTAAATCCAGTTTAAACCCAAAACATAATTAATAGTAGGAATGAATACTCAGTAGCAATAGAATTGCCTAAAGCATATTTCCAGAAGCCCTAACCAGTCATTAGATGTCAGTATGTGTAATAACATGACAAATTTAATCATATCATTTTTCAGTACAGTATACCTAATGCTATCAAATTGTATAAGACCATTTTTGTGTTGGCACAAGAATTATTCACTTGCAAGAGTACACTGCAGTAATTTGTACAGGTTACACAATTCTGAAACTAAACAGCTTCAGATGATCATTTACTGCTGCTGACCTCACTATAATCAGAATGGCATAGTAGAGTCGCTTCTGAATATGCTGGCTCAAGGTTATTGAAAATTCAATTTTATATGAATAATGACTGGAGTTATATATACAAAATACCGATTAATTAAGCAAAAATTGGGTGTACCTGATAATCAGTTATATAACATTGCCGATATTTTACACATAACTATTTGAAATAAAATACTTTAAGGAAATTTGTCGATTATATATAGTTAGACTCTCTACTAATTAAAGAAGAAATAGACATTTTAACTAGTTTTGAAGACTTTGGGTACCACTGTTACAGTAAGATAGCATATAACATGTTCGTAATTCCAAATATTTTTTAATTGTCAGCTGAATTCATTACAGAACTGAATGCACCATCTGTTGACATTCTGTGACTTTAAAGTAGAATACTCAGTATTAAATCACTCAACTGAATTTTAACATTATACCAGCTTCTTCTTTGCTGTTGAAAACCAGTTACATTCTTTTGTGCGTTACAGATAGTTTTGCTGGAAAACAACAAGAGGATTTGAATGGGGGTTGGGGTGGCAAAGCATAAACTGCACTGGCCTCCGTATTATTTCAGCAAAAATATATCCAAACACTATGCAAGGTTGCTCTTTATATTGAAATCCTTTGGTTTCCCAGTATACAGGCTCTCCCTTCTTTACCATAGTTAAGTATGCAGCTTAACTAAGACTGCCCTGGGATGCTGGCTTTTATCTGGACTGGTTTGCAAGGTCATGTGTACTATAGCTATATGAATTTTGCTGACAAAAATCAAGCAAAACATGAGATAATAAAAAGAAAATCAAGTGTATAATCTTAACAGGATTTTGTGACTGTTTCCAAGAGTCTGGAATATAAATAAATCAGTTTGTAATTTTGTGAATATAGCCCTAGGTTGATGAAGCTTTACCCTGATGTAGTGTAACTATTTAGGCCTTCTACATTTTGTTTTTAAATTCTAAAATGTCCAGAGTTTCAGCGTTAGATGTAAAAGTGGTACTCGTGTCATCTATGATGGAAGTGGAAGCCTGGTACATGTCTTTGATAGTGGCAGCCTCTTATATGTTGAAAGAGTGCATATGCTTGGATTTGTTTTCTAGTTTAGAATAAGTTTTATCTAAGCAATCTACCAGAGACACAATTGAATGAAGAGGCTTTGTTTGACTGCACTAATTTAGTGAAAAACTCGGGTTCCTATCAGTTAGAAACTTCAGCATTTCAAACACCATATGTTTGAACTGTGAGGTTCGAAAACTGATTATCATGAAGCCGCGGAACACCAAATTCTTTCCCAGGGAAAGAATTCGGTGGGCCGTTTCTGTGACTTCATGATTTTCAGCACTGTGGTGGAAAGTTACGGGTCAAGTTCAGGTAAGTGTGCAATTGTGTGGACGTTAGGGTTAGGGCACGGGTTAGATGAGTTAGGGTTATGGCACAGTGAGGTGAGTGTGCGATAGTGACAGACTTTAGGGTTAGGGTGGGATAGGTGAGTTAGGGTTAGGGTGCGGGTCAGGTGAGTGTGCAATAGTGATGAACCTTAGGGTTAGGGTTTGGGTTAAGGTAAGTGGATAGATAGTAGTGTATGTACAGTTTAGTGTAGGGTTAGATGTTCATAGGTTCATAGGTAGGTACTAGGCTATTGGCCCTTGGGCCTATACAAGCCCAGCCAAAAAGGTACCCTGGCTTTTGCCACCCAAGAAAATTATTTTCCTGTGCCACTGCTGAGCAGAGCCACAGAAGTGATCCCCGGGGTGAATTTCCTATTTCCTTTCCAATCATCAAGATTTTTCTTGAAGAGTGCTAATGAGGAGCTTTGTTTGATATAGATAGGTAGTTTATTCCAGAGTATGGGAAGTCTCTGGGACAGGAATCTATCCCTCCGGCATGTTCTGTTTATTGTGGTGACAAGGTTTAGGTCCCTAGAGCGTGTAGCTTGGAGGGATTGGGATTTCTTTAAGTGGAACATGTTCAACAGCTCTGGGTTTGACATAGCTTTGTATGTTAGGCAGAGATCATCCCTGAGTAGGCGATATGCAACGGAGTAAAGCTGGAGTTTTTTGAGACGGTCTGCGTAGGGCATCTGTTTGAGGCCAGTAATCCTCTTTGTGAGGTATTTCTGCGGCCTTTCCAGTTATTGTAGATGTCTTGTGAGGTACATACCAAAAGGGGTGTTGCACTCTATAATGGGTCTAATGAGTGATGAGTAAAGGGGAACAATGACCTCTTTTTTTCTGGATGAGAAAACTTTTGTGATGAGGTGTGCCACGTAGAAGGATTTCCTGACTACTGTGGCGATGTGATTGTCAAAGGAGAGACTACTTTTCACCTGTGTCCCAAGGTCTCTTATCACACTTTCGGTGTTAAGTATAATACTGCCTATGTTGTAGTTCATGGGTACAGAGTTTTTATCAAAGGAGATGACAGTGCACTTTTTGGCACTGAGCTTGAGGCCATGGCCTTGACACCAGGCATCCATCTCAGTGAGGACCTTTTGTAGGATGTCCACATCATTAGGAGTTTCGATTATGGCTCCTAGTTTGCAGTCATCTGTGAACTTCGTTAGCCAAAGACCTTCTGTGTTAGTCTGTACTTCAGAGAAGTAGATACCAAACAGGAGAGGACCCAGGACTGAACCCTGTGGTACTCCACTTGTTACTGGTCTGAAGACGGATTGGGAGTCTGCTACTTTCACAGTGTGGGTTCTGTCAGTGAGCCAGTTGGCAACCCATCTTGTGACATAGGGATTTATACCTAGTTTAGTGAGTTTATCTATAATTCCAGAGTGGGGGATAGTGTCGAAAACCTTAGCAAGATCTAGATAGGCTGTGTGAACCACCTTACCCTTGTCTTTGGCTTTGGTGACTGCTTCAAAGAAGTCTATCAAGATTAGGAGACATGATCTGCCTTTTACAAACCCAAACTGGGTGGGATCCAGAGTTTGGAGATTACCAATGTCTTTGTTTATAAGTTCCATGATGATACGTTCCATGGCCTTGCAGACCAGGCTCGTCAGGCTAATGGGGCAGTAGTTCCTGGGGTCCATGGTGGCTCCCCTCTTGTGGAGTGGGATAACCATTGCTGTGCGCCATTCAGCAGGCACAAAGCCTGAGGTGAGGCTATGATTGAACATGGTACTTAGGTGGGGTGCCAGTTCGTTCAGAACGCAGCCTGGGATGTTGTCTGGTCCCGTGAATGCTGTGTTCTTGGCTTTGGAGAGTGTGGTTTTTACCTGTGCAGCCGTGATTACAGGAACTTTGCATTCTTCTGGCATAGAGATGGGCTCTTAAGGGGGTGAGAGGGGGGTAAATTTAGCACTGAACCTATCTGCCAGGATGTTGGCAATATCAATTGGGTCTGTATATTTAGTGCCATTGTGCTGTAACTCAGAGCAGATCTGAGTGTTGCCATTGAGATTCTTGATATAGGTATAGAATGCTATGTGGTTGTCTTTAGAATCAGTGGTGATTTTGTTTTTGTAACTAGCTGTGGAGGATTTTATCAGGGATCGCAGCTTCTTACTGAGGCTGACCAGGAAGCTCTTCCACTCATGGGATTTTACTCTCTTTTGCAAGAGTTTCTTCCTTCTGTTGTACAGTTTGTTTATGGCAGGGGACCACCAGATTGGCTTCCTTTTTTTGGAGGATAGCATCTTGGTTCTGTTTGGGATAGCACGATCCATGCACTCACGTAAGTGCTTATAAAGTGCAATTGTGTAGGATTCAGTAGTCATAACTGTATTGTCCATCTGAATGGGTATCATGATGTTCACCACTTCTGTCTTAAGAAGCATGAAGTTGGCTTTGGAGAAATTTTTTACCATGGTTTCCTTAATGGGGGGTGGACGCAGGATGTGGATATCTGGGGAAATTAGCTTATGGTCGGATCGGACCAATGAGGCGTTGACTTCAGGTGTGGAACACCGGTCACTCATATTGGTAATGACTAGATCCAGGATATTGTTGCCCCTGGTGGGGGTGTGGATAAGTTGATCCAGGGCATTGGAGTTTATAAATTCCAGAAAGCGTTGAGCGAAGGAGTTGGTACATGAGTAGTTTTCCCAGTTAATGGTGGGTAGTTGAAATCGCCCATTATTAGAAAAGAGGAGTGGGAATCCTGGGGCATGGTGGGTGATTTGTAGCAAGCTACAATTTGGATTGCAGTTTTGCCCAGAGTTAGTTGCACTTGGATAACCTCGGCTGCATTATGCTGAGCAACTAGCCTGGAGGTGTGGATATCCTTAATGAATATGGACACACCTCCACCTTTGGTGTTCCGGTCCAGGTTACATGGCCGAAAAGTGTGGTATGAGTTATAACCTGGTAGTACAGGGGTGCTCTCTGGAGCCTTGAACCAGGTCTCAGTCACTGCACAAATATCGATGTTCTCCATTTTAAGGAGTGCCTTGAGTGACTGCATTTTAAGATTTAGACTTCTAGCATTGAGTAGCATCACCCTCAGTTTTTGATTGCCTGATCCTGTTACAGTGGTGAATTTGTCATTTGAACCTTGCCTAAAAAAGGCACTATAGGGGCGGCAAGAACCTTAGCCAGTATCAGGAATCCCAGGGGTGACAGGTGCATTCCATCTCTGGCAAAGCATTGTGGTCTGTCGACCATGTCATCCCAGGCAGACAGATACTGGATCCCCTTAGAATGGCACCAGAAGCTTAACCAATTGTTGAAGTCAATCACTTTGTCCTTGCACTGCAGCATCATTCTGGGTGATGGCAGAATGCTACTCAGGACAAGGGTCATACCTGCCTGGGCTACAAGATCGGAGAGCTCTTCCATGTCTCTTTTCATGTAGTCCAGGTAGGTGCATCTCAGGTTGTTCACACCAACATGGACAATGACAGAGTCATATTTGTACTTGTTGTGGAATGATCTGAGTGCATGGGTTATGTGGTGGATCCTGGAACCCAACAGGCAGCTGACAGTAACCTTCACCTTGTTTAGCCTGGTGAGTGGGACATCGGTGTGCCTGACTATAGAGTCGCCTATGACTAGTGTGTTGGGTATGTTAAGTTGAGTGGCACACTGAGTCTGCGGGCTATGTGTCATTTGGGTTATGTTGGGGGGTAGAGGTTGCTTGCATTTCTGCTTTGGAGGTCTCTGTTGCTTGAGCATATTATTATTGAGACCCTCTGCAAATGTTTTTGTGTTTCTATGTGTGGATTTTGGTGGTGTAGATTTAGTGAGACTATGTGATGATTCTGGTGTGGTGCAAGTGTTTACGTTCTCCTCCTGACTGTCAAGTTCAGTCTTGATTGGAGAGAGCTTTACCTCCAGTTTGGCTAGATAAGTGCATCTCTCACAGGTTGTAGTGTTGGGTGGTAGGAGGAGAGGGTTGTCTGTGTACATGAGGCAATTTCTACATTGCCCCAATATGCCCAGATTCATCAGATAGACAGGAGAGAACACTGGGAGCTGACCATTGGACATGCCTGAATAAAAAAAGTATTTTCCTCTAGATAAGTGAGGAAAGTGAGTACAAGAGCTGTTTTTGTCTAAGCAAGTGAGGAAAGTAAGTACCAAAACTGTTTTCCTCTAGGTAATGAGGAAGGTTGAGTGCTGTAGTAATTAGCAAGTTATTTAGTGCTGACAAGTTCTGAACAAGTGCTGATCACAAATAAGCAAATTCAAGTGCTAAAAGTAAGAATCTGCATCTGGACTAAACTAGTTACAGGAAAGGGGGGAAACAAGTGCAAATGTGGGCTTTTAAATCAAAAAGTTGAGAGAGATGGAAAAACTGCCCAAACGGCCAAAACTACAATTTCTGGGCCAGAACCACTCCTTATGTGGTAGATAGGTTACCTAGTGCTTACCACTCCCACTGATAAGCTAGAAGGCTTCCCTACAACACAGAAAGCTTGGGGGCGGGGGGCTTATAAGCTTACATACAGTCCTGGATACAGCAAGTCTGAATCTGGACTACACTAGTTACAGGAAAGGTATTTTTTTATATATATATATACAGAAAAGTAACTAAAACAGCAGTCAAAACAATTCAAATGCAGTGCAAGCTAGCACACTTGAGTATGTAGCAATGTTAGACCAAACAGTTTAAAAAATGCAATTAAATTAAAAATGACTAAAAACAAAGCAGAAGGAGTCTATTAAGTAGAATGAGGTAAAGAGATGGGACTGGGGGGAGCGTCCCAGATCAAATCTACAGTGGGGGCGGGCAACTGCAAAAACCTCCAAATTTAAACAACACCGGAATAGGGAGGGTGGTATGGGAAAACCAATACCTTCAGCAGAGATCAGAAAAACTATACAGTGAAGCAAAAATAACAATGCACAACTCTGAAGTCAGCCAGCAATTATATAAAATTAGTCAAACAACAATTACCAGTACACAACTCTGAAGTGCCAGAAAAATATACTCAGCTCTGTATATCTCCAGATAGTTTGAAGAGTACTCTTTCAGGACACAGGAAGGCTCCAGCAATGATATGCAGACATTTTTACTAAGAGGGTCTAACTTTATGCAAGTAATCCTTGAGATGGTCAGATAACACACAGGATGTAAAACCAGTTATACCAACTTAAGACACAGAGAAATAAGGGGGGGGGGGGGAACACCTTCAGCAGAGATCTGAAAAACTATACAGTGAAGCAAAAATAACAGTGCACAACACTGAAGTCAGCCAGCAATTATATAAAATTAGTCAAACAACACTTACCAGTACACAACTCTGAAGTGCCAGAAAAATATACTCAGCTCTGTATATCTCCAGATAGTTTGAAGAGCACTCTTTCAGGACACAGGAAGGCTCCAGCAATGATATGCAAACATTTTTACTAAGAGGGTCTAACTTTATGCAAGTAATCCGTGAGATGGTCAGATAACACACAGGATGTAAAACCAGTTATACCAACTTAAGACACAGAGAAATAGAGGGAGGGGGGAAAAACACCTTCAGCAGAGATCTGAAAAACTATACAGTGAAGCAAAAATACCAGTGCACAACTCTGAAGTCAGCCAGCTATGATATAAAATTAGTCAAACAAGAATTACCAGTACACAACTCTGAAGTGCCAGAAAAATATACTTAGCTCTGTATATCTCCAGATAGTTTGAAGAGCACTCTTTCAGGACATGGGAAGGCTCCAGCAATGATATGCAGACTTTTTTATTAAGAGGGTCTAACTTTATGCAAGTAATCCTTGAGATGGTCAGATAACACAGGATGTAAAATCAGTTATACCAACTTAAGACACAGAGAAATAGGGGGAGGGGGAAAAACACTTTCAGCAGAGATCTGAAAAACTATACAGTGAAGCAAAAATAACAGTGCACAACTTTGAAGTCAGCCAGCAATGATATAAAATTAGTCAAACAACAATTACCAGTACATAACTCTGAAGTCCCAGAAAAATATACTCAGCTCTGTATATCTCCAGATAGTTTGAAGAGCACTCTTTCCGGTCACAGGAAGACTCCAGCAATGATATGCAGGGGATTTTAAGTGTATATGTGTGGATTGCTGTTTTTTGGTGTGCTTGTGTCGTGTGTGTATTTCTTGGAACAGCAATTTTTTTCCCTGGGGAAAAAAATCACTGTTCTAAGCCTTCAATGGTTTTGCACTTCGAGGTTAGAAGTCTGAACATATGGTGTTCGAACTTCTGCTGTTTCGATGAAGTGATAAAGACCCAAAAACTCTACCTAAAGTCACACTCATTGCTCTATGTTGAGAGGGTCTGTGTTATTTTGAATGTACAGATTTTCTGAAGGAATAAAAAAAAATGTCTGCTGCTACATTGTTAGTTGTGATATTCCCCACAACACATTGCAATATTTTCCTTTCACTGCTCAGGGTATGAAAAGCTCCTCAGTTTGCTTTTACCTTACTATTTTTATGTCCTTTGGTGGCAACATTAGATTTATATTCCATAAGAAATTTGAGTAAGGACTGCATTCTAAGTATGACTTAGCAATGAAAAGGAAAGACAATGGGAGAGAAGGAAACCATAGCTTCTGTTCAAAAGGCCTGCATTGCAGCCTGTTGACCACAACCTAAAATGTAACTGCTAGATATTGCAAGATGCCAACAACTCATCTTCTTCCAGGCACCTTTGTTACCTGTTCTGTTATCATTTCCTGAAAAAAATAAGGACTTTTTAGAAGCATTTATTTTTTAAAGGGTTGAAAAATATCCTAAAGAGACAATAGGTTGAACAAAGTCTTCATGATAATGATAAGTAGTGAAGGTGATGTTCTGGAATTTTCTGCTTTCAGTTTTTAGAATTTTATATTTATTATTTAGGATACTAAACCTTTCTTAGAACCAGCTTTGAGATTGTAAGAGAAATAAAGCAAAGGTCTGTCCCTTAAATGAATTGAAACAGAAATAATTTGTTGGGTTATTCAGAAAACAAAGGTTGAAGCACAAAAAAGGACATTTTCATTAAGAAGATAGATGAAGTTTATTATATTAATATGCAAGGAAAAAAAAGCCTGAAGCTGGAAAAAGTGATACTTCTTAAAAATAAAAAGTGATTAAATAAAAAAAATAAAGAGAAAAGACTTGTAGTGAATGCCAGGCAGAAACAGCAGCAAAAAGGAAGGTTGCCAATGTAAAAAGTGTTTTTCAGTATTCAAAGGAAGAGAAAAGTAAATTTACCAAAACAAACCAAAGCAGACATAACTTCCAAGCAACAGTTCAGTGAAAAATAATTTAAAATAATATGTATGGGGAAGGGAAACAAAAGCCCTGAAATGGAAAATACAGTTGGCTGATAAGCAATGGGATCAACAAAAATAAGCCAAGGGAAACATTCACTGTGAAAGGGTGGCAAGGAAAGCATAACAAAAGGCATTACCAGTAAGAAATAAAAAGTTATTGTCACTCCTTATAAATTGATGGCATACCCCCCTCTTGAGTATTTTTTGCATTTCTGTTGACCTCATTGCTGAAAAGATGTAAAAAGGGCAACAGTCTCTCAGAGGTCAACAAACAACGGTACATGTTCTGCATCAAAACTGATGTAAAGAGAAATTGGAGGAATTGAGTCATAACCATGACATGCAGAAACTGTTATACCTCTGAAGGGAATCCATCATTTCCAAGTGGCTACCACCATTCAGATAAAGAGATTGCATTTGTTTGATAGCACAAGGACACTGTAATCTTCCCATTCAAGTGCCATAACATTTTACCTCTCATCCATTCTAACCTTTCCCCTAATTTCCACCAGTCCCATGCCCTCTTGGATGTATCTGTCAATCTATCACTCATTCTGGTAGTGTCATACATGGGTCTACAATCATCTGTGTGAAAAAGTTTATTCAAAATCCCAGGAAATAGTCAGTTAGTAAAATTTGCTGTCAATGCTCCGTCCTTTCAACTTTGTCCTTCCTGTTTGGGATGACTCCTACATAATTCTCTTATATGATCTTGTGTACCAGTATCATCTTCCTACCACCACCACCACCGTCTCTTCTGGTCTCAAGTGAGAAGTGCACAACCTGGTCAAGCATGCAGTTCTATTCTTTCCCCTCCATCAAAACAGATGATGATTATAGTTTTATTTTTTTTGATTTCTTACCGATGCCTAATATCCTTTTTCTTATACGCCCTCCAGAACAGCAGGCAGTATTCAAAGTGCAGGCTGATGATTGCAGACTGTTGTTGTAAACAAGAAGAATAAGAAGCCACAGCCTGAACATGCAAGTGGACAACTCAGAAAGACTTTAAGTGTTATTTCAATGAAAGGGTGGAAAAAGACTAGAGCAGCCTCTCTTAACCTGAGCCATACCACCACAAATTCACTGGTAGCACTTCAATTCTTAACTGGATCCTTTTCCCTCTAGTCATGCATTTGTTCCGTGTGTATCCTCACTCAGGTGACATGACTCAGAATCAGTAAAAGAGTTAAAGAATGCATTGATAAACACACAAACCTTTTTTAAAGAACTTGAGGAGTGGTGGTAAATTGTTGGACTGCAAGGAATGCTTTTTAAACAGTAGGTAATGACCATAATATGAGTGATATAATATGAATCAGCAATCAAACTGAATATCAAAAGTCAAAAATCATTTGTATTAAATTATCTTTCACAGAGAACACTGTTGTCTTTACTTCTTAGCAAAAGCAAATAAATGGAAACGTGTCAAATTGTGGATTCATAAATTCATTGCCAGCTATTACTTAATGATACGAGACCAAAAGCTTTCATAAACAAACAAAATGTTCTCCTCTGCATCTCAGAAGATATGAAGGATGTCATACCACACGTACTTTTCATTAAATATACCAACTCATTTTTAGTTAAAATTCTGAAGGACATTTCTTTCTGAAATCTGTGATGACATTCAGCTTTAGTGCATAAACACACATTAATACACAGATGCACAAACACACACACACACACACACACACACACACACACACACACACACACACACACACACACACACACACACACACACGTGCACGCACACACACACACACAAATGCACACATGCACTCACAATGTGGCTGATTGCCTGAATTTTAATATACAAAAAAATAACATAGTATAAAGGATACTTAACTTTTCAAAGAGGTTAAAGGCGATGCCAGAAAAATATCAATTAATCTGATTTGTTGAAAACCAAAAAAAAGCTGTAATTTATAAGGATTAAAACTAGTATTGAAAAAATAAACAGTCTGTCGCACTTTACCTAAATGTAAACAAGCAAATACAAGACTGGGAAAGCTGCTTCATATGTAATTGTAAGGTCTCAAGCTGCTGTAATCATTCCTTGTTGTAGGCTAAACATATTGTATTATAAAACAGTGATTAATGATTTGAAATAGAAGTTTAAACTGTAATAATTTTAGCTGTAACATTTAGTATTACTAAAGCATTTATATTAAGGACAGTGTGAGAATCCAGTGCACATTGTGCCAAATAAGCTTTCTAAAGGTCAATGTACTGAACTAGGCCTTAACTGTCAAGCATATCTCTCTGCTTAAATTAGGGCCCTTTTTCTGTTGATTGTGGTGCCTGTTTTCAGCAGACCTTGATGATGAGTTATTCTCTTCCTTGTGAACTTAAATTACCATAAAATATAAAGCAACACAGACACAAGAATCTGAATGTCTCTGTTCTCATTTTGAAAGAAAGTACCTTTTGCCTTCTGGCTTGTTTGAATTATCCCAAAACTCTGTTATGTTTCATTATTACTGTTATTGTTGCATCAAGTATTTATTATTAGATGCAGTGACTAAGATAAACACTCTTCTTATTGTATTCTTGGCGCAGAAAAAACAATACAAGTTGTGACTGATACATTTAAGACAACTTGCAGTTTAGTCAAGGATTCAGCATTTTGGGACCTTGTTTAAATCTGTAACTGGTTCATGAAGTTATAGACCTACTTCTCCATATGTACATGCATAAACACATGAGCGCATGCGTGCATGCATATACACACGCACACATGCACACACGCACACACGCACACACGCACACACACACACACACACACACACACACACACACACACACACACACACACACACACACACACACACACACACACACACACACACACACACACACACACACACACACACACACACACACCTCTTACAAACTAATACAGATGCCTGAGGTCTGCCCATTGTTCTTCCCATATCACCAGGCCCTTTTCCAGTGTGGCAGTCTTTCCTTGCTTTCTTTTGTGAAGATAGAAGCAAAATATATTTATTCAGTACCTCTGCGTTTTTCTGTCTTCTGTACTCTCCCTCACACATTAGATAGTCCTCGCCAGTTTTATCCATTCCTTCATTTTTTTTTTTATTTAGTATCCAAAAAAGACATTGCTCTCTACTCTTGATATGTCTGCTAACTCCCTTTCAACTTTAGCCTTTGCTGCTTTTACCATCTTTATTGCTTTCTTGTTAGCATCCTTATGCTGTCTTCTTCCATCTTCCCACCTCCTCTTTTGTATCTTATGTACATCCGTCTTTTTCCCTAATTGCTAAGCCCACATTCCTATGTAACCACATTTGCCTTCTTTTCTTTTGAGTCTTTCTTGTTTGTTCTTCACACCCTTCAGTACTCTAACCCTGGCCCATTCCCACAGCTTGTTTACTGCCTTGCTTTGTTCAGGTCTCCTAACTCACCCTTGACCTCATTTTTGTGGCTTTAATTTACCCTTCTCCTACTTTAAAGTGGCATGGCCACTGGGGGTTGACAGTGCCTTAATCTGGATACCCATAATACTCTCCACACTGATCAGGATTGCAGCCAGTGGCTGAACCTCTCATGTTTCAAAATCTGAGTCAACTCTTACTCCTTCCTTACTGTGAAATTTGGAATTTCCCTCTCTGTTGCTGGCAGATTTGGATTGTCCATAAGTTCTTACCATCTTCCTGCTACCCAATCTTTTTATGTCTCCCCCTCCTTTCTTTCATTCTGCTATCACCATATGTATGATATCCCCACCAGCTGTTCTACCTTTATCTACCTTAACTATCAGGGCACTCAATCTAGTTTTAATTAATGGGTACACCCTAGCCCCATTCCTGGTTTGATATTCTTCTTCATCTCTTACCATGCATCTAATGCCCTCCTTTTTGGAGATTGTTACTCCAATCTAATCTCTACCTTCTCTGTCATTTCTGAAAAAAACACATGCAGGCATCTTCATGTACGACTCCCTTTTGTCTTTGGTCCATGCGTCTATAATGCCAGCAATAGTCACCCTTGCCTCCTGTATAACTGCTTACATCTCTCACATCTTCCTCCCCAGACTACTTGCATTACAATGAGACTACTCAGCCATAGTATAACTTACACTTATTTTATCTATGCTATATTTTGCATATCATTTTACCTCCTTTACTGCCAAAATACCTACGTCTTATTTTGCTCCTGTCACTATCCTCTCCATCCTTTTTAGTTTACAGGTACAGGTGTTGAGATTTGTATTTCCTACCCAGCACTAAACTAGAGGTTCTCTCGTTTGATTCTCAGCTGGAGTGCGGGGAGTGCCTTCTGTATGGAGTCTGCATGTCCTCCCCGTGGTTGTGTGCCATTCAAAAGACATACGTAAATGGGCGTGCCTTCGTTGAAGGTTGGATGTCAAGCTGGCACCTCGGCGTTCGTGAAAATCTACTGCCAATCATTAGCAGACTGGAGTTCTGCTGTGGCAACCCCTAACCGGGAAAAGCCGAAAGACAAACAACAACTAAACTGTCCCTTTTTGTTGATGGTGGTACCTGTCATTGCACAGAACTTGTTCACTGTGTCAAGTATCCATTTGTTAACCTTCTAGTCAGAATTCTTACTCCCTTGTCTTCTGGAACAGCCAGTCATTATACTTCCTAATCCTTTCCTTCCTTCCTTTGTGTGCTGACTGTTGTTACGGGTAGCACTTCTGACGATGCTTCTCCAACCTTATCTTTTCTTTCTCTGCCATATCCCTTGTCCTGCCATTTCACTTATCTTATCAAACAGATTACTGGTGCTTATATGCATTACAACTCATGTTATGTTGTCTTCAACTGTCTCCTTTTTAACATTTCCTAACCCATCTAGTTGGCAGGCCTCCTTTTGCTTCCTACTCTCAGGTTTCTCTCTTCTTTCATGCTCTGCTAGCCAGTCCATTAAAATCTCTAGCCCCGATACTCTACAATGAAGGTCCCCCATACAGACCCCACATCCTCTGTAATCCTGAAGGTCTCTTGTGCAGACACATTTTTGCTATTGAAGTTTTCCATTATGCTTTTTTTAATACCTATCTAGGCTTTCGTATTTTCCTTGTAGGACAGTAGTAGGAACTACATGAAATGTTTTAAAAGAAAGCTGGCGAAGGTGGTAAAATATGTAGTGATTGCAGTGTGAAGTACTGGTATGAAGCTATGATGGAAAAGTAAATGAAGTTTGTAATTAGTTTACCTGGGAGGGGGGTCACAATGTGATCTATCAACACTTATTAGTATTAGCAGGTGAAAAAAAGAGTGGTAGGAGGTTCTAAATCGTATATTTACCTTAGAGGGTGGCAACTCAAATGGTACTGGGCTTAAGTACAGGTAGTGAAAAATCAAAAATTTAATCACAATCAGTCTTTCCTGGTGGTTCCCTATTACGTGATCAAAACCTTAGGTTATGGAACACCTAAAGGTTGATCACAAAATGTCAAAGTCTGAAAATTGTGAACGGCTGTTTCCACACAGGGAAACAAGTCATTTGTCCATTATTCAGATTTTGTAATTTCTCCACTGTACAACAATCTCGGAGTTTGTATATTTAGTTAGGGGGTGTGGGGGGCAAAGCCCCCCACTTTATTTCTGTTTATAACTTTTTTTTTTTATTTGGCCAATGGCATTGTTTTCCTGTGTGGAAATGGCCATTTTCGATCTTAAGGGTTCGATATTTTGTGAACGACCTTTAAGTGTTCGATAACCTAAGGTTTCGATCAAGTAATATAGACCCTTTCCTGGCAGCTCTTTTTGATCAGTTTTGTTTAACTTAAATACAAAATGCTGTTTCTCAGCTTTTCATACAATTTATACACAGTTAATCTGTTTAGATTCACAGAATGCCACACAAATGTTGGAGTCCTGGCCATACTACACAAGAGTTTGCTTCCTGGTTCTTACCTAGAACTTTAATGTTCTAAGAATATCACATTTAAATGTATACAAATCTGTGCTTATAGAAGGGTCCTTCCAAAGGTAGTGGCATGAGTTTTGACAGTAGGGTAGGGTGGTTACTAATGAATGGTGTTGATATTTACTGCTATAAATCTGATATTTGGGATTCACTGAAGTCTAGTTTAATGGACTTGGAGTTTCTTTCAGAAATGCGGCTGCTAGAACTCCAAAATATTTTAGGATTAGTTTCCATTATGGTTTGCTTTTCATATAAGTAGGTGACCTTAGTAACTTTTTGCTGCCCTAGTACCAGTTCCATATTACTGGAAATTGTGAACTCCTCTGGTCTGTTAGACTACATCCACTTACACCAGCACTAACCCTTAGCCTTCATTTGTTCTTTGTTACTGTGGGTGAAGGAAGGGGCAGGAATTGCTCCTAAGGTGGAAATAGTTTGTCGGTTATCACCTAGAAAAACATGAGCACTGAATCTACTCTACTATTTGAACAGGTTTGTTTATACAACTATATCCAAATGATGTCCTGCAGTTCTGGACAGTTGAGTCTGTAGGCATTTGGCCTGCAGTTTTAAAGAAGCAGAATAAATGCTAAGGCAGTGGTAGCTGATGCTAGTGTGTAGATGGATGGATTAACTTTGTAGCAGAGCTTTATGTCTTTAGTAATATGTTTTACTAGGCATTGAAGGCCTAATTAATAATAGTTTTGATGGTGAAAGAAGGATTTTTAATGGTAAATAGACAATATGCATATTATAAGTAGTGCTTTGGCTGGAGAGGAGTTAGCATTTACTTTGAGTTTTGTCTTTGTTTACAATATATGTTGAGATTAATAAAAGTAAAGCAGTAACTGAAAAGTACATGAAGTGTTTGGAAAACAATACTTGGTGCAAATCAAGCAAAGCATCAAGCAACACACAGTACTAGCACAAAACAGTTTGCACATGCCCAGTACAGGTTGTTCCAACAGAGGCTTGTCCAAGAAAAACGGAGGAGGGTATAGGCACAATGCTTTATTGTATAAAAAATACTCACATAGTTTACTATGAAAGTAGAGGTCAGAAGTAGATTTGCCAGGCCTTTTTCTCTTAACACACACACACACACACACACACACACACACACACACACACACACACACACACACACACACACTTTGGGAAAATTTACAGTCAATTTAGATTCACCAATCAATGCACCAGAAATCTTTAAGATGTGAGGGGAAACTAAATTACCCAGAAAAAAATCCACATGAACACAAGGAATACTTGAAGAGTTTACAAAGAAGATATTCCTGCTGAGAATCAAACTGGAAAACATCCTGATGTAAGGAGATAATAATCTCTGAAGCATTCTACTTTTCCTTCCCGTACAAACGTGTTTTAGGCCATAATTGTGTAAGCATTCCCTGAGCAAATTTTAAGACTTAGTTTTGAAATGTAAAATTAATATATATTTAGAAATACCTGTGATGCACTAGTTAACCATTATCCAGTTGAATGATTTTCATGTTCTAGCTTTCCAATAGTATTTTGGGTCAGGTAGAATCCCCCCCGTAAGGTCCATTAACAACTACCCAGAAACTTATTTAGATACGACTCAAGAAGTGCTGGATTTAAGAATTTGATAGTATCAAGTTTTATGAGGTTGGGGATTTCATATCGGTTTTACTCATGCAGTGGTCTATTGTGTCAGCTTTCTGAAGTAAACACTGAACTGGTGTTCCTTTTAACACTACACAGAAAATAGTTTTAAGATTCTTTCACAGTTCACAAGCAACTAACCTCAAATTGGCCTAAAATTTTTTTTCTTTTTTGCACTAACCCAGAAGTTCTAAACCTCAAAGAAGAAAATCTTAAGTGAAACACCACTGTAGTAAAAATACAAAAATAATATATCGATGTTAGTAATGAGCAAGCAAGCAAGACAAATTACAAAAAAACTTCAAAATAATGCTCCTTGCTACATTTAGTGCAAAAAAAAAAAAAAAACAATTTGGATTTCCTCCCACAATGCCCAAACTATTAAGTTTCACACATATCAGAAAAAATGTCTGCTTAGAGGTTCAGACCTTTAGACAACATCTCATTAATAAAATAGATCTAATGTCTATAACAGTTAAAGAATCTATTCCAACACTGATTGATTACTTGATATTAAATTTACAACATAAAGTTTCTGATAAAGGTAAACTTTCATACATACATAAAATTATCAGACAAGAAACTTTTTACAGTGTAGATTCATACTGGAATTATTTCACTTCTATTAATGGGGACCCACCAAATCAACAAGATAAACAATATATATTGGAATCTGCTTATAGAACTACGTCTTCCATTGTCTGGAGACTTTATACATGGAAATTTTTACATAGATCTTTTTATACACCTTTGATGTTAATAAAATAAATAATAAAGATAATTTATGTAAGAGATGTAATGTAGAAATTAATGCTATCTGGGCTCATATGTTTTATGACTGTATAAAATTGAAAGAATACTGGAAGTCAATTAATGAATTTTTGCAGGCTCTTTTTACAGATAATTTCATTATTTCTAAATCTCTTATATTATTCAACACACCTGTACCTCAAAGTGTTAAAAAGGTTAAGCTTCCCTTCTAGCATTGGCTAGGAAAATAATAACTAGAAATTGGATTTCAGATACACCTCCTTCGTTCAATGAATTTAAAAATGTTATGAATATAGTGTGCCATATGGAAATAAACACAATTAGGACAAGAACAAATAGAAAAACATCTTATTATATTGTATGGGATAATTTACAAAATTTGTTAAAAAATTTTAATTTCAATAACATGGTATTTTAGTTTAATTAATTGATCTGATTGTAGTGGATGTCTTTGTAAATACTTTAGTTGTTTTGTTGAATATTATAATAATACCTATTTTTAATTACTTGTATAAAATTGTTATGATATTTCTCTTATATGTTAAAACAATAAACCTGTTTTGAAAAAAAGAAAAAATGTCTGCTAGAAATTAGCAACCAAGATTTGACAATCAGTGTGTATGCTTTTAAAACTGTCAGAAATGCACAGAGAAGCAGACACATACTCTCAGACTTTAGTAAGAAGATAGATATTGTGCTGTCAAATTTATAGCTAATGACACAAATGGGTAGCTGAGAAGCAATAGCTTGAAACTGCTGAAAATTAGTATACAGTGGGTTTCCAAAAACAACCTGTATTATGTTAACAGAGCTCCTCTGACCAGTGTCCATGCTACTGCCCCTAATGCACATAAAGCTAATGTGGTGAGATGTGTAGGCTCCTACTCCAAAGAGCCAATATGTAATTAGATAACCAGAGGAAACAGGATGGCAAACTGGAACTTACAATACATTAGAATTATAATATAGTAGTTGGGCAGGTATTGTTGAAAAGAAATGCCTGAGGGTTTAGAAATAACCCTAGCTGTCACATTTGGGCTGCAGTAAAAAGCCCCTGTTTCCACGGTGCAGATCTATTGCATTCAGAGATACATTAGCTGCAATGTGAAAAGGCCTCTTTAACAACTAATTTGAATGTCAGTTAATCACTGTAAACTACTGTGAGTACAAATCAACACTTTCCTATGGTAGTTAAGACGGGGAACTGATGCATAGTGTTAGCACATGCATGTCTCCCATTCACATTGCCATACATACACACACACACACACACATACACACACACACACACACACACACACACACACACACACACACACACACACACACACACACACACACACACACACACTTTACCTGTGTTATCAAAACATCCCTGATATGTCCTCTTTTCTTGCTCGAGTAAAACAGATGATTACAATAAATCTTTCATGCCCAAGATTAGAGTTTTGCACTTCATAGCCTTCAGTAAAGGCATGCTACTGCAAAGGTTGTTAGGTGAATCACCTTCTTTGTTTATTGTTTATAGGAGGAATATTTAAAATGTTGCCCTGATTGAGTCTTTATCCCACCATTAATATTGGCTTTGTTTATATTTCTTGCGCTATATGGTTGATAAGTTTGTTTTATGTATTTGTCCCTCTCCCTCAAAACTTATGAACTGTTGGAATTACTGAATAATGCCCAAGGGCCTTGTTATATATTAGGAAAAACTCACTTTGCTAACTTATAGGTTCACAGGTTCATAGGTAGGTACTAGGCTATCAGCCCTGGGGCCTAAACAAGCCCAGCCAAAAAGGTACCCTGGTTTTTGCCACCCAAGAAAATTATTTTCCTGGGCCACTGTCGAGCAGAGACACAGAAGTGATCCCCGGGGTGAATTTCCTATTTCCTATCCAATCATCAAGATTTTTCTTGGAGTGCTAAGGAGGAGCTTTGTTTGATATAGATAGGTAGTTTATTCCAGAGTATGGGAAGTCTCTGGGACAGGAACTTATTCCTCCGGCATGTTCTGCTTATTGTGGTGACAAGGTTTAGGTCCCTAGAGCATGTAGCTTGGAGGGATTGGGATTTCTTCAAGTGGAGCATGTCCAACAGCTTTGGGTTTGACATAGCTTTGTATGTTAGGCAGAGATCACCACTGAGTAGGCGATATGCGACAGAGTAAAGCTAGAGTTTTTTTAAATGGTCTGCATAGGGCATCTGTTTGAGGCCAGTAATCCTCTTTGTGAGGTATTTCTGCGGCCTTTCCAGTTGTTGTAGATGTCTTGTGAGGTACATACCAAAAAGGACGTTGTACTCTATAATGGGTCTAATGAGTGATGAGTAGATGGGAACAATGACCTCTTTTTTTCTGGATGAGAAACCTTTTATGATGAGGTGTGCCACGTAGAAGGATTTCCTGACTACTGTGGCGATGTGATTGTCAAAGGAGAGACTACTGTCCTCCTGTGTCCCAAGGTCTCTTATCACACTTTCAGTGTAAAGTATACTACCGCTTATGTTGCAGTTCATGGGTACAGAGTTTTTACGAAAGGCGATGACAATGCACTTTTTGGCATTGAGCTTGAGGCCATGGCTTTGACACCAGGCATCTGTCTCAGTGAGGCCCTTTTGTAGGATGTCCATATCGTTAGGAGTTTCGATTATGACTCCTAGTTTGCAGTCATCTGCAAACTTCATTAGCCAAAGACCTTCTGTGTTAGCCTGTACTTCAGAGAAGTAGATACCAAACAGGAGAGAACCCAGGACTTAACCCTGTGGTACTCCACTTGTCACTGGTCTGAAGTTGGATTTGGAGTCTGCTACTTTCATAGTGTGGGTTCTGTCAGTGAGCCAGTTGGCAACCCATCTTGTGACATAGGGATTTATACCTAGTTTAGTGAGTTTATCTATAATTCCAGAGTGGGCAATGGTGTTGAAACCCTTGGCAAGATCTAGATAGGCTATGTGATCCACCTTACCCTTGTCTACGGCTTTGATGACTGCTTCAAATAATTCTATCAGGTTTAGCAGACATGATCTGCCTTTTTCAAACCTGAACTGGGAGGGGCCCAGAGTTTGGAGATTACCAATGTCTTGGTTTATAAGTTCCATGATGATACGTTCCATGGCCTTGCATACCAGGCTCGTCAGGCTAATGGGGCAGTAGTTCCCGGGGTCCGTGGTGGCTCCCCCCTTGTGGAGTGGGATAACCATTGATGTGCGCCATTCAGCAGGCATAAAGCCTGAGGTGAAGCTATGATTGAACATGGTACTTAGGTGGGGTGCCAGTTCATTCTGTAGTTTGTATAGAATGCAGCCTGGGATGTTGTCTGGTCCCATGGATGCTGTGTTCTTGGCTTTGGAGAGTGTGTTTTTTACCTGCGGAGCTGTGATTACAGGAACTTTGCATTCTTCCGGTATAGAGATGGGCTATTTAGTGGGTGAGAGGGGGCGTAAAGTTAGCACTGAACCTATCTGCCAGGATGTTGGCAATATCAGTTGGGTCTATATATTTAGCGCCATTGTGCTGTAACTCAGAGCAGATCTGAGTGTTGCCATTGAGATTCTTGACATAGCTATAGAATGCTTTGTGGTTGTCTTTAAAATCAGTGGCAATTTTGTTGTTGTAACTAGCTTTGGAGGATTTTATCAGGGATTGCAGCTTCTTACTGAGGCTGTCCAGGGAGCTCCTCCACTCATGGGATTTTACTCTCTTTTACAACAGTTTCTTCCTTCTGTTGTACAGTTTGTTTATGGCAGGGGACCACCAGATTGGCTTCCTTTTTTTTGGAGGATAGCGTCTTGGTTCTGTTTGGGATAGCACAATCCATGCACTCATGTAAGTGCTTATAAAGTGCAATTGTGTAGGATTCAGTAGTCGTAACAGTATTGTCCATCTGCATGGGTGTCATGAAGTTCACCACTTCTGTCTTAAGAAGCATGAAGTTGGCTTTGGAGAAATTTTTTACCATGGTTTCCTTAATGGGGGGTGGGGGCAGGATGTGGATATCTAGGGTAATTAGCTTATGGTCGGATCTGACCAATGAGGTGTTGACTTCAGGTGTGGAACTCCAGTCACTCATGTTGGTAATGACTAGATCTAGGATATTGTTGCCCCTGGTGGGGGTGTGGATAAGTTGATCCAGGGCATTGGAGTTTATGAATTTCAGAAAGCATTGAGCAAAGAAGTTGGTACATGAGTAGTTTTCCCAGTTAATGGTGGGATAGTTGACATCACCCATTATTAGGGTATTTGGTTGAACCCTAATATTTTCCAGTACATCAAGAAATGAGGAGTGGGACTCCTGGAGCATGGTGGGTGATCTGTAGCAAGCTACAATTTGGATTGCAGTTTTGCCCAGAGTTAGTTGCACTTGGATAACCTTGGCTGCATTATGCTGAGCAACTAGCCTGGAGGTGTGGATATCCTTAATGAATATGGATACACCTCCACCTTTGGTGTTCTGGTCCAGGTTACATGGCTGAAAAGTGTGGTATGAGTTACAGCCTGGTAGTGCAGGGGTGCTCTCTGGAGCCTTGAACCAGGTCTCAGTCACTGCACAGATATCGATGTTCTCCATTTTAAGGAGTGCCTCAAGTGAGTGCATTTTGAGATTTAGACTTCTAGCATTGAGTAGCATCACCCTCGGTTTTTGCTTGCCTGTTCCCTTTACGGTGGTGAATTTGTGATTTAAACCTTGCCTAAAAAAGGCACTATAGGGGCGGCAAGAACCTTAGCCATTATCCGGAATCCCAGGGGTGACAGGTGCAGGCCATCTCTGGCAAAGCATCATGGTCTGTCGACCATGTCATCCCAGGCAGACAAATACTGGATCCCTTTAGAATGGCACCAGAAGCTTAGCCAATTGTTGAAGTTAATCATTTTGTACTTGTACTGAGGCATCATTCTGGGTGATGGCAGAATGCTACTCAGGGCTAGGGTCATACCTGCCTGGGCTACAAGATAGGAGAGCTCTTCCATGTCTCTTTTCATGTAGTTCAGGGAGGTACATCTCAGGTCATTCACACACATATGGACAATGACAGTCATATTTGTACTTGTTGTGGAGTGACCTGAGTGTGTGTGTTATGTGGCGGATCCTGGTACCCGACAGGCAGCTGACAGTAACCTTCTCCTTGTTTAGCCTGGTGAGTGGGGCATCAGTGTGCCTGACAATAGAGTCACCTATGACTAGTGTGTTGGGTACATTGTTTTGCCTTATTGGCTGTGGTTGAGTGGCACACTGAGTCTGTGGGCTATGTGTCATTTGGGTTGTGTTGGGGGGTGGAGGTTGCTTGCATTTCTCTTGCTTGAGCAGATTATTATTGAGAGCCTCCGCAAATGTTTTTGTGTTTCTATGTGTGGATTTTGGTGGTGTAGATTTAGTGAGACTATGTGATGAGTGTGGTGTTGTGCACGTGTTTACCTTCTCCTCTTGACTGTCAAGTTCAGTCTTGATTGGAGAGAGCTTTACCTCCAGTTTGGCTAGATAAGTGCATCTCTCACAGGTTGTAGTGTTGGGTGGTAGGAGGAGAGGGTTGTCTGTGTACATGACGCAATTTCTACATTGCCCCAAGATGCCCAGATTCATCAGATAGACAGGAGAGAACACTGGGAGCTGACCCTTGGACATGCCTAAATAAAAAAACTGTTTTCCTCTAGATAAGTGAGGAAAGTGAGTACAAGAGCTGTTTTTCTGTAAGCAAGTGAGGAAAGTAAGTACCAAAACTGTTTTCCTCTGGGTAATGAGGAAGGTTGAGTGCTGTAGTAATTAGTAGGTTATTTAGTGCTTACAAGTTCTGAACAAGTGCTGATCACGAATAAGCAAATTCAAGTGCTAAAACTAAGAATCTGTATCTGGATTAAACTAGTTACAGGAAAGGGGGGAAACAAGTGCAAATGTGGGCTTTTAAATCAGAAAGTTGAGAGAGATGGAAAAACTGCCCAAATGGCCAATAAGTACAATTTCTTGGCCAAAACCACTCCTTATGTGGTAGATAGGTTAACTAGTGCTTACCACTCCCACTGATAAGCTAGAAGGCTTCCCTCCGACACAGAAAGCTTGGGGGGGGGGGGCTCAGAAGCTTATATACAGTTCTGGATACAGCAAATCTGAATCTGGACTACACTAGTTACAGGAAAGGTATATATATATATATATATATATATATATATATATATATATATATATATATATATATATATATATATATATAGACATATATATATATTTATTTTATTTATTTTATTTTATTTTACATTTGTTGACCGGGCTGTTCCGACTGGATATATGTCCATTTTCAGCAGAGGCCCGGTGAGAAAAGCTCCAAAAGCATACATTAATAACAGAGAAAAAAAACAATTAACTATGAGAAGATTCATTAGCATATATTTGCAGAAGAAATATTAGAAATTAACTACAAAAACTATAAATTTAATAGGTGTACAAATTGAGCATGATAGAAGAAATAGGGAAGTGTTAGTTGAAGTTCTGTAATCAGAAAAAAAGGAAGTACTTGTGAGGATATAGAAAACTACTCAGGGTTAGTACATGGGCAGAGCCAGTGGGTTTTGAGGTGAGATTTAAGTTGGGATTTAAAGCAGGGAGGAGAAGAGAGTGCAGTGAGATTGTCAGGAATGGAGTTCCAGACTTTTCCTTCTGTGTTTGAGAACAAAGAGTTTCCGGCCATGTTATAGGGTTTACAAGTGAAAATAAGAAGTTTATTAGAAGAGCGTAGGCTTTTAAGATTGCAGTAAGGAGTAATAAGAGTAGTGAGTATGGGAGTATTAAAGGGTTTATACAGGATTTTATGACCTATGGAGAGTTGGTGAAATAACAGATTAGTGTAGATAGATGAGGCATAAAGGAGGGTGGAAATTAGGTGTGAGTGGGCGATGGATGTTCTGGCAAGTGGAGTAAGGAATGGGTTAATTCTGTACAATGAGCCTAGTTTTCTGTTAAGTAGTTTTAGAGTATTGTTAAGGTGAGTGTCAAAGCTTAGATTGTTGTCAATCTCCACTCCTAGGAGCCTGGTAGTTGGGTCGGGGGAAATATAGGTGCCATTACTTGACAAGACAGAGAAGTTGAGTGGAGAGGATTTACGGGTGTGGCAGAAAAGTAATAATTTGGTTTTCTTGGAGTTTAAGATTAAGCATCACTTTAAGAACCACATTTCAACAGTTTGGAATGTCTGTTGGGTGATAGAGTGAAGTTCGGAGGGGGAAGATGCAGAACAAATCAGACTAGAATCATCTGCATATTGTATACAGGTTGCAAGAGGAACAGTAGTATGAAGATCATTAATGAAAACTAAAAACAGAAGAGGGCCAATAATTGAGCCTTGAGGAACTCCAAGGGAAATGTGTAGGTGGTTGGATAAGTTATTGTGCCAAAGATATATATATATATATATATATATATATATATATATATATATATATATATATATATATATACACATACATACATACATACAGAAAAGTAGCTAAAACAGCAGTAAAAACAATTCAAATGCAGTACAAGCTAGCACACTTGAGTATGTAGCAATGTTAGACCAAACAGTTTAAAAAATGCAATTAAATTATAAATGACTAAAACCAAGTGCAGAAGGAGTCTATTAGGTAGAATGAGGTAAAGAGATGGGACTGGGGGGGGGGTCCCAGATCAAATCTGCAGTGGGGGCGGGCAACTGCAAAAGCCTCCAAATTTAAACAACAAGACAGGAATAGGGAGGGTGGGTATAGGAAAGCCAACACTTTCAGCAGAGATCTGAAAAACTATACAGTGAAGCAACAATAACAGTAAAATATACTCAGCTCTGTATATCTCCAGATACTTTGAAGAGCACTCTTTCAGGACACAGGAAAAACCAGTTATACCAACTTAAGACACAGACAAATAGGGGGGGGGGGCACCTTCTGCAGAGATCTGAAAAACTATACAATGAAGCAAAAATAACAGTGCACAACTCTGAAGCCAACCAGCAATGATATAAAATTAGTCAAACTACAATTACCATTACACAACTCTGAAGTGCCAGAAAAATATACTCAGCTCTGTATATCTCCAGATAGTTTGAAGAGCACTCTTTCAGGACACAGGAAGGCTCTGTTAATATAGTGTTAATGCTGATGTTTCATATGACAAGGGTTCAGAGTTTTCTACCCTTTGCAATTTATTTTATTTTTTTCAATTCTTCTTTCTTATTTGGTGTCTAATGGTGATGCAGATAACGAATTTATTTTGTGGGAGGTAGGAGGGTACAGGGTAGGAATCCCTTTTCTGTACCTTTAAGTATGTAGAATATTCCCTGAGTCTAGTATTCCCCCCAACCCACATTGTATTACATGTTTTTGTCTTTTTTTTATTAGTGCCCCTAAAGTATGTTGCTAAAGTGTTCTCCCTGGTGGTTAGTTTTCTTTCCTAATCTTGCTAGGTTTAAGTGCCATTAAGGCATGAGATGACAGTGTAATCCCTGGTGGTTAGTGTTCCCCATGATATAATGTTGCAAGGTTTTCTCATTAGTCTATGGATGTGTGGAAGTATAACAGTCACTCCAACCCAATCACCCCTCCAAACATACACACACACACACACACACACACACACATGGCCCCCTCTCCACATACACACACACGGCTCCCTCCCCACCCGGTTGTCATGGACACACACCCATTCAGGTGTGCACACAATCATACAGATACACACACACACACACACACACACACACACACACACACACACACACACACACACAAACACACATAGACCTCACCTACTCTCTCACTAACCTGTCCTTTTGTGACCTCCCAACCAGACATCCACACATGCAGCACCTCACATACACCCCACCCAAAAAAATACCTAACTGATAAATTCCCCAGTACTTACCTCTTCTTCACTGGATGAACATAGCCTTTTGGTATGTTTTACAACACGAGTGATCAACAATGGTCATGCTAATTTAAGCAGCCAAGAGATTCTCTGAATATCTCTGCTGCATAAATTCCTTGCTGTAGGCATCTCTGAGAGACAGCGTATTGATAAATTGCATATGTCTGTCTCCTGGAATACCTCTTTATCATCTGTCATGGCAATGGAGACAACCCACAAGGCTTCCAGCCCCCCATGGTGGTACAAGCCTTCATGCCAAAGCACTGTGGTAAGGCAGTATCTGAATACAAAAACATTGCTGTGAGGTGTACACCATGTACATCTCATGGTAAATTTTCTGATTTAGTACATCTTTCTAGTCCAATTACTATAGCATCTCTGAAGACATTTGATTGCTCAACAGTTCTGTAGAAGATGATATTGACACCAAGTTGCTTGAAGTATGTTTAACTGCAGCAGATTTTTTTAAAATAAAAGTTTGTTACTCTTAACGGAAAAGCACTTATGTAGCAGAGTTAAAAAATACAGTTTTCTAAGTGTGTGTGTATGTGTGTGTGTGTGTGTGTGTGTGTGTGTGTGCGTGCGTGTGTGTGTGTGTGTGTGTGTGTGTGTGTGTGTGTGTGTGTGTGTGTGTGCGTGCGCGCGTGTGTGTGTGTGTGTGTGTGTGTGTGTGTGTGTGTGTGTGTGTGTGTGTGTATGTTTGTGTGTGTGTGTGTATGTGGAGTAATGGGGGGGGCACTTTTGGCACAATGCCAGGAGCAAGTTATAGTCTTTGCAGCATCAACAAAGTAATAATCAGCCCTTGGACCACCACATCTCATCTTAGGAGTCTAATTCTGAAAAGTATTATTCCTTGGGAAACTACCTGTATAACATTACATGCTTACGGATTATTGATGTTTGAAATATAGCTACTGCTCACTAACCATGAAAATGACAGTAGTAAAGTCTTTAACACAGACAAAGATAGGAAAATATGCAAGGTTGTGGTCACTCCAATGGGGATGATAAAGTTGATAATGTTAAAAGAAACATTTAATTTGCTGCATAGTCTAATCATAGAATACTCTTCCAAATGTCCAAGCATAGTAATATAACCCTGAAATTGATAGCCACATGAGTGGCAGAAGCTTTTAGTAACCAAACAGAAAATGGCTCAGTCCTGTAACAGTCTGTTTTATATAAAGATAAAACACAAATATCTCAAAGAATTGCTGATTAGTTCAAGGACAGGAAACCCATCATCAAAACCAAGGATGCTATATCAAGAAAATTTGCTGTCATGAAAGGTATACCATAGCGATCAGTTCTGGGGCTGCTTTTAGTCGGGTTCCTATTAGAACAATGAAATAGCAGAACAGTGAACGTGCTTAGATCGACCCAACTTGATCGAAGCTGCAGAACCTCAAATGGGCAACAGCGATTTTTTTTCCCAGGGAAAAAATTGATGGGCCATTGTCAGGGCTTTGCTATTTCCTCCACTGTAGTGTGATCTTGGAGTTGGTATATTTAAGTAGGGGAGGTGTTGGGGGCAGAGCCCCTCCAAATTATTTTGTGTGTAGAAGAGGCTAAAAAAGTAGCCATTGGAGTTAGTGATATGTTCATTAAAAGAAGCTGTTGAACAATTGGCTCTAGGGAGCTATAATAAAGTGTTTGGACAGAGAATAATGAGACATAATAATAGACATAGATATGAATTAAGGATTAATAATAAAAAAGAATGGGATTTACAACAAATTATAGGCTTTAGGTCCAAACACACTATCTTCTCAAATGAATTGCAAAAAAATGCTTGTTGGTTTCTGGAATATAATAAAAAGAGACGCACCTTCACTTAAGAATTTACAATTTAAATGTTCCTACAAAATAGGTAGGAATCTTAAAGATTTTTTGGTCCATAGTGTTTATAAAAGACCAAATGATGTAATAAGAAATATAAGTTTGGATATAGGCACCAAGCCATGTGGTAAATGTTCAATATGTCAATACATAACTAAAACTTTTGAAGAAATAAATGGTAACAAATTTGAAATGAAAAGCAGTTTACATGTAAAAGTGTAGGTGTGATCTATGCTATCAGATGTGAATGTAATAAATTCTATGTGGGAGAAATGAAAAGAAGTTTAGCTGAGTGAGTTAAAGAACACATAAGAGATATAAAAAAATCATAAAATAGTCAGTCTTTTGGGAGAACATAGTAATGTTGAACATGGAGGTAGTCCTTTAAAATTTAAAGTCACAGTGTTAGAACAAATTATCTCTACTTATGCAAGTGAGAGTAGGGTAAAATATCTTTTGGGAAAGAATCCATTCTAATTTTAAAATATATTACTTTACAGCCCATGGGTTTAAATAAGGAATGTAATTGGAAGAGTTTTATGTAATATTCATGCATTATTGTTTTTAACATTTGTTATACAGTTTAGAATGTGAAATGTTCTTATTAATTGGAATTCTAGTGAATTATTTAATTAATTGAATAATTGGTATTGTGTATAAATGTCAGGTTTAGTTTAATTCATTACTCTGTAAAGACTGTTTGGCCGAGGCGCTACGAGGTTACATTGTGAGGTTATACTGATTTATGTGCTGTTTAAGCTATACGCAATTATGATTTTGTCATAATACCAACTGTCATTTCAGTCCATTGGTTTACTGATTTGTGGATTCTCTTCATTGATGCTGCTTATCAAATTCTGCAGTCGCTGAATAAACTACACTTTTGTTATTTACTTTAAGAAGTGGAGTTCCTAGCATTTAATGTTTTTTCGTGTTTGCTATCTTTGTGGTTCGTGTATTTTGTATTTAGATTTGTTTTTTTTTTTTGTGTTGGCCCAGCGATTTTTGTGACCATTCAATATTCAGCAGTTTCGATCATTTTGGGTCAATCTAAGCGCATTCGCTGTTTTGCGGTTTCATCTTTCTAATATAGACCCTTTTAGTCAACTAATTTATATCTACTCTGCCAACAGCCCATAAATACTGGGTATATAGGTTCACTGTTGTTGCCAAACTATCTAGTCTGATCAAAAATCTCTTATTTAGACAAACTTATCATTGGCTGAGTAACCACTAGATATAAAACTAAAACAAATAACAATAATGATCCCAGTATTCAGTAGTAACTTATTTATTTTAAGATCGTTATTCTTCTTGTTTTAGTTTTATAATTAGTTTTTGAAGTTTGCTTGGTCAAAGCGAGTAATCACTAAATAAGTTTTAGTATTCGCAAATGTAAAGTATTACAAATAGGGTATCTAATTAACCTGTGACTGTATGCATGGAATCACTTGCTCTAGAAGGATGCATTTATTTTAGAGACCATGGGGTAAACAACAAATTGATATTTGACACAAATAACCATGTGGGTAAAAAAAGTTTTAGATTATTATAAGATCTGTTTTTAAATCAATTTCTTTAAGGTATTTTTTCCGGTATGGTCCTTTCCACTTTTTTAATTTCTCCAAGCATCTTGGTTTTCTAATATCATGATGAAATGGACCTATTCCTAAGTCAGGATACAACTGAAGTTCAATGGAATTAGTATTGCTTCAGTCTTTGATGATCGCCAAGAGTGCTCTTCTCAGCACCCACAATGTGCCCAGAATTGCCTCTTTTTGCAATTCATAAGGGGTTACATATATTGGTAGTGTATTTAAGTATGATTGCAAATTTGGCATAGTTAGGCTACTGCTAGTATATATTTTTTGTTTTTGCACATATGATACTAGTGATATCAACAAAGTAGAAAAAATCTGGAAGTATTATATAAAATGTTCATGCTTCAGGAGAGTCAGTTATGAAGAAAGGCTGAAATGTCTGAAGTTACACTCAGCAGTGACTTGATTTGTAAATATAAATGTTCCAAAGACACTATTTTACTGGCAGCAAAATGCTTTAGCTTTTCTTCTTATAGCCACAACATAAGAAATAAGCATCTGATAATTGCTATTAACAGATTTTAAGGAAGCAGGACTTTTTTTAACATACAGTAAAGAGTCGATTATCTGAACTAATTGAGACCTAGGGTAGTTCAGATAATCAAATTGTTCGGATAATAAAGCTTATAACTGAAATGGATAAAAAGCATCTAAAATTTTGTTTTTTTTCTACACTTTTCAACCATTCAGCAATTCCAATGGACAATAAAGAATATTTTTCACACACAAGCTGGCTACAAGCTCAAAAACATGCTCAAGCAAATATGTATAATGTTAACATATTCAGACTTTATGATTTTTCCTACCCAAAAACTTTGGAAGGCTGGTTCTGATAATTGACATTTCTGATAATCGACGTTCGGATAATTGACTCTCTACTGTAACAGAGTAGCCAGGTATATATACCACATACTTAACAGTTAGAAAAATCATCATCCTTAAAAATCTTTAAGAACCATATTTATGTCTTATTTAGTGAATAAATAGGCATGATTTACTTCTTATGAAATAGGGTCTGTTATGAACTCATTTTAAATCTTGACCTTCCAAGTAACTTTGTAACACTGTAATCAAAGAAAGGACACACTAAAGCTCTGTGGCATAGAGGAGTAAAGCCCTAATTATGATGTAGATGATCTCAGTCTGAGAAGTGGTTCAGGCACTGAAGAGCTGTGCAGGAGGATGGAAAGGAGTAGCAAATACAGGCTCACCCATCATGGGGGGGGGGGGGGCAGTAGCTCTATTTGTCCACTTGCAGCCATGTTAATGGCCACACCCACAGATGGGAGTTAGATGCTCCCATGCAAGTGATGGTAGTAGTTCTACACAGTACGTGCATGCATGGCAGGATGCACTGTTGGGAACTACTACCACAGTGATGTGTGCATTCATACCAGCCACCTTGAGGAGGGGTTGTGTATTATTAGAAATGCTGCAGCTTTCCATTGTAGTATACTCTAATATTCATATAATTCAGTGAAGCAAACCAAGTATCTAAACTTTGTACTTACTTTTCAGCTGAAAAATATGGCCATTGTCATTTTTAATATATGTTTGGATATCATTTAATTCATTCATCTAATCTCAAACTGTTAATCAGTAATGCAGTTTTTTAAACACTGGTTTCTTTTCTTTGTAATTAATGACTAAATGAAAATATTGCAAATGTTATTACTAATACATAAATGTTTAAATAAATACCTGATGCATGTTTGTGTGCTGTGTTATATTTCTACTAATTAATTCTTTGACTCAGATTTACCTGCTTGTGTTGCTTATTTGGTGTTGTTTATATAACGATACAAACACGAAAACATCTAGAGTATACCTAAAATGTAATATTTCACTAAGTACTAAAAAAAGGAGTGTTAAGTATTTTGTTCATACAGTGACCATCTAATCCATCCATCCATAAACTATTTGCCATTTTTTACATTAGGTAGGGGTATCATTTCAACAGTGACAATCATCTAGAACCAAGGTTCACAGTGTCGGGTGACCATCTAATAACTTGCAATAATCTGGTGTCCCAGGTCCTCAGTATTTCATCAATTATTTTATTTGTATAATTGGATATTTCATCATTTTTCAATGAATAACATTTTTATCTGGAGACTTTTTGATATTAGTACACAGAGAAAAAAATCCCTAATATTCCCTTTCCTTTATTTTCTATTCTTTCAGATGCTCCTAAAATTTGTGCAAAGATATCATTCAGCTGCTCAAAGAAAGGAAATTACTGTCTCTATAGCAAATCGAGTTTTATTATCAGCAGCCAAGAGCCTCAGGTCTGGATTCGTATCATGTTCCTGTTCCAGCAGGTAAGTTCTCTTTATTGGTTCACACACCAGAGCTTCTTAGGGCAACCATTAAGATCACAGATGTAAAAAAAATGCCTGTTATAGCTACAAATGTGAGTGAATAGGCAATGCATCTTATTATAATATTCTCCTAGCTTGTTCGAGTGGGTTACATTTTTCCTGATTCTAATTATTACAGCTATATCCAGCAACGTTTCTTTTTTCCATGGTATTTAGAATTAATTTGAATTAAATTGTTGTGGTAAAAAATGACCCTCTTAAGAAAAAAAAGGACTATTATTTTCTGGCTAAGAATGGAGAAGCAGAATTCTCTGTATCATCATATTTTCCAGATATGTTCTAGTCATGCTATTAAGAATTAATAATCAGATCTGCAGTCTTTGAGTGATAAGACATATTCTCAAAGTGGGCACTAGACAGAAAAAATAGTAAAAAATGTTATGTTCTGCAAAGAATTATGGAAATCAAAGTTGAACATAAATGGCCAAGACGTTTTGTGCTTTTGTAATTTCAAATATAAAATAATCTACCTTTTGGGCCTTGGTATTTAAAGACCCCATTTTGTTACCAGGGATTCAAGTGTCCCTTAGCTCATTCGCATGGCCACTGTGAGTTTAAGCAAGGTAAGTCTGTCAGCTTTGGGTGGGATTGGGAAGGGGTGAGAGCATAGATGAGGTCAGGAGAGGGGGGTTTAGTTTAGGGAGGAGGAGCTTTAGGTATATGGAGTGGCAAGGAAGTTTAGGGCTAAGCAACCATCAGGAAATTTTGATGTAAGGAACATGAAGCCAGTGAGGTTTAGGGAAGAGAAGTTTTAGTGTTACATAGGGCTAGGGGAGTTTAGGGTTGGGAAATGATTGCAAACTTTAGGTTTTGAGAGCAGGAAGAGAGTTTTAGGTTTAGCAAGCTGGAGGGGAGTGCAGGGCTTGTGATTGGGAGTGGAGTTTTACAGTTTTGGAGCTTACTGGAGACCTTAGGTTTATGAAGAGGGAGGAGAGTTTTAGGTTTATGGAGTAATTGGGGACTTTAGAGCTAGAGACTGGAGAGGTATGAATAGGGTTAGGAAATGGGTGGGAGTTTTAGGGTTAGCGTTAACACTTCTGGTAGGCTATGTAGTTCAGTAGTGTCAGGAGCGTGGAGGACTAGATAATTAACTAGGAATGACTCTAAAGCATACTCCTCAGCCTCTTATTGGAAGAAATGGGGACAAAGGTCCAAAAACAGGGACAGATATTAAATATTGCTCTTAGAAAGTTGCTAAAGCAACAGAGTTTGTTAACATACATTGTGTGAAGGATATGAAGTCTGAAACTCAAATGTCTATCATTATTTGGTGACTTCAGTCCTCGGATAATCCCAGTGATTTGCCATTACCATTGTTTTTTTTTTTTTTTTCTACAAACTACATTATGTGGTTGTTGGCAAAATATATGCACGGTTGAACTTTTAAAGGTACAGAAGAATTAAGAAAAGAGTACTGCATCAAATTACTGGCAGTGGAAGAAAATACAGCCAGTCTTGACAGACGCTCATCAGAGTCACAGACGCTTGAATTACAAAATATAGATAAACTGGATAATGGGTCAGCCAACCTACATACAAACAAAAATAAGTAGGTAGTTGACACTCTCTAACTTCATAGTATACAATGTTGGCTAAATTATTAGAAATACTGACAAATAACAGAAATTTCTTAGTTTCTTTGGAGATTTTCAGACTGGCTTTTTCAGTTTGTCTTTTCGGCTTTTCTCGGTTAGGGGTCACCACAGCGGAACTCCAGTCCGCTAATGAATGGCAGTAGATTTTTTATGGTGCCAAGTTGTCAGCCTGACACCCAACCTTCAGCGAAGCACTGTCCATTCACGTATGTCTTTCGGAGGCCACTTGAATGTGAGGAGGACATGCAGACTCCACACAGAAGGCACTCCAGCCGTGAATCAAACAGGAGAACCTCTTGCTGTGAAGCAACAATGCTACTGCTGTACAACCGCGACTGGCTTTTTCAGAAATTCTCAAAATCATTTCAGTTTCCTAATTCTTTAAGAAAAAGCTGTTTAGCATGAAATTACTAAATGTTACTTACCTACTTAAAGACAAACGATGTCATAATGATGAGACTCCATAGTCTTAAAAATGGGTACATTAGCTGACTTACCACCATGAAAGCATGCAAAAGTTGAGATTCTAATCAAAGAAGGTGTTCCTGAATCAGAAATTGCCAAGAATGTTGGAGTTAGTCTGCCAAATTCAAAAGAAACAGAATACTGGTGAAGGGTTGTCGCCCAGACTTTCTGGCAGATGTGGTCACAGAAGGTCCACAATTCTTCGGGATGATTCATATTTGATCAGAAAATGCTTTAAGAATTACAAGGCATCCAGTAGACAGCTGCAGCGGATGCTGGAACAATAGGGTTTTACAATGAGTTCCAGAACTGTTCAACGGAGACTTCTGGATACCGGGCTTCTAGGTTGCAGACCTCTGAAGAAACAGAAATTGTCCAACCAAATGAAGGCAAAAAGACTGCGCTGGGCAAAAGAGTACCATAACTGGTCAGAAGAAGATTGGGAACAAGTTGTTTTCAGTGATGGGAGCATAACAGACTGTTTGGATCTGCAAGTACAATACGTCAAATTACAATCTGGAAAGCAGTTGAAGGGTGATTGCATTGTTCAACGTGTCAAGCACCCCACTCAAGTGATGGTGTGGACCATTCAGAACAGGTCACCTCTACATTGTTCAGGGGAAACAGGAAGCAGGAACAGTGCAGAACTGTACTACAGCAATATCTGCTCCCTCAGCTGTTTGACTGGGGAAAGAAGAAGGGATTTACCTGGACAGGGGACTTCATTTTCATGCACGATGGTGCTCCATGTCACAAAGGTCAACAATTGACAAGTTTCCTTGAGGTCTGTGGTACTGAAGTGTTAATATAACCAGATAACAGTCCAGATATGAATCCAATACAGAGCTTGTTGGTTATTCTGAAGTCAGAGATGAAGAAAAAGACCATAACAAACAAGCAACAACTGACTGAAGTATTCATTTCAGCTTGGGCATGCATTGCTTCTATGACCGAACATTGTCATGAACTTGTTCGTTCTATGCCTCAATGAGTTAAATCCTTGATAATGGCCAAAGGGCCATTCACAAAATCTTAGAACATTGTATTAGAATATTTTCTCATATAACATGCATGTATATATATATATATATATATATATATATATATATATATATATATATCATGAATTATATTATTTGTCAGTTCATATATTCATATTGAGTTATATGGCAAAACAACAATAAAAACAAAAATAAACACAATAAAAACACCAATTTCTATTAATTTGGCCAGCACTAGACCACCTCACACAAAAAAGAGGTTGATACAGGCAGCCATGGATGTTTTGATGACTGGGGCGGTTTGAAGAAGAAATGATTAGAGAACTGCAGAATTTATGGTCTGTATGGAAGACATTAAACATTTTGAAGATCATAAAATTCCCTAGAGCTTCTCAACCTCTTTCCAACCCTTTTGAATGCTGAGAAACCTTATGTTCATGTGCAGACTTTGCTCATCAAGTCCTGTCTTCCACACTATACACATTTTTAATTTTAATAGTATGTAGGAGATGTTATTTGAGCATGTTTTGGTGGATTATGAGTGACTGCTTCCTTCTGATAGGGTGAGCTTACTGTATGAAAAATTCAAGGGGGTGAATGTAAGACGTGGATGAGCATATTAATGTGAGTGACATGTTACATATGCTTTATTTTTAATAGATATTCTGTGTTGGTTCATCCAGTGCGCATGCAGAAATCTAGTTCTTACACAGTCATTAAACAGAGTGTAATTACATCATGGAAAGTTTCCTCCTTTAACTGGGATGAGGGATTTTATATATTTATAAATTCATAGTCTCAGTCATAGATACATTGAGCAAGCAAGATGGAGTCAGTCCATGGACTGTAGTCATTTTGCAAACACCTTCCCTCATAGGCCACCTCTTGCCTCCAGAATGACAAAACAAGTCAGGCCAGGGATGAATTTGGGGCTTCCAATTACACATTAAAGATTGTCTTAAAGGAAATGAGAGTATCAGTCTGTTTACATCCAAAGGAAAAAAAATTCCAAAGATGGGGAAAGTGCTGAGTAATAAATCTCTTCCTCCAGAGTATCTTATGTATGTGTTAATGGGGACTCCAGTCCTTACTTTAAGTTTTTGTGGAGCTGTTCATTTTGTGAAGGTGTAGAAGATCAACCATGGTTGAGTCCTAAACAGTACAGAATGATAAGCATAAATCTCCATACAGGTATTTATGAGACATGATCAGGACAGAGCATAAAGTCTGTCTTGGTAATTGAAACCACTAGATTCTTTCTAGGTGATGTGTTTGGATAGGTACATATTAAAAGAGACATTATATTCTAAAAGTCACATGCTGAGCTATCTTTTGTAGCACTTGGGGCTGATTTTCAGACTGGTGCTCCACTCCAACTCTTCAATGGAAGACCCCAAAAAAGGGTCTACTGCTTATAGTTGGCACACTAACCAGGTAGCCAGATACATGCCCACTCCCTCCTGTCCTAGCTCTAAAGTGGAAGAGCAAAAAAGTTCTGCAGTGTGGTGGCTGGTGCTCCTAAAATACAGCAGCCACTCAGCCAACCAAGTCCTGTTTCTGGGTCCCACTTTTACCCCTTCTCATCTGAGGGGCAATAAAAAAAAGTCTGTGATCCTGAAACACAAGAGCTATTAAGGTCTCATTTCTGAACCCCTACCTGACCCTCTTTCCTCAAATTTCAGTTGGGTCAAAACATTTTTGCTTATAAAGTATATCAAACTGCTTGCTACACATGTGGCAAACAGTTGCTATAGCTTATAGCATGCACAGAGTGCTACAGTGCTCAGGTTTTAGTGAAAAATAAAAAAAAAACAGAAGAACAAGAGAGAGAGAAAAAGAGACAGTGAGAGACAGAGAGAGAAAGAGACATTTTTTAACCATAGAAAATAGCTTACTACAAATATAGCAAGCAGTGGCTACAGTTTAGACAACACAAGGAGGGCTATACTGCTCAGCTCTGACCACAAGTACAATATCAACTTTTAAAAGCTGGTATGCACTAAAGACTGATCAGGATTGGATGGATGATCATGCCCCGTGACTCTATGTGCCTGAGGTAGTTGGCTCTTCACCCCACCCTAGCTATGCTACTGTTAAAAGGACTTTATGTTCTATAAATGATCTGATCAAGGCAGAGTATGGAGGAATAGTAACATCTTTTGACCTGGATGAAATACCTTTGGGTATTAGTCTAGACAGAAGGATTTCCTGACAACTGCTGCTTCATTGTCATAAAATACAGGGAGTTGTTTATCAATGTGCCAAGATATCTAGTGACAATATGAATCTGAAGTAGGTTGCTCTCTACACTGTAACCTCATGTCAAAAATGTTTTTACTACACCACTGATTTGTATGGTTTATCCCTTGCTGTAGGAACATGGTATCATATATTGAGTGAATGGGAACATCCAGCTTGGAGACTTTGGCAAATTTAGTTAGTCATATGTCGGAGTTAATGGTTTGGAGATCCAAGAAGTAGATGTTGAACAGAAGGGTCCCATTATTGAACGCAGAGGAAAATCACAGTCTTTTTTGTTTTCTAAAGTGACACCTGCAACTTTAGCTATATGTGATCTCTCTTTCAGTCAGTTTGCCTATCATAGTTTCCTAGGTGTTTTCTAGCCTAACAACCACAAGGGCCTTTTTAAGCCTAGCCATGTATACACACTCTCTGTTAAGTTCTGTTATGTTGTAAGCAGGGGCTTGGGAGGTGAAACATTTAGGAAATGTACCATTTACAGTCTGCATGTGTCACTTAGAGACATAGGTGCCAAACCAGGGATGAATTTCCTGCTCCCCAGTCAATTGTCCAAGTTACACTTGAATTGGGTTAGGGAAGAACTCTGCTTCACATGGACAGGGAACCTGTTCCAGAGAAGGGGAAATCTCTGGGATGCACACCTTTGTCTCCAGCAAGTCATATTTATATCGAATACAAAGTTTAAGTCTTTCGAATGGGTAATTCTGGTGCTGTTTGTTTTGCAGATATGCAGAAGGCTCATCAGGGGTGGGGTCTGATAATGCCTTGTATGCCAGGCACAGGCCTCTCATCCAAAGCCTGTAGGAGACAGAATACAGGGATAGTGCCTTGAGGCAGTCTGCATAGGACACATTAATTATGCCCTGTATTCTTTTAGTGAGGAACCTCTTGGGATGTTCCACTTGTTGGATATGCCTGATTAGGTACATAGAAAAGGGGGCATTGTACTCAATGATAGATGTGATGAATGCCAAATACAGTGGAATAATGACTTCCTTGGACTTAGATGCCATACCTTTGTTTATAAGTTGCACAACATAGAATGACTTCCTCACTACTGTAGATGCTTGATGGTCAAAGGCTGGATTGCTGCCTATATGTGTCCCCAAATCCCTGACCATTGGGTCAGTTCTTTGGAATATGTTGTTCATATGATAATTACCATGGGTGGATGACGTCCCAAAAGATGCTATTATTCATTTCTTGGCATTTAGCTTTAGTCTATGGGTCTGACACCAGTTTGTTTGTGTCAGCCCTTCCTGATGAACATTTATGTTGGTGGGGGATTCAATGATAGCTCCTAATTTGCAATCATCTGCAAGTTTAGTCAGACAGAGGCCATTGACACTGACCTTGACTTCAGAGATGTAAATGTCAAAAAGGAGTGGTCCCAGGACAAATCCCTGAGGGACTCGTCTTGTGACTGTTTTCTTTTTAGAGCTGGACTCCCCAATTCTAACTTCCTAGGTCCTATCTATGAGCCAGCTGGCTATCCATCGAGTGACATAAAGGTTTGTACCTAACCTCTTGAGTTTGTCAACTATGCCTAGATGGGGTATTGTGCCAAATATTGGCCAGGTCAAGGTAGATGGTGTGAACCATTTTACTCTCATACACTGCTTTGCTGACCTTCTCAAAGAAGTCCAGCAGGATGAGTAGGCATGGCTTGCACTTGTTGAAACCAAACTGGGTTGGGTCCAGTGTCTGGATGTTTCCTATGTGATTAATGATCATTTCCATCAGATAAGATAGGGATCTAAATGTATTCCTTTAAGTTTATTTTTAATTTCATCATGGGAAATAGTGTCAGTGGCCTTGGCCAGATCCAGGCACAGTGTATGAATTGTGTGGCCACTGTCTTTAGCTTCACTAATTTTCTTGAAGAAGTGTACTAAATTAAATAGATATGATCTCCCTTTCACAGAACCGTATTGTTGCTAATCTGAAGCAATAACTTTTTCTTATATCAGCACTTATAAAACCAGAAATAATTTGGTCCATGGCTTTGCAAGATAGGCTTGTTAGGCTGATGGGTCTATAGTTTCTAAGAGCTGACATGAAGCCCATCTATGGAGTGGCATTGCAATATCAATTTTCCATACTTCAGGAACATACCCAGTGGTTATGCTTAAAATGAACAGATTTAGGATGGGGTCAGAGGGGGCATGTTTGTTAATGTTGATTAAACCATCAGGAATATTGTTTGTGGACCATAAATGTGTTAGCTTGTCTGTGAAGAGACAAATGTGAAGAGACAAATTCACCTATTTGTATATTTGGTAAGTGAATGACATGCTGGGAAATGGGTGTTAATGTTGGTCAGATGAATAATCTTAACCCTTCTTCATTGGCCTGTAGGTCAGTTAGTACTCTTTTGAGGTGCTATAAGGAAAACATATTTTAGAAAGATTACTGGCCAGATAAAACTGGGAAGCATACTTAACTGGTTAGAAGACAGAACTAATTTCTGTTATATAGGCCAACTGGTACTTTGCTTCCAGCACCCTCTGAATATATATGTTCTCTTTTTCCCACCATTTTTTTCCTAGGTGACACTGTGATTGTTTTTTTTTTTTGTTTGTTTGTTTTACTGCTGCAATAATAGGGGCATTGTGAGTGGTTCAAATTGCTCTACCGTAAATTCTAGAACATATATATATATATATATATTTTTTCATCTGTCAAGTAACTCTTTGTCTTGTCTAAGTGTAAACTTAAGTGGTATATGAGAATTGTTTTAGTGTAGTAATAGAGATCAACAGTTAAGAAGTATCTTGACTTGCTTGCTGAAATGAATGTGTCCCAATTTACAGAGGGAACAAAAAGCTAACTGGTTCATTTACACTGGCTTTTTGATCTGTTGTTGGAGTAGAACAACCTCACTGAGATCCTGTTACAGCTGTTCCTATACCATTGTTTTTAAGTTCAAATGAAGGCCTAGAAAGCATTGTGTGTGTATGTTTGGGGATGAGGCATGAAATGCCATAATGTAAGGATTGTGGAAATGTCAGGATATGTGTGCATACAAATTAAGCTGCAGCCTGTGCAATGGAGTTGAAATTATAATCACTTAGTACTAATAACTTGAACAGCTGTATTATGAAGTCTCATAGTTCTTTTTTTCCAATAACTGAGGTGTATTTTTTTTTCCAAATGTCCCATCTCACTGAAGTAGATCAAAATGGTGTTAAGCAGATGTGAGTACATGTGTTCAGTATCTTATTTTTGAATTTTTGGGACAAGAAAGTAAGTGGCTATTTTGATTAAGAAGGGGCACTGCAAGGGCTAAGAGGAATTATCTTCCCCTGCCATCCACAAAAGAAAACTTTGTACATAATTAAAAAGATAAAAACAAACTGGGTGCATGCTCAGCTTGAAAGGGACAAGCAATCATATTCATTTTCCATTAGCCCAGAATATGAGCAGACACGAGATTATAATTACGCACCATTCTGTTTGTCTTTACTAGCTACATACAAACAATAGTGGATGTAAATAAGTAAATCGTTCTGCAAAATTATGTAAATAGTTCCTAGTATTTTCTACCAATATAATACTTCCTGTTGTCTAGAGAATATAACCATAGACTCCATAGATCTATTCAATATTAATCAAAAGAAATGAGTTGAAGTATCATATTACTAACTGTGATGAAAAGAAGTATACAGGGATAATAACACTGGGGAGTATTTGAAAAAAAAAAGCATAACAAAGCTGTAGAATGGTAAATAGTATAAACACAGTCCAAAGTGGGTTAAACATGCATGAATAATAACATAGCATGGTCATGCTGGGGGCAGTACTACATAATGATTGATAATGGTAGTAAATGTACTGCTTGAGTGCCTGTGCTGTGAGTGGCCACGTGACCCAAAGAGAAGCATCAAGCAGGTGGTGTTCCTAATGCTATGTGTGCTCACATGTCTACTGAAATACCCCATAGCTGTATCACAAGCACTGCAGGCAGCTCAAACAAGAGCTTTAGAAAAATTATCAAGTCATTTTATCATATAAATGGGAAGGCGGTGGTGGGGGGGATACAATCAGAAATGGGGAAGAGCAAGAATATGAACTAACAGAAAGATCAGAAGAATGGAAGACAGGTGTGGGGAAAACAAATACATGTTATTTGTGGATATAGGTGCACATCCTTTTAAGAAAAATGGTATAAGGGGAGGGTGGGAAGGGGAGATACTTATGGGGGATCAGTGATGTAGAGGCAGAGACTGATAGAGGACAGAGAGCTGGTGATGGGTAGGACTCAACTAGAAACAGGATGTACAATGACACAACAAGATGGGGAATGTAATGATAAGGAAGAATAAGGAGGGCCTGCCAGACTGACCCAGAAAATAACCCACCCAGATGATAGTCGCTACTTTGGCTGACATCATGGCTGGGCACTGCCTTTGGTGTTCCAATGTATGGTGGTAATCAGTAATGCAGCTCTGTCGGCCACACAAGGAGGCACTACTGGGTGCCATTGTGGATTGTCCAACCATAGGTCCACCTCAGTCCTCAGCAGTCACCTCATTTCCCACCTAGGGGGGCACCACTGCATTACATTTACATGAGAAGCCTTGTCCCTCTCTCAAGAGATGACCTCAAAAGCCACCAGCAAACCCCCTAAGTCACTGTCTATCTGTTGACTTTTAACACCCTGCAGAGATGCAGTCCTTGGGCCTGTTGGGGGCCCAGGGAAGGCACAATGATCAATGCAGAGTGAAGTGGTTGCCATGTCGATATTGTCTACACCATGGCTGATTCTGTAGAAAAAGGAAAATAAATGGGGGAAAATTGCAACAAAAAAAAAAAAAATCAAATCCAAAAGATTACTAATGTGTGTTCGTTTATTAAAATGGTTCATTATTGCCAGCAATACACTACAGTTACCCTGATGCCTGGAGAGAACTTGTTTTCTTTGTCTCAGAGGGCATCTTACTGTTTTGTAAACAAGAAGTAAATCAGCGGAGCATCCTTAACAACATAGGTACAGCTAGAGGTGCAATGCCTAATGTACAGTTTCAAACAAAGGACAGAATGCTTACCATAAAAAGGTATAACCTTCTCCCAATCCTTTTCTAACAATTAGTTGAGAAGGGTGCCACCACCATAAGTCACTGTATGTTTTACCTGGACTAATTACCATAATAGGTGATGCAAGTGGCATCACTCAATTTCCTAGCAAGCTGGTGTCACAAAACAAGTTTTGCAAAGGAGTCTTTATACTCTGCGAGCAGATGCTTCTTATGGCCCCTGTGCAGCAGCTGAAGAAAGATCTTACAGAGTCTGCTGTGCCTTACTGGAGCCCTATCAGAGACAATGTCTGCTGAGACCATGACCACTCTGTAGGTCTTATTCAAGAGGAAGATCGTAGTCTGGTGTGCATAACTATAGGTACTAAAACCTTCTGTCTGGTAGTTTGTGAAGAGGGTTAAGGCTGGTAGCTGTAGTTCTAGTGGTACAGGGTTTGATTCCCTCAGCCCTCATTTGCCTACATTGTGGCCTTGAGAAAGCCACTTAACTGGACAATGCTTATGAATTTGGGCAAGGCTCCTCAGTGGTCCCCTGGACTGCAACCCTAGTAACTACCCATAAATATGACAGGCATCAATGAGCAACAGATGAGTGTTATTCTTTAACTGGATGCTAAAAGCCCAGAGTCCTGAGAGTATAGAAGTACACCAGACAAGACTGCAGTTTCCCTCTCAGTCTCTCAAAAGCAGACTACATCCCTGCTTTGTACATTTGGTTCCCTGTCTTTAACTGCACACTAAAAGCCCAGAGCCTTGAGACTACAGAAGTACACCAGATGAGACTGTAGTGTATGTCATAATAAGCCTTCATGTTAATTGTTCTGACAAAATATAGCAGCTAGCTTTACTTAAGTTACCTCAGTGGCTTGCACACTAAATGGGACCACCATAATTGTAGTCCCCCACCACCTGAGCCCCTTCCTTCACTCAGATTTGAAACAGTGCTTACCTCTTGGTCTACCAGCCATTGTAACTGTAGTTATTTCAGTAGTACACTATAGTGAAAAAATAACTACCTCTTTTCCCCAATCAATCAGTGTAACTTTGTCAATTTCATCTCCTGGCTTACACCATATGGCATTGCACTACCGATCGTTTATTGCCGTCTCTTTTTACCAGTCTTCCTCATGGTCTTGCACCTGGTATTACCTCTCACCTCCATTCCTGTCTTTACCCTATTTACGACAGGTACACTCTGATTACATCAGATTCATTTGCCCCTCCACAAATCTCTCTGTTACTGAGGTTATTTCTGACCCTGATGGCTAAGGCACCATTTTTAAATCAGCTTTCCTAGGATCCTCACTGATTCATGGCGTCTCCCTATCGGTGTGCATGCCACGTAAGTTCAGCTTGATTTTTTCCTGCAATAACTGTAAAATGTACACAAAGCAGAGCATTTGCTGACAGTATTGCTTTTTATTAGAGGCTACTATTCTGCCTACACTGTTGTAATTTGCTTGTTTTACCTGTTTATATTACAACATACTGTTTGCCGTAACCTCTAATGTGCTTTAGCTAGCTGTTTGCTGCACCATCAGACTGCTGTTCTTTGTTAGTTACAACTATACTTAGTGAATGGAGACTGTACTGTTACATGATAGTAGAGCTAATTATATGTTGCTAACCACCTAATCACATCTAAGCTGCAAATTTAGTAGCTGACAATTACATGTAGCTGAGTATTTAAGTGCTTTGCTCTACCTAATATGTGTTGCACTGCATGAAAAGATGTAACTGTAGTGGACTTTATATTACGCTATTTGCACATTTACATCTTGGCAGTTACCAGTCAAGTGACACAAAGGTTTTAGCTGCTGTTTTGATGTTGTTGGACAAACTATCTTATTTATTTGAAGTGAATAGCCCTTAGTAGCTCAAACACGTAGTCACGCTGTTTGTTAATGTTATACATATCTGTGCAAACTATTTCAAAGTGGATGTCTCCTTCCTTTTTACCTACTTATCAGTTTATTCCCATAAAGAAAAAATGATCAATTTCAACAATTGGCTAAGCTTCTGGTGTCATTCAAAGGGGACCCAGTGTCTGTCAGCCTGGGATGACATGCTCAACAAGCCGCGTTGCTTCACAAGAGACTGCTTGTACCTGTCACCCCTAGGCTTTCGAATACTGGCCAAGGCTCTTGCTGCCCCCATAGTGCATTTTTTAGGCAAGGCTCAAAAGTCAAACCCACCTCTGAAAACAGCACAATTAACAAAAAACTGAGGGTTATGCTACTCAACACCAGGAGTTTAATCTCAAAATGCATGCGCTCGAAGCACTCCTCAGTATGGAGAACGTCGACATCTGTGCAGTAACTGAAACCTGGTTCAAGGCTCCAGAGAGCACCCCAGCACTACTGGGCTACAACTCATGCCATACGTTTCGGCCACAGATCATAGACCGAAACGCAAAAGGAGGGGGTGTATCCATATTCATCAAGGATACCTACACCTCCAGGTTAGTGGTGCAGCATGATTCCTCTAAGATCATCGATGTGCAACTAACATCAGGCAAATCTGCAATGCAAATTGTGGCCTGCTACAGATCACCCTCCCTGACCCAGGACTACCACTCCACCTTTCTGGAGACACTGGAAAACATGAAGGTCCTACCAAACACCCTGATATTGGGTGATTTAAATTACCCTACCATTCACTGGGAAAACTACTCGAGTAAAAATTCCCAGGCCCAGCGCTTCCTGGAATTCATCAACTCAAATGCCCTCGATCAGCTGGTAAACTCCCCTACCAGAGGAGAAAACATATTGGACCTGGTTATCACCAACATGGGCAACACGTGTTCCACACTGGAGGTCAACCCGTCACTGGTTAGATCAGACCATAAACTAATCACTCTGGATGTCTACACCCCACCACCACCACCCCCAACTAAGAAAACCACAGTAAAAAGCTTTTCTAAAGCAAACTTCACCTTACTTAAGACAGAGGTGGTAAGTTTCACAGCCCCCACGCTAAAGGATAATGATGCCCAAGATGCAGAAACCTTTATAAATGCACTGTATCAGCACCTACAAGGATGCATGGATCATGCCATCCCTAACAAAACCAAGACTCACTCCTCTAAGAGAAGGAAACCAGTTTGGTGGACCCCGGCAATAAACCGGCTATACAATAGAAGGAGGAAACTAGTTCAGAAAAAAAGCAAATCCCAAGAAGGAAAGACATCCCTGATCAGTATCAGTAAGAAACTAAGGTCCCTCATGAAATCATCCAAGGCTAACATCGAAAGAAAAATAGCCAAGGATTCAAAAGATAACAACAAAGCCTTCTTTAGCTATGTTAAGAATCTAAATGGCAACTCACAGATATGCACTGAACTAGTGCAAAATAGCACAAAATATACTGAACCTACTGATATTGCCAACATCCTGGCAGATAGATTCAGTGCAAACTTATGAACCTATGAACTTCACCCCCCTCTCACCTTCAAAAGAGCCTACAACAATACTGGAAAAGTGTAGTGTCCCAAAAATCACAGACACACAGGTGAAAACAGCCCTTTCAAAAGCCAAAAACACAGCATCAATGGGACCAGATGGTGTCCCAGGCTGCGTCTTGCACAAACTGCAGAACAAACTAATCCCCCACCTAAACACGCTGTTCAACCTCAGCCTCTCCACAGGCTACATGCCCATAGAATGGTGCACAGCAACGGTTATTCCTCTCCACAAAGGAGGGGCCACAACTGACCCTGGTAACTATCACCCCATAAGCCTGACTAGCTTGGTCTGCAAGGCTATGGAGCGCATCATCATGGAACTCATTAACAAAGACATTGGGAACCTCCAAACACTTGACCTGACCCAGTTCAGCTATGTTAAGGGCAGATCATGCCTACTAAACCTGGTTGACATCTTCAAGAGAGTCACCAAGACCATAGACGAGGGAAAGGTGGTTCACATAGCCTACCTTGACCTCGCCAAGGCTTTCAACACTATTCCCCACTCGGGTATTACAAAAAAACTCACCAGCCAGAACATAAACCCCTATGTCATGAGATGGGTTGCCAACTGGCTTGCAGACAGAACTCACACGGTAAGAATAGCAGGCTCCAGATCTGACTCTAAACCAGTCACAAGTGGTGTCCCTCAAGGCTCGGTCCTAGGACCCCTACTGTTCAGCATATACTTCTCAGAAGTACAGGCAAACACAGGAGGACTATGGCTAACCAAGTTCGCCGATGACTGCAAACTGGGAGCCATAATTGACTCTCTGGCTGACAAGGACATCCACCAAAAGGGCCCTACTGAGATGGACATCTTGTGTCAAAGTCATGGCCTCAAGCTAAATGCCAAAAAATGCATAGTCATCCCCATTTGGGAAAAACAAAACACCCATGAATTACCACATAGGTGGCAGCCTCCTTAATACAGAAGAGGTAGTAAGAGATCTGGGGACCCAGGTAGATAGTAATCTCTCCTTTGACAATCATATTGCCAAAATAGTTAGGAAATCCTTCTATGTGGCCTATCTAATTATTAAAGAGTTTGTATCTAGAAATAATGAGGTAATGGTGCCCCTCTACACGTCACTCATTAGACCCATCATAGAGTACAATGCCCCATTTGGGATGTACCTCACAAGACACTTCCAACAGCTGGAAAGACCACAAAAGTACCTCACCAAGAGGATTACTGGCCTCAAACATATGTCCTATGCAGCCTGTCTGAAAAAACACTGGGTGTAGTCAGTGGCATATCGCTTTCTCAGAGTTGATCTCTGCCTGACTTACAAAGCCATGTCCAACTCAGAATTGATGGACATGCTCCACCTAAAGAAATCCAAGTCACTGCGAGCCATGCGCTCTAGTGAGCTAAACCTCACCACAACAATAAATATAATATGCTGGAGGGATAGATTCCTGCCCCAGAGACTCCCCATGCTTTGGAACAAAATTCCAGATTACATCAGGCAGAGCCCCTCTCTAACACTCTTCAAGAGAAACCTTGACGAGTGGATGGGTAACAGAAAATACACCTCTGGGATCACTTCATTGGCTCTGCTTGACAGAGGATCGGTTAATTAATCAATGGGGCGGCAAAAGCTGACACACTCTGGCTAGGCTTATAAATGCCCTTGGGCAGATATTCTAGTACCTACCTATGAACCTATTACAACTAATACTTATCCCTCTCTTTTTCCTTAGTGTTTCCTCTCGGTCTCTCAATAGCAGACTACATCCCTGCATTGTACATCTGGTTCCCTGTCTTTAACTGCATGCTAAAAGCCCAGAGTCCCAAGACTACAGAAGTACATTAGACGAGACTGCAATCTATGCTGTAATAAGTCTTCTTGTTAATTTTTCTGACAAAATATAGCAGCTAGCTTTATTTAAGTTACCTCAATGGCTTGCACACTAAATGGGAGTACCATAGTTGTAGTTTCCCACCCCCTGAGCCCCTTCCTTCCTTCTGATTTGAAACAGTGCATACCTCTTGCTCTACCAGCCAGTGTAACTGTAGTTATTTCAGTAGTACACCATAACGATAAAATAACGACCTCATTTCCCCAATCAATCAGTGCAGCTTTGTCAATTTCATCTCCTGGCTTACACCAACCTGTAGTACAGCATTACACTACTGATAGTTTATTGCCATCCCTTTTACCGGTCTGCCTCATGGTCTTGCACCTGCCTGGTCTGTTCTCCCTTCAGTTCGCTCGGGCTCGCTCCACTGCCCCTGCCCCATTCTCACTCACCCCCACATTCATTACCTTTATATCTAACCTAACCACAGTCCTTACTGCCCACAGCCTATCCACACCCACCATCTTAATTATTCAGACCCACCCCTCTAACAAATCTCTCAGTCCAACCCAATCTCCTATACCTAGCTCTACTACACCACCTCTAATCACCACCATGCATATCTACTACTCCATAATAACCAACACTCTACTACTCCACTTTCTATGCCTCTCCTATAGCTCCACCTCCCTTCACTGTTACCAAGTCAGAAAATATTATTCCCCAATACTACCTCTTTCCTCCACTCACTGTCCTTCCCAAATATATACTGTCATCAGCCCACAACTCTACAGCAACTCATCCTCACTCCACATACCTTTCAAACACATACATACTTCCTACCCAAACTCTGCTAATCCCAGACATCAAAGATTGTTTAACAAACTTAGACATCTGTTATTACACTCCTTAACACAAACTAAACTCCTGACATCCATCCAAAGCCAGGTCCCAACTATACCCCCTCACATGGCCAGCAAGTGTCTCCGCCTACCACCCCAACTAATGCTAGTCACCCCATTACCCACTACTACCCCTACTCACCTCTCCCTAAATCCACCAATACTGACCTGCTGTTTACGAACTTCAATCTCCGGAGCATCATAAAAAAAGCTAGTGAATTCCATGCAACCCTAACCACCTATTCACCAGACATAGCTGTAATTATGGAAACCTAGTTAAAACCCCATAACCAGATATTATATTATTAGTCTAGACAGATTTAACAGAAAAGGTGGAAGAGTCACCATAATGTTTAAGGACACCCTCAAACTTGAACAGCTGCACTGCTCACCTCCTGACCTGCCCAGTTCTGAGATTCTAACTACTCACCTTATAATCAACCCAAATAAAACAAAAATTATCATCTTCCTCCTGCCAATAACCTTCCCACCATTGAAAGTCTACTTTCTTGGGCATCTAATAGCTTCAATCAAGAAACCATAATTCTTGGGGATTTCAATCTTGATTGGCACTCATGCTCTTTCAATAACCCCTACAACTTCCTAAACCTCTTTAACTTCAGCCAAACCATTACCTGTCCAACTCGCATAGATAAACGATCCAATAAGCAGTCAACACTAGACTGGATATTAACTAACAAACCAAACTTAAGTTACCTATCTGGTTGGCTTAAAGACTCCCTAAGTGACCATTCTCCAACCTTTCTATACAGAAAATGTGTACATTTTCAAAGCAACATCACTTTCAAATACATACGCAGCATGAAAAACTTCTCCCTTGATAATTTTAAACTGCTACTTAAACATTGTGACTAGACACCACTTAAAAACCTCCAACTAGACCTGGCTGTTCAGTATTTCAACAACACCTTCCTTAATATACTCAATAACCTTGCTCCCACGAGAAAAATACTCACAAAAGCCAAGCACCTACCTTGGTTAACCACTGCCACCAAACTACTACTTAAACAAAGAGCTAGGGCCTGATCAGCAAACCACTCCACCAAAGATAAAGTAGACCTCTTAATATATCAAAAGTTATAGAATTTAGCTAAGAAACAAATAAAAAAAGACAAATAAACCTACTTCCAAACTTGTCAACAAAAGAACATAAATAACCCCCCAAAATTCTGGCAAAACATCAACTATCTCCTCAGTCCGTGACATTCCACAACCCCTTCTCCAGTCACCCCAAATAACAATGACCCTATTGCAACTCACTTCAACTGTCACTTTATAAACACTATAACCTCCCTGCCAGGCAACCAGCCTAAACAAGTGCTTACTCTTCCCACTCCCCCTCCAGGCAACACCAACCCTTTCATATTAACTTCCATTCAGACTAGTTGCATAAAAACTCACCTTACCAAGCTAAAACCCTGCTGTCTAGCAGCTGATGAACTTCAAAATGAATTTTTAAAACTTGCTGCACCTACTATAGCCTACTCCATATCCATCCTGATTAACCATTGTATTGCAGGAAAATATGTCCCACTGCTCTGGAAAACAGCACACATTCCTCTTCACAAAGGTGGTTCCTCCAAAGAGCTAACTAATTTCCGTGCCATAGCCATCCTCTCTCCCCTTTCAAAAATTCTTGAAAAGTTCATCGGCAATCAACTCCTTAACCACCTCAGTAATAATAACCTGTTATCCAGCTGCCAACATGGTTTTAGACCGAAACATAGTACTAGCACTACCCAAATAACCTTCACCAACACCATTCAACACCTCCTAAATGAAGGCCAGCGTGTCTCTTCTGTCTTTCTTGACATGTCAAAAGCCTTTGACACCATCTCCCACCAACTGCTACTCAACAAGCTCTCTTCCTATGGCCTCAATACATCTTTCCTGTCTTGGTTCCATAGCTATCTATCCAATGAACAGCAATCCACTAAATGGGAGAATAATCTTTCCCCCTACTCCCCATCTCTGTTAGTGTCCTCCAAGGTTCCATTCTAGACCCTCTCCTCTTTAGCATATTTACAAACAATCTCAGCTCAGCAACTAATCTAGCCTTCATCGTCCAGTACGCCAGTGACACTACACTCATCTGCTCAGCCTCCTCACCCCAGCATCTTCAAATCAAAATGCAAACTTCATTTCAAGACATAGAAAAATACCTTAATAATCATCAGCTCATACTAAACCCAAACAAAACTAAGATAATAGCATTCAGAAACAAGAAATCCAGACCACACCAACACCCTCTCTCTATCTTCTCCTCAAACAGTACCAAGATAGACCCCACAAACCAGGCCAAACTAACAGGTGTCACAATAGATGAAGATCTAAAATTTGATAAACATATTTCCCTGACAATTAAAAAGTCCACAGCAAACTTGGCTCCATTTACGGGGCTAAACCATTCCTAACTGAAAGTGCCAGGTTGGCCACTGCTAGGTCACATCTGCTTTCTGCTCTCCTCTACAGCTCTCATTTATTTACAAACCTGCGTAAGTCTGACCGAAATAACCTAGAATCACATTACAACAAAATTAGTTTGCCACCAATCATCCATACAGGACTCACCACTGCACTTCTCTCTCCTAGCTCAACTGGCTAGAACTCCCTAACTTTTTATCTCTTAATCAACTCACCACGGCCCACAAAATAATCCCTCAGCCCAACAACTGCCCTGCTCTCTCTAACCTAGTCCAGCCTAGTTTTAATCTCAGGTCCCTCAGATCCTCTGACAAACTAATGTTAAAGATAACACTCTCACATAAATATCACGGAGACTCGCTCTACTTTTTCAAAGTTGCCAAACTCTGGAATAGCCTTCCTCAGCCCATCGCAAAAAATCCACACTATCACGAATTCAAACAACTTCTAAAAAACTGCCTAGCTAGTCAAGGGTATATATCAGTTCATCGAAACGCCTGAAGTTCGAACACCCTATGTTCAAACTTCAAACCACGAACTGCAAAAACATTGAAGTCTTAAAACAGTAATTTTTTTCCCAGGGAAAAAAAATTGCTGTTCCAAGAAACACACATGCAACACAAACACACCAAAACAACATCAGTCCACACATACACTCAAAATCCTACATCTAACCTTACACTAAACTGTAGATACACTACTACCTATCCACTTACCTTAACCCAAACCCTAACCCTAAGGTGTATCACTATCGCACACTCACCACCCCCGTGCCCTAACCCTAACTCACCTAACCCGTGCCCTAACCCTAACATCCACACAATCGCACACTTACGTGAACCCGACCTGTAACTTCCTACCACAGTCCTGATACTCGCAAAGCCACAGAAATGGCCCACCAAATTCTTTCCCTGGGAATGAATTTGGTGGGCCTCGGTTTCGCGATTACCAGTGTTTGAACTTTACAGTTCGAACATCTGGTATTCGATATTCAGCCATTTTGACGGACTGATATAAACCTGCTAGTCAATGGCTCTGCTCCTGCCAGACTCCAGGCTAATCTACTCCTTCACCCCTTATTTCCTACTGCATCTAGCATCCCACCTTAAGACTAATCTGTGTTGCTCATACATGTACATTTCTTTTCAACTGCATTGATGTTCCAGTTAAACTTTCACAGTGGCATTATTTTACACCCTGTTATGTGATGTTGACATTCTGTAAGTATTTTATATTTTATCTACTAATTTGTTTACTGTTACTGCCTAGAATTTTATTCTGTATATACAACTGTATTTTTAATTATGAGTATATTTACGGTTGTTGTCTTGGAGCTTTTCTCCTCAGGCCACCACTGAAAACGGGCTTCCAGCCCAGTACGACACTACCTGGTTAACAAATGTAATAAATAAATAAATAAATAAATATTCAAATTACCAGTAGAGTGATGCAAAGAGTCATTAATGTATCCAGGCACTGTAGTAGCCGCATATGCAAACATGCTGTAAATAAGCGCCCAGTCCAGGAACAAACAGGTATGAGCATCATGCCATGGGCTGTGGTTGATAATGTATCATATTTTAGAGACTTTACACGGAATCACTGAATTAGCATAATTATTGTTATATGAGTCTATTTTGACAAGATAAGAATGTGGTTGTCATATTTCTAGAGATCACTTTACTGAGAATAACTTAGTGATTCCATCTATAGTGGATATTAGAGTATACTGCCATAGAAACACCCTAACAATGGACAGAACTATTGGTAACGGACATCAGGAGTTCTTTGGCCACACAAGGGTGAATCGAAGCAACAGATATAACAACAGAGCAGTGGAGTATGAGGGGTAACATGACACAGGTTATAACAGGGGACTAACAAGCTAGATGGGGGGGCTCAACCTAGAAGGGACGTCGCAGCACAGATTACAGTCCTGCTAGGCGGATTCAGTGTGACATGGCACAAGAGAAAGGACATGATAGGATGCAGTATTGCTGGGGAGGATGCAACCTGATAGGACACAAGGGAAAAGGCAGAACAGGTTATAGTCTTACTGGAGGGATGTTTGACTTGACAAAGCACAAGGAACAGGCCAGGGCAAGTTGCAGTTCTGCTTGGTGAAGCACAACCTGATAAGACATAGGAAAAGACAGTCAGGTTCAGTCACTGCTGTGTGTAGGGATCACAACAGAGGACTTCCATATGCACATACACTGCATGACATGCTACAGGGAATACAAGGCTTCCAGTAAATCAGTCACATAGCATGCTATCAGCACAGTCTGGCAGACAACAAGCATGAATAGCATGTTCACTACTGCCATAATATGGCACAGCATCAGATTAGTTATGCTATAGTAACACACAGGGCTGTGGCCGCCACAGGGGATCTTTTTTTTAATGGTAGTGAGTTAGTGGTTGGCTGGCATCGATAGTCATGCACACACACACACACACACACACACACACACACACACACACACACACACACACACACACACACACACACACACACACACATACATGCACACCCCCACACACACACACACACACACACACACACACACACACACACGCACACACACACACACACACACACACACACACACACACACACACACATACACAGACCTACCCCACCCCTGACCTTCCATGTCAACACACTCTTGCACATACACTTTCACATACAGCTCTTCACACACACACACACACACACACACACACACACACACACACACACACACACACACACACACACACACACACACCCTTACAATACCTGACCACTAAGCTCCCAAGCACTTTCCTCTTCCACAATGGATGAAAGCAGCCTTTTGGCCATTTGCATTACCACAACTGATTGGAAACGGCTATGGTAAATTATGCAGCTGAGCAATTTAGTGCATAATTTCCTTCCTGCAAGGTAGTTTCAGGTGACAGCACATAACTAAGTTAGCTCATGCCCCTCCCCATAATGCTTGTTTAGCAGATAGCATGGCCACAAAGTCATTCTACCATAGCATTGCACATCTTCGTGCAAAATAACTGTGGTAGAGCTATCTCAGAATTCCAAAAAGGTATTCTTAATTTGGGCCAGAGTGTTGCAGTGAAAGGGAAGATTTCGAGAATAAGGAGAATTAGAACTACAGCACCACCTTGTCCTGGATCCAGTAACCTTCATGGTGTTTGTCTCAGGTATTACTAAGTTAAAAAAATGACCATCTCCTAATCACCAATGGCACAGATTGCAGGAAGGCATGAATCTCAGATTCTGGACAGACACTGCTTGGAGCACTGCAGAGCTGTCTAGGGGAGGATATTAAATACTGAACAAGCAAGCAAAAAGGTAGCAACTACGTTTTTGCTTGCACTACAGCAACCCTTTTATAGGTGTCATTTAGCAGATGTAGAATGAATGGTAAAAGGGACAAATGGCAAAAAGACATCTGAAGATCTTCATCACAACTGGGCTGGGCTGCAAGGAGCAATGAGAAACAACATGTAATAGAATGCTGCTATGTATCATCATGATTATGCACTGCAGAAGCAAAGAGGTTATGATTGTGGTCTACTGAGCCCTGGTTACGCTACAGTTTCAGTACTAAGAAGCAAAATAGGCAACATTGTTTTTCAGTTTCAGTACTGTATTTCATTCTAGGAGTCATAAAATAAGATACATTAAACTTCTGGAAGGACTTTAGAGGAAAGCCATGAAAAGGGTGCATGAGACAAAGAAGACAAGACGTGACCAAAAACTAAAGGAGTATGCAGCCTTCTCACTAGAAACTGCAATAAACAGAGAGAGAGAGCGTGTGTGTGTGTGTGTGTGTGTGTGTGTGTGTGTGTGTGTGTGTGTGTGTGTGTGTGTGTGTGTGTGTGTGTGTGTGTGTGTGTGTGTGTGTGTGTGTGTTTGTGTGGGGGGTGGACATGATGGTGCATAAAATCATGTTAAGGAGACTGAAGGAATGGTGTTGAAAAGGAAGTACAGAAAGAAGAGTTTCTGAGACAGCAGACTGAAGACAAGTTGCATCCAGGATCTGCAGATGTCCTTTATCAAAGAGAGAGCTGTAGGCCTAGGAAATGGAAACAGATGGTGCAGGAATAATCCATAGAGATATTCAGTGGGCCATGGCAAAGATGTAAAAAGGGCTGCATATGAAGTTGGAGATGGAGTGAACTAGATTGCCAAATGCACTTAAAACTCAAACTAGACAGGCTTATTACCTGCTTCTGCCATCAAAGCAAATGTGAACAAAGACCAACAAAAGTAAAAATAGTACTGCCAAGAGCCCACAAAACACGGAACATGAACACACTCTGTTACACCAGATGACTTGAAGTCACGTACTGCAATAGTTTACATTATATTTGTAATATTTTATTACACGCAGAAGTTTTAGAATTTATATAGACAATAGTACACTTTTAGGTTCTACACGTTTGTGAGCTGTATAATGTTTTTGATAATGTTTAAAGTTTTTGTTACTTGGGTAAAAAAATTTTTTTTGACCATCTAATATGGGTATACTTTACGTGATTACACAAGTGTATGTTTTTAAACATTTAATTTTAGATATTTTTATATGTTACATTTTAATTAACACATTTATAGTACCTTTTTAATAACAATGGTTTGTAACATAAATTATGTAATGAGTGTAGATAATTTTTAAATGTTAATGTATTTAATTAATTTATTCAAACATGTGACTTGGTTTTGCCGTATTTAAATGGGTTGGACTATAATGTCTGATTGTTTGTTCTGAAGAAGTTGAGGTGTTTCCTTGACGAAAAGTGGATTCTACAATTAAACGCTTAATCAAATAATTTGGATTACTGAACGTTCTTAAACTATTGCAGTACGTGACTTCAAGTCATCTGGTGTAACAGAGTGTGTTCAGGTTCCGTGTTTTGTGGGATCAAAGCAAATGTCATGTACTGAAATAAAACAAGTGAAATTAGGGTGTTATACCTTATCCTTTGTAGATTGTACTGAGATACCTTCTGGAATTATAGTTTATTCCTTAAATGGGACCAACATATATTCTCATGACACTTTGTTCTGTGGGAAATGTGGCCTATATAAAATAGTACCTGATTGTTAGAAGCAGGTGTTACAACTCATGGATTAGAACTGCCCCCCCAACAGAGTATTACAACATTTGTGAGAAAGTAGCACTTGTAACATGCTGAACTACAATAAAGATAACTCATCTATCTGAGACTATAACCAGAAACTAAAAATGCCATATCAGTATAATGCTGAACTGGCATAAATACATTCCTTGTCTTTAACAAAACACAATGCCAGGCAATCTCAGAAGGACATAGTTTCTCAGACTCCGTCACAGCAAGTGTTTCTCAAGTCTCAAATCATGGATTCAGCTCTACGTACAAAAAAAATACTTTATTACCTCTATATGAAAGAGATAATATGCTGCACTGCAGAAGCAAATGGAATCCCTCACTCACAGTCATTCACACACTTACACACATGCATGCGTGCACACTAACACATATGCACATTTGAAATAGCTAAGTTATGGGATATACATTAATTTACATTTCGATTCATGTATACATTGACTACCATTCTTTATTTAGTAGGATCTAACATAAAAACAATGCCAAAATGTTAATGTGTTTAGTGCAAACTATTTTCTGATTTCCTTGGACCTGTACTGAAAAAAAGCCTAGACCTCATTGGAAACTACAATATGCTATGTCTGGGGGAGGAATCTACTGAAATAACTTTATTCAATACTTACAACCCTTTAATGCTATTATAAAGCTACAGATGTTTTGTCTCGTGTTAAAGTGTAGAACAGTAATATAAAGGATGTACATGGCAAAGTAAAATTAGAAAGCATGGGAAAGACAGGGCAGCCTATGTAGTTTGCATTAAATGGAGAAGATTTGGCTGGGAGCACTCAGACACAATGACACACATGCTCAGAGCAAGTAATAAATGCTTAACAGAAATCGGTGAAGGTGCATGATGGAAAACACCAATCTTGTCTAAGAAAGTGGATGACAGTGTACTTTACTGAGCGTTGGGACATCTGTGGATTACCTTTGCAGGCAGCCATGTGTTCCGTCATAAAACAAACTTGAGGAGTTATGATCCTGCAAATGCTAGGACAGTTTTAACTTTTCTAAATTACAGCTAGCAAGCGGTCATATCATGTTTTACTATTACAGTTACAAATGGAAAAACATTTCCTTGGCCAATCACATGAAATGAAATCTAAAAGAAAGCAGTTCCCTACACTTTGAAAGGCAGCTGAGAGATTTAGCATACTGCATTCCTTGTTATTCCTAATGGGACTTCGCATCACCTGGGGTTGAAGAACTTAGCAGTTCACTGCCCAAATGATACAGGTCATTGCTTGAAAAAAAATATTGATGTCTGCCTTTGGCTGAATCCCATGAGGTGTCTGGAATTTTTGATTTACAGGCTGTTCAGGACCAAGGAAACAGTGTCATCAGACCAGTACTTTAGTGTTTATGCAGAACATTTCAGTAATATAAATGTAGCTGTGTTTTATGTTAATTTTTATTTGAATGGAATTCATCAGCTATTGAGGACAGTAAACCAGGGAAGAAGGCCTTTGCGGATTTTAATGTAATAGCTCACATATAGATTTATGGAATTTGAGCATGAGGACCACTGAATTCCTATATTTGTTTTCACAGTGTATTGGAGCACTGATATTTTATTGCTGTTGCAGACAGTTACAGCAAATGTTGACAAAAATTGTGATTTATTTACTTTGTGTTTCTGTTAATGAAAACTGGTATAACAGGTCAATACACACAAAGACATAGGCTGGTATTCAGAAACATTGCTTAGGGTGCTGTATAATGGCAAATGATCAAATTAATGCAATGCAGCTGATTAACAGTGTAATAGGAACCACGTAACATGATGTTGATAAACTATTTAAACAACACCCTGCAGAAAAATCCACAGGCTGCAAAAGGAGCAGCATTGAGTGTTGGTGGTCATATGACCCTAGTAGCATCTCTCTCTCTCTCTCTCTATGTATATATATATATATATATATATATATATATATATATATATATATATAGCATGCTTGGGACGATACACTGTCACACACACAACAATGTGCCACGCTGTGAGCAACTGACAACCATAATAAGGTTTCACAGCAACATTACTTCAAATGTATCGATATAAATTGAAAGGAAATGGGTGTATAGGTCAGTCAAAAAGAGGGAAAGAGGAGCACACACAAAATGGTAAAGAGAAGGGAAGAGTGGGAGGGCTGAAGAAACAGGTGTATATTTTTTGGGGGAAAGATGCTGGTTTTCTTTTTTTTTCTAAGAAACCAGAAGGACTGGACAGAAAAGAGTGATTAGAGATGGTATGAGGAGCTGTCAAACACAAAAAAAGAAAAAAATGAAACAACAAGGGAAGTGCTGACACTAAAGGGGGACAGAAAGGAAAGACACAAACAGGCAGAGAGGTGATAACTGGTAATTAGGAGGACCAGACTTAATACTGAACTCCAACCTGGGGAGGGAAGTAAAACACATAGAAGAGAAACACTATGATGTGACATGGGGAGGGCAGACAGCTGACATTCATGCTGCCCAGTGCTGTGGCCAGCAAGAGGTCAGTCTCCTCCATGACTGTTCTTCTACTGGGCCCAACTAATAGTGGCCCAAAGGGCAGGATTAGACAACAGTGCAATTCTGCCATTTATACAAGAACATGCTCCAGATGCCTAATGTGGGTGTCAAGCCACTGGTCCACCAGTGCCATCACCACATCCTTCATGTCCTGCATAATCATGTACAGTGAGTTACTGGTGATGTCTACAGATAGCCTACACCCCTCACTAGTGACAGACCACTGCATGCCATTACAGTATCCTTCCAGTCACCTTCTGCTGGATCTCCTATGCCATCATGCAGAAAAAAGGCATGGAGGCAGATAGAACCCAGGGTGGGATTGCAAGTCAAGTCTATGGTAAGGTGACATCTGTCACACCTCAGTCATAAGATGTGGGTGACATAGCATCAAATAATAATAATATAAGTGGAGCAAAACAAAACAAAAACAAATAAATATAAATGAAGGGCTGGGATAAGAGGGTGGGTATAACAGGGAGTAACACTTTTCTGCATTAAAGTACCTGAATGGGTAAACAATACACCTGCCAGAACAAAATAGTAAAAGTGCAGGTGGTTGTGCCACAAGAGCTAGGTTGACGTCACCTAAGCAGTCCCCAAGTATGAATGTGAGGAGAGCAGGGCATGTAGTTTAGCAAATGACTGCAGAGGCTATGTAAGGCTATGTACGGTGGGGCAAAACACTTTCAGTGCATTGTTGTATGGCCAAGGGACATGCAAAGAGGTGGTAGGCACAGTATAACATATAAAGCCTGTGGGACAATACGTGGATCATGCCATTGGAAAACTGCCACAGATACCAAAACAACTGTTTAAACAACAGTTATAAAATGGTTGGCAGGCACAGAGATAATATATGTCAGTTACCAGTAAACTGCAGAGCATGCTGCTATAAGGCATGCCCAGGATATGCAGGATAGAACTGGCACTGACGTGGTAGTAAAGGGACAGTGCATGCATTATACTATACAAGCAAACCAGTACACTCTGTATGGATGACAGATCATGGGAAAAAGATGTAGAACATGACAGAAGGCACACTGGATGGGTAACCAAAGGCAGGCCAGTAATCAGTGCCCTGAAGGCACAGGCAATGCAAAGAGGTAGGGAGGATAGAAGATCTCTGCAGCTTGAATATGCAGTGCACATGTGTTTCAGGAGGCATATAATGGTAAGAAGGGTTTCCTCTACCAGCAGAATCATAAAAATCCACAGTTCTACAGGTATCAGTAATATACACAGCTATACAATTGCTGGTATATACAGGCCCCCACATCTGGAGTCTTACATACATCTCTGAAGTATCACCCTGTTATCCTCAATCTCTCTCTCTAGGAACTGAAAAACATAACAGAAAAGGAAAATGTTCACAAATCTAATGTTATTCATCAGGATGGGAAGCTAAGTTTAAATTCCAGTACAATGTGGAATGGATGTAGGATGTAGAAATCCTACAGAGGGGCCTCACTGAGACAGATGCCTGGTGTCAGAGCCATGGCCTCAAGCTCAGTGCCAAAAAGTGCATTGTCATCCCCTTTGGTAAAAACTCTGTACTCATGAACTACTACATAGACAGCAGTCTACTTAACACTGAATGTGTGATAAGAGATCTTGGGACCCAGGTGGACAGTAGTCTGTCCTTTGATAGTCACATCGCCACAGTAGTCAGGAAGTCCTTTTACATGGCACACCTCATCATAAAAGGGTTCTCATCCAGGAAAAAAGAGGTCATTGTTCCCCTCTACTCGACACTCATTAGATCCATTATAGAGTACAATGTCCCTTTTGGAATGTACCTCACAAGACTTCTGCAGCAGCTGGAAAGGCCACAGAAGTACCTCACAAAGAGGATTACTGGCCTCAAACAGATGCCCTACACTGACTGTCTCAAATGTCTCCAGCTTTACTCCGTAGCATATCGCCTACTCCGAGGTGATCTCTGCCTGACATATAAAGCTATGTCAAACCCAGAGCTATTGGACATGCTACACCTAAAGAAATCCCAATCCCTCCAAGCTACATGCTCTAGGGACCTAAACCTAGTCACCACAATAAACAGGACATGCTGGAGGGATAGATTCCTGTCCCAGAGACTTCCCATACTCTGGAACAGGCTACCCATCTATGTCAAGCAAAGGTCTTCATTAGCACTCTTCAAGAAAAATCTTGATGAGTGGATGGGAAATAGGAAATACACCCCAGGGATCACTTCTGTGTCGTTGCTCGACAGTGGCACAGAAAAATAACTTTCTTCTGTGGCGTAAGCCAGGGAACCTTGTTGGCTGGGATTACATAGGCCCTCGGGCCAATAGCCTAGTACCTACCTATGAACCTATGAACAATGTACCTGTCAAGAGTAGTTACAAAAGAGCACTGAAGCAGTTTGTCTAACTGCTTGTTTCTGTTGTTGAAGAAGGCTATGGTGATGCCTCTTCATGTCACTGTAGTGAGGTTAATGCTCATGGTATCACTCCACACCCTGGCAAGGTAGTGCCAGGAATCCACCTTTTACAGAAGACCTCATATGAAGTCCCCATGAGGTGATTCCAGTGATGAATGTACCTAAAATAAAACATTTTAGACTTTCATGGACCACCATAGATCCCTGCTACCATCAGTAGTCTCAGAACCTGTGCCTTTTACAGTTCACAGTCTTGAGGAAAAGAATAGCACATTCACATTAATGTACATTGCAGGCATCATGTGACATGTGCTGACAGGCAGTAAGGCAGCATGACAGTTTACAATGCTAGTATAGAGGGGCACATAAAGAAATGACTTGCAAAGTTGGTGCTTGGGTTGTGAATGATGTGATGAACTGATTATATGTAGCTCACACAAACCACATCTCACATCACCTCCACAGTGCCTCTAGGAGATGCATCATGGCCTAAGACACACATGTCCCTACAAGAGTCAGTGACCTTCAAGGCGTGCACAATACATATCATGGTTTTTCTTGCATGTACACTGATCAAGCCTAATTTCATAGACTTAGACCAGTACACATTGTGTAAAACAGGCAATTTTGTTCTCTGGGATATAAGCCTTGAAATTATAAAATAAGCACAGCTGCAGTCATTGCTATGCTCACCAAGCTATGGAAATTCACTGCTGAGAAAGGAGGCAGCATAGTGCTCTTCTTCAGAGTGCACAGTCCTAGAGCTGTTGTGGTAAGTGTTCAGGGATCCATGGCTTGTGGGTAGAATATGTGGGTTAAGTTACTGCTGTTTTTCCATTATTGTTGTACTTGTTGTGGGAGGTGGGGGCAACATCTGGCTGCTAAAAGCAGTTGCTTCCACAGGAGGAGCTGCTATTCAACTGTTCAGTCTATTTCCAAAAAACTTTACAGATGACAACATGAAGTATCTTTGATGGAAGCAGGATAAGCAGATCATATGCAAAAGGGATATTACTTCATAAATGTGTCTATCGATTGGTAGGGCTCTAATCCAATTATATGAACTGGGGGGTACAGCATATGCAAAATGCTGTGAAGGATGGGGGTGGAGGTTGTCCTACTTACATTAACATGCATCACATTACCAAGGGACCACCACATGAGTTGCATGTGTCATCAGGGATATTAAACTCTTGTTGCATTGAACACCTACAAAGGCCAGGGGAGCACACAACATTGGGTAGCAGTCATGATGTTACCATACATGTTATTTTTTTCTTGTAGACAAGAACATAGGTAACCATGCAGACCACTGCCAGGGTCTTTGCCAACAAACACATAATTAATAGAGACAGCACAGTTCCTGGCATATTGTGTGGGGTGATAGACCTTTTCCTCATACCAGGTAGGAGACTAGACATTGCAGTAGAACTTCATCCATTGCCACAGGTATCTGCAGGTGAAGGCCCAGGTGAGTCTACCCTTGCATACAATTTTATATACTGTAATATGCTAGACCCAGATCATAATGAATTTGGTTGTATCATCCCTGCAGGCATATCATGGCTTCAGCTGCTACAGAGGCCCATAAGAGGTACGTGGGCTTATATTATTTGCATACTGTATTGTTTTACAACTGTTGCAGCATTTGAATATGGAATCATCACTAAGAAGCATTGACATTCTTTGGATGTTTATGTCTGTATGCAAAACATTCAAAGGTAACTTTATGTTTGGGTCCTCTTGGTTATGATGACAGCCAAATCATGCCACAGTCTGCTGCCATAGTGTCACTGTTAGGCAGAGGTAGCATGCTGGGCATATTAATTTCCACTTCTACTGACAGATCTCCATTGCCTCTGCAGCCCACCCATCACTCTCAGGTGACTAGTGTAGGGCAGGAATTCATAAGTACAGTAGCTGAGGTTGCAAACTGACTTCCTCATGCCCCAGATAGTGGGTGCTGGTGGCTCTTACGAGCATGGAAGCAGCAGTAGAGGCAATGTCCCAGTGGCCAGCAATGCCTTCATTCCCATTCCATGTCCAAGTTAAGTTTGTCCATGACAGTTACACAATGCTTATGCAGGTCAGTCATACAGGCACAGGCTAATGCCACTGTATCTACCGGAAAGTTGATCAGTGTGGTATGTGTGCTATGTGACAACCTCAGAGAGGACTTTGCCTATTTAGAAAGCATTTATGAAAGGTGCCAGGAGAAGTGTATATCTTCCATGGGCCTGTCTGCTACCACTTATCAGGCATGATGCCATTCACATGGCTGCCACTCCATAGCTTAGGTCCTGTCTCATCACATCCTCTATGACTGATATCAGTGTTAAGAGTGTTGTGCCCTCTCTGAGGATGTACAAGCACATTTTCTACATACATAAAAACCAATGAAATCTCCAATACACACTGACAAGCAGGAACACGAACTGGAACATCACTGATAGGACACAAAAGCTTCTTTTATTAATACACGTTCTGGTAACTCAGCTTCTTGCCTTCTGTTGGAACATTTTAACATTACAAATGTGTCTATATATATATATATATATATATATATATATATATATATATATATATACCTCTCATTTTCAATTATTCAATTAATTTTAAACAATTTAATAATTAAATAATTATCATGCTACTAAGCCAGAATTTAAAGTAAAATGTGCTTCAGTGAACATCAAACAGACTAGTAGAAGTATGATACTGCTTAAACTGTTACACTTTTAAATACATATTGCACTACCATTTCTTCATTCAACAACAACTGGATGTTCAAAACAAATATGCATACATAAATGACATTGCATTTTTTAAAACCTTGCATCTATTTTTAAATGCATCAATGTTTCCTTTACTTTTTTCATGTATTTATAATGACAGTGTTAAAAAAATATACATACAAGACTCATATTTTCAACATATTATCATAGTGTTTATCATAAGCACAATATTAATGTATCCTTCCCCATTATGTATAGATGCTTTTCTCCATGACCAAAAAATTAAATCAACCCATGGCTGTCTATGTATTTATCTTACATCTGACTACATCCACTGCTGTTTAACAGTAAACAAATCTTATATTATTGTATTGCAATGCTTCCGAATTTCCTTCATTTTATTAAATATTTATAAATATCAATAATGTATATCCTAATACATGAATTTCCCAGTATAGTAAAATATTACACTTTACTCATTTTATCTAGATGTTCAAATTATTTTCCAAACATCATCCAAGTGCTCCAAAATTTGTACTTTTTTTTTCCCTGGTTTGACCAATATACCAGGAAACTGGATCACAGTCACAACATATTATATAGATAACACCACAGCTGCTACACTTGTAATATTCATTGTCTCTATACAATTTGCCATTAATCTTTCTACCATCTAAATTTTTAACTCGGTTACATAATGAACATTTACCACAACTATAGGTTCCAACAGATTTACCTATTACATCCAAGCGTTTTTATTTTAAACCTTTTCTGTTCAACAATTCTTTTACATTATTGTACCTACCATAAGAAAACACTATGTGTTTAGGAAACAAAGATCCAATGGAATTATCCTCACTAACAATTTCCCATGCTTGCCTAACAATTCTCTCTAAAATGGGAGAAAAATCAGAGTATCTTGTAACAAAAAACAATTTATCTTCTCCCTCTCCATCCTCTGTACTATGATTTTTCTTCCATTGTAATTTCCACCAACCCTTACACTGTTCTCACCTGTTTCTGTAATCTTATTCTTTGCTTTTTGCAATATTCTGTCATTGTACCCTCTGTTCTTTAATCTATTGTATACCTCATTCAAGTTTGTTTCCTTTAAATCAACTTCAGAGGTATTCATAAAGATTCTTTTAAATTTCCCATATGGTAATGACTCAATCAAATGAGGAGGATGCATACTTGTAGAGTACAGGAAATTGTTAACAGCTGTGGGTTTTCTATATGGCTTGTGTTGTATCTTCTTGTCATTGTTTACATAAAGCATGACATCCAAAAATGAAATGCTCTCCCTATCAATACCCCAGGAAAATTTCAATCCATGTGGGTTATTATTCAAAGTTTCCATGAATTCCACAAACAAACTGATCACCCTTGCAAATGAATAACAAATAATCTATATATCTCTTGTAGTATACTACATTTCTCACATAATAATCTTGTAACACCATAAATTGGCTTTCAGTGTCACCCATATAGATGATAGCATGCGATGGGGCAAAAGTTGCCCCCAACGACATTCCCCACATTTGTAAGAAAAATTAATTCTTCCATGTGAAATAGTTATGGGTCAAACAAAATTCAAGGAGGGTCAGCAAAAATACAGAACATGGCCCTTCCCCCAGTTTTCTGGCCATTGCCTCCATACCCCATCTTTTATTAATTTTAGAATACAAAATGGTAACATCCACTGTTACCCAAAAATAATCTTCTTCCCATTCTAAATTAAACAATTCTTGACAAATCTGCTGAGTATTTTTAACATGAGAGGGTATGCCTGTCAGGTATTTCTTAAAATGAAAATCCTTAAAATATATTAACATTTTCCAGAAAAGATTCTATTCCTGAAATAATCGGTCCCCCTGGGGGTTTAAGCAAACTTTTATGGATTTTGGGGATAGCATACATAAACAGATGTTTAGGTGTATTGACAATCAATTTTTTAGCATCTTTATGTTTCAAAAAACAAATCTTTCTCCACATTCCAATATATCATCTAACTTTGTTGAAAATCTTTGTAAAGGATTAGATTGTAATTTAACATAATATCTTTCTTCAGATAATATATCTGAAACCATTTCTTGATATTGTGCTGTACTCATGACTACTCAATTGCCTCCCTTATCATCCGTTTTGTATACTATTCCATTTAAATTTAACCTAAGTTCCTGCAATGCCAACCATTCTTCCTTCCTTAAATTATAAGAATCAGATTTATTTACAAACTTGCCATAACTATTTTCCACTTTATTACACACTAGATTTTCATACACATTAATAGCTTGACTAGTTCTAGGGGGCATAACACTACTATCTGAAGTCAGTTTAGGCATTTCTAAACATCCATATCCTGTGAAAAAATGACTCAGATAAAACATTACATTGTAAATCATCACTTTGATTCCCTCCACCAAAACCCACGTTTCAAACATTTCATTTTCATAAATACTAAAATTCAATAAATCATCTTCTTCAGAAGATTCATTAAGATTTTTTTCATCAGTAAGAGACATGTCCTGCCTAGTTTGAAAAAACACTTTAAGATTTAACTTGTGACAACATTTCTTAATATCTATAATCATATCTGCCAAATAGCATCCTGTAGCATGGTAATTTCCCCCTGCAATTTCTCAATATTTGGAGCATTCCCTCTTATCAGGACCTGCAACCAAGCAAGAGTGCATTGAAGTGAGGCCTGCCTCCACTCGGCCAGAAGATCACTCTCATTGTCAGTAAAGTCACCAGCAGGCAACTGGTCAATTCGGAGACCCCTCAGAGTGATATTTAGTGAAATGTACTTTTCAAGCAGTTTACTATCATAAAAAGTTGTTACTTCCCTGATCATCAGTCTCTCCAGCAAACAAAATTTGTCCATCTCGCCACTCTCAGATGGAGAGACCCACGGATCCATTAAGGCAAATCTACGTTCACGATCAGTGACTAAATCTGCAAATGAAATGCTGGCTGAAGTTACTGGAGGCTCAGTGGTCTCCATATCCCAAAAATTAAATGATTTCTACATACATAAAAAACAATGAAATCTCAACTACACACTGACAAGCAGGAACACGAACTGGAACACCACTGATAGGACACAAAAGCTTATTTTATTAATACACTTTCTGGTACCTCGGCTTCTTGTCTTCTGTTGGAACATTTTAACATTACAAATGTGTCCCTATATATACACCTCTCATTTTTAATTATTCAATTAATTTTAAACAATTTAATAATTAAATAATTATCATGCTACTAAGCCAGAATTTAAAGTAAAATGTGCTTCAGTGAACATCAAACAGACTAGTAGAAGTGTGATACTGTTTAAAGTGTTGCTGCTTGTCAATGTGTATTGGAGATATAATCTTAGCAGAGCCTGCTGTTCCCACTCACAAATCAAGCACTGTCCTCTCTGCCTTCCATGTGTTGTATCAGTGACTTTCCTCAGAGTGGATTTCCCCATGGATAAGGATATCCACAGTCAGTGCATGTACCTACTGAGGGTGCCATGAACCTGTCACACAGGAACATGCACCATCTGGGAACGTCTGCAGTATCTCTGTCCACCCACACACATCTGACCAATACCCACTCACTCACCTCTGCACACCTGCCCAACACTGGAGAAAACACTCCCTTCCCTCCTGCACAGTCTTCCAAGTTTGCCTCTCTCACCAGGCCATGACATGCATGCACACCCATATCATTAGCACCCACCCCAGTGCCTGTCACTGTGGTTCTTCCCACCTTTGCATATAATAACAGCTGTGTCATGCCACCAGTGCTCTGATGCACAACATGGTCAATCTATACACTGTATAGCACAGAATGGTTGTTGTACTGCATGCATCAATGTTACTCTTTGCTATGTCTAATATGGCCCATAGTTATCAGTCAGATGCTGTCTCTTAACATGCCGCAGCATACAGTGCCTGCCCCCAGCTTGCATGGTCATCCCCTGCATCTGGGTCCTTCACAGCCTCTTCATCAAGCTCCTTTACTGTTGCTTGTTCCTCTCAGGGTGTCAAACAGGTGGCCCTAGGGCCACAATCTGGCCCACTGAAGCATTATATCTGGCCCTCAGTAAGCCCTACATCATCCTATTTTGAAAGGACAGATATGTTAGACATGGTCATCTGGATCCCGATACCTTGTGAAGTATGGTAAGTGGTCCCAAAAGGTTGTACACCCATGTCTAAATTTTAGAGTCTAAATCCTCTACTTCAATGGAAATACCCTACTGTATCATTTGTATATTAACATGTTGTGCAACATCGCACATATGGCACATTTCTTGTTGCACATTTCTGTAGCATATTGTAGTATACTACTGGAGCCATTTAAACAGTGGTGATGAGCCTACATCAGTTTGAACACAAGTTCATCAGTGGTGCAGTCTGTGACAGTGAAGAGATCAATGCATTCTCTGACATGGTTTATAAGTTTTATGGCTCAATGGCATATTTGCTAGTTTCAGTAAGATGTGCCTCAGTAAGATGTTCCTGAGGGAAACCACCCCATCCAAATTGCTGATAAATGTCACAAATATGCCAAAAATGTGGGAAACATGGCCACTGCCTTAGTGGTACACTGACACATTTTATATTATACCCTCTGCATTACAGACTGCTCAACAGCTGATGGAGTGGAATCCCTTAAGGTTGTTATATTGTTGGCCTTATGTCTCCAGTGGAGAACCTTTTTGACAATTTTGGTGCATTGAGTAGCACCAATGCCTCAGAGAAAGAAGCTATGTCATAAAATGCCTGTATGGTGGTGTTTCTCTCTTCTGCAGTATATCAAAACTGCATTACTTTCATCTATATGTTGTACTAAGGCACCAACAAAAACTGGTGTGATATACATAAGGCAGATGCCTGTTATTCAGCCAATGTGCCTTCTGTTTGCTGCCAGAAGGTCTTTGTCAATACTGCACATACCTGGCTGTCCACAGGTATAGGTATCCTGTGTATTGCACAAGCCTGAATGTGAGGGTGAACATGTGTAGCTGCTTACATATGGTCCCTTTGCCCACATGCTAAAAGTCTATTATATCTGTGCTTGGAAGGAATAGAATTAAAGATTGTCAAATCTTTAGTGGTGCAGAAGGTAATGACAAGTACTTGCTCAAATACTGGCTGAGATGATGGCCTCAGACATGTTGATGTTAGCAGTGTTACTTCCTGTAGCACTGCAGAATGGTCTCTGTTCCTGTTCATCAGAATTTTATGGCATGTATCTGTACTAGCATTTATACCTCATTACTCAAAGTTACATGACAGCATGAAAGTAAATTAAAGTTCAAAGTCAGCGTAAAACTAGATGATGAGAGTGCAAACTAAAAGAAAACAAAGTATTACAACTTGTCAACCATTTAATCTTCCTGTAGTGCAGTATAAGAGACACAAAATGAGAGCAATGCAAACAACTTTAACAAATACAAAGCACACAGTAAGAGCTTTCATTTCTCAAATATGACATCTTCAAACTATGCGATTAGAACATCAGAATATAATAAAATATAGTGAACGTCATGCAAATCAGACTCATTACACGTGGGTTAAATACAACTGTGAATTTTACTAGTATTTTTAAAGAGTGAAGATTATTCAGTTTTGGGTTTATTTGAACAGATAATTAGTCTCAGTATGAGATGTACATGTCCACAAATATGGTAGCCTGTGTAAGTCTGCTTTAAGTAGTGAAACAAGCAAGACTGACAAAAACAGAACTTGATAATTCCAAGTTAGTTGTTTTGGACCATACGCTGTTGCAGCAGTAAGTGTTATTACCTCACTGCACTTTGTTCTCAACATTGGTCGACAGCTTTGGTGTCTTTTATGTGGAGTCTGCATGTCATCCCCATGTTTACCCTGGCTGATACCAGTGGCTTGACTTTCCCCTCACATCCAAAGAATGCAATGAGATGAATTGGTGAACTTCCTTTTGGTGCGAGTGCCATATATTCATACAGTATGGGAATGAATGTGAAAGCATTCTGCAATAGATTGGAATCTTGTGTGATTACAAAATAGGAATAAATCATAATATATTGAAAGGATTTAGATTTTTTTATGATAAAAGTATTGCTAAATGTAATCTAAATGGACCACTAAGATTAAGAACTTTAATGACAAAGTATAACTTAGAGTGACATTAATCTAGAAATTCTGACCCCTCTAAAGTAAACAGAAACTATATAATAGATGATTTGGAGGAATGGGATTGTTGCCACAGTTGGAGGTATGTACTGATGAGCTGCTTGAAACTGTCAAGTTCATTTTTGAATTGTGTTGTTGTTATTGTTGTGATTCAATAAAGTTAAAAATGCTGATACCAAAAAAATGAATGAACTATCTTTTCCTTAGTACATAACCGGCTGTGTTATTTGAATGTATTTACCTAGCTAAATGGATTAGACAAAGAAGTTTAGAGAACTCTATAGCTATTCTGAGGCTGAAACAAGACTGAAATGGAACAGAGGAAATCAGGAATATTTTAAACAATTATCTCACAGTATAGTAACTATAGGCATTATATATTTAAGCAATATCTTACGAGTGGGTGTGAACATATCAAGATTTACCCACGGATGGCGTGGTTTAATCATAACGAACAAAGTCAAAATAATTAAACAAAGCCAACTGTGGATAAATCCTAATATACCCACACCCAGGAATGGATTATTGCTATTATATAAGGACATTGTTTGGGAAAGAAATTGATTAGCTTTCTTAAATAACTTCTTTGTACAACAGCACTGTAGTGTTGTTCTGAGATGTTTTCTGTTCTTCTGTGTTTTCTGACACACTGCACATGCTACATTCCAATGCTTACACAGTACAGGACAGGATCTCTGCTTCTGCCTTTTTTTTTAATAGTAGCAAGGGAGAAAAGAGAATCTCTGTTGCTGTTTTATGTAAGTAAAACTATGAGGCAAAAATATGGACATTCTGCAAAGATTTGGACATTTGAGAGCTACGGGAGTCTGTCGAGATTTATGGAGAGACAGTGCAAAGATAGAAGGAAAATCAGGTTTGTTTCTCTTTTTTTTATTTTTGAGAAAGTACCTTATTTTTCTTCTGTTTTGCACTGCTCCTCCATAGCATATTCCAATAGAAAAGTCTGGCCACTCAGTGGTATTTTAGTGACTGGACATTTTTCTTTTGGTATATGCCTGATTTACAATGAGGTTGGGCTGTCCAATCAGCATACTTATTTTTAAATAACAATGACCTGTCGTATAATTTGCAGAAGCTGAGAAGCAATTCAAAAATATATTTTAAGAAATGTAAGTGAAATCAGAGCTTATACAATACTTAATTCTGAGGAGAGTAAAATCTGACCAGTTTTACATGAATATATAGAAAAATATCCACTTTTACATGATAGGTGGGTAGGTAAAAACATGCGAGTCAGACAGTGGTGTAAGAATGATAATGACTTGGCAATGAGGGGCATGTTACAGCAGCAAGCAGTTTGGCTAAGTATCGACCATTACTTGAAGCATATAATATGCATGTCAGTGTTATGAAAGAAAGCAAATTAAATGTTCAAGCTACACAATGTACTATTATGATCATGCCAATGAAGTACAGTATTGTATTGCTGCATTTGCATTGATTAGTAATTAAATAATCAAGGGAGCTGAATAGTCAGGCCAAAAACTTAAAAACAAAATCACTGTGTCAAGCTGAACAGTAAAAACTGCAATGTAAAACCATAATGTAAAAGCAATGCATTAGCTGCCAACAGCAAATCATACTCTGTAAGAGTTTTGGAGCCAATATTCAAAGTCCTTTCTTAGCTTGTTAAGATGGACACTGCAAACTCAGTGCTGTGTTACAAGGAAAAGAACTAATCAAAGACAATGCGAGATTCAGAGATGCATATGATCAGAATGTTTGTTGGGCTATATTACAGTACCCTTTGTTTAATAAAGGGTGTTTTATTGGTTTGTTTTTAATGTGAAGATTCTAAATGGCATATAATTAGGATATGTAATGATTGGTTTTAGCAGTACAACATAGCAAAAGGTAGATGAGAAATATAAAAAAAAAATCCAGAAGGAAAAAATGTTCTACCATAGAATATTTTTTCTGGAGTTCTATTTGACATTACTTTGTGCTTTTGTCTTTTGACTACATACAATTGATTCTTGGCAATGCAAGCAAACTAAAATGTAACAGAAAATAACATTTTTATTATTTTAGCTATTGTAGCCCTTTAAATTGAACAGTTGTGGTTTTTGAATGTAGAGTTGTACAATACATTATACCTGTTCTATGGCAAACACTATAAGGGTAACTTTTAGGACTGCTATTTGTTTTTTGAACTAGCATTCCAAATTTTAAAAGTAAGCTTGCATGCTATCATTCCTGCTACAAATAAAGGCTTGGTCAACAAAATGCCTAGCATGTACTCTAAGTTAAATGTTTGCACCAAATCTCACCTTTACACTGGATGCTTTTATTCCATTCTTGAGTTGTATTTTGTGATACAGTTCGTCTAAATCTCATTATTACTTAATTGTGGATAGAAAACAATGGATTTAATTGATAGCTATCAGCTCAGGGCATCACTGACTTTTTATTATCAGAGGTCTTATCCCCAGTGACGGCTGGTGACTTCAAATGAAAGGGGGGCTGCAGGAGACAGCTGAATGGGTGGGGCCAGTGGGAAAGGGGTGTGGCCAGCTAGAAAGGGGTGGAGCTATGTTCAAAACCACAAAAACTGGGACTTTAATTAAATACGCTGCCCTGGGTGCCAAACCATCATTATGAGAGACCAATCAAGACAAAACGAAGTGGAGAAGAAAAAAAATATTTCAATGCATTTGCTACATAGCAGCTTACTTAATATCTAGATGGAAACAAAAAGGTTGTGAGGCATGAAAAAATAAATTACTTTGTAAATGCATTACTGGGATGCCAGTCAAAATCAAGTATAAAAAAACAATCAACACTCAACTCAAACACTTCTCCTTTCACCGCAGTTCTAATTATAATTTATATTCAACTTTATAAAAGTACCAAGTAACATGCTGAAAAGAGCAACCTCTGTGATACCCCCACTTGTCAAAATTCTATTAATTCTGTGAAAATCTGGACAGTTGAGAGGTATAGTTCAGCTGGGGCTGTCTTTGAGTTTGTCGCCCTCCCCCCTCACAAAATCAGGGTTGAATGGGGCCTCCCCCCTGCAGCCATTCCAAAGTCCCATTACTTGGCTGTTTCACCCCATTTACCATAAGCACTGTAATGTGCATACTGCTTTACTTCTACAATGATTTGGATTTCATTTAAACATTTTATTTTACATTTTACAGCACAAACACTAATAGACATCTGCTAAACCAATCAATGCAGTCTCACAATGAAAAGAGACTTAGCATTAAAACTTCTTTGCCCTTGAAACTCACATTCATTTAAACAGCATTGAAACCCATATTCAAAGAAAATACATCTGGCCAGTGTCAGATAAAGATTAACTTTGGGCTGTTTTCAAATCAAATAGGTCCCTTGCACACGTAACATTCATGTGTTATTTGATACACTTTCCTGATTGTATGAAATTATATTCCTTGTATAATACAGTACAGTTAGACAGTGTTTTAAATTTATTGTTTTGAACATTTTTCTTGTAAACAATGAAACAAAATGCATGCACCAGTAATGACAAAACTGCCCAATTCAGAACATTTCCATCATAAAAGTCTACTCAGACTTCTACAATCCACCAGTATCAGTAAATATGCACAATATCTGCAGAAGTAAGTCATCTAAATAATTTCACATTAAAGAGATCTGTAACTAATGAAGAGGTTGTTGCTAGAAAACAACTTTATATTTCATTGTTTCATCTACAAATAAAGTACCTGTTGCCCTTGAGGAATAAATTGCCTATGTCACATTAAAAATTGTAATTATAAAAATTGCCTAGAAATCAAATGTGCACATTGATTCCACTATCTGAGAAAGTATGGCACCCTTCTGGATTAAATAAGCATAGGCATAGCAATTCATTTGCCAAGCATTTCCCAAAAGCACTGCCAGTCTATTTCCTAAGAAATGTATGCAGGAGCAATGAGTTTGGACCTCAGTTAAGTAAAGCAAGGAGTAACAAACAACCATGAAGCTCTTACTACTGAAACTATTCTATTTTGCACATACACAGATTCTTCCCCAGGAATGCCTAAAGCATTGAACCCTTTTTTTTAGGAAAAAAAGTGTAGAAAAAATAGCATAGAGGAGACATAATCTAAGCTGTTCCACAAACTGAATACTAGAAAAGGAATCTGTAGGAATGTTGCTGACAATAATTTTAAATATTAATCACAAGAAGTAGCTGCAGACCTTAGTTTGTAAATAAACATCTGCTCTGAGGAATGTAGTTGGCAGAAAGGGTAGACCTTGGTACAGAAAACTAAAGTATAGTCCATGCAAGTTTCCTTGGCACACAGGATCAGATATCAAATCCACATATCAGAGCAGCTGCTTGATGTATCAAAAACTATGGATGGCCTAAACAATAGCCTATTCTTCCTCCAAACAAATATCCCAACTATGTGAGGACAGAAGTTTAAATTAATGAATGCAAAGAAACTTAAATTAGGAACTAACCAAAATCAATATATCTGAAGGGTCAAAAGCATGCAGTATCCACAACATCCAACAATCAGAGGAAAAAAAATCATACAGCTATGGTTTTGCCAAAAAGAAAGCCCATCTGCACCACAACATGGAGGACTGTATGTTATATCCCCATTGATATATATTCATTCCAAGTCTATATGGACTCAGAAATAAGTACAGATAATACATAATAATAATATATTAATAATAATAATAATAATAATAATAATAATAATAATAATAATAATAATGATAATAATAGAAATAAGTTCAGCTGACCATGAATCCACAAGGCTCACTCATCTTCAAGGTGTGTGACATCACAGTGAGAATAACCCATCACTTGGGGGATATAGGACAGCTTAACCAGCAACATAAAATCTTTTTATGTGTTTTAATAGATATTTCTGTTTTCTAATACACAGAAACATTTGAAATGTTTTTTTTTTCTTTTGTTATGATTCTTGACATACTAGTTATAAAGCATAGTAAATTAGAATCAGAGCAACCGGTCTTTCGAAGATTTCCGGTATAAGTGAGACAAATATAAGCCTTACATAGAAGTAAATGTTGAAACATTTCTAAAAACATTATCAGTATGAAGGTTATAACTATAGTAGTCTGACATCTATAAAGTTTTTAACTGGCACTGTTCGATAACTCAAAATTTGAAGCATGTTGTATAGCTACAAAATTGCATAAATTTGGGAGAAGGTCATTCTGTTTTGCCGTAGAACATTTCACCTTGGAGTGTGGGGCAAAGACCCCATACATGGGAGGGGACAGGATGCTATTTTCAAATGCAGAAGGATGTGATAATCTCAGATCAGAATAGGGACAAATGTCCGAGAACAAATAATCACAATGCAGTTTAGCTCACAAGTGTTTTCTTTTGTTGTTTTTTTTTTGATAATCATGAAGGTAGACATTCACAAAGGTGGACATTATTTCTAACATGTTCCAGCAAATGCAATGGAAGTTAAGTAGTAAATGTTGGAAAATGAATACTCCCATAATACAGCAACACACCTTTGGGATGAACAAATAAACAAGTCAAAAAATTTGAAGAAAATAATGGTTGCATAATGACCTTACATGAATTATTATAATGGTTTAGGAAATGCAAGGAAATGTACGTAGAAAACAATGATGAATGATATCAAAGTAAAACAAACGAGGCAAACCCAAAGAAAAAAAAAACAAAAAAATACTAAACCATTAAAGGTTAATAAAGTCAGTTAAGAAGAAACAATGCCTTTTACTGATACATAATAGAGCCAAAGAAGACAATATGGGTAATAATAAACATAAACAACATTTATAGGATGGGCAGAAGATAGATAAAAAGCTAGAGTAATATATATCCTGTTGGTTTCTGTTGCCATGCTGATGTCCATACTGTTGGTTTCTGTTGCCATGCTGATATCAATCGTGTTGGTTTCTGTTGCCATGCTGATATCCATCCTGTTGGTTTCTGTTGCCATGCTGATGTCCATACTGTTGGTTTCTGTTGCCATGCTGATATCCATCCTGTTGGTTTCTGTTGCCATGCTGATGTCCATACTGTTGGTTTCTGTTGCCATGCTGATATCAATCGTGTTGGTTTCTGCTGCCATGCTGATGTCCATCCTGTTGATTTCTGCTGAAATGCTGATGTCCACCCTGTTGGTTTTTGCTGCAATGCTGATGTCCATATTGTTGATTTCTCCAGAGACACAAACAAAAACTTAATTTGCCACACTGAGTTGCCTGACCTAGAATTTTCCTCATTGGTGTAAATTGTTTCATGCCATAAGATCCTATGATTTTGCGTTATAATAATTAAGCTAAATGTGTATCGGGATGCCCCCTACAACTGTGGTACAAATTAGCACCCAACCAGAACAAAAGGTATTTCTAAAAATATCCTTTGAATGTGTTGAGGAGTGAAAGCACTTACAGTATATTTGATCAGTTGTGCTATAATCAGTAATGGCAAAATACATTTTTTCATTTTTATGAGAGAATGGATGCATATTCTCTACATTAACCAACAAAATAAGTTCCTATAAGAGCACTGTCTGCACACAGACCTCGGAAATGAGCTGATGAGGCATATGCCTTTGCAAAGAACGACTTATACCGACCTCACCAATACAAATTCCAAAAAGTCTTGGCAAGAGAGCGAGTTCTTATTAACAATTGGCATGTCGTTTGGTGAACACATAAAACTATCCTGTACTTAACACTAGCCAGAGTACACCTACAAATACTTTGGCAACAAAACAGAAAGGTTGAAAACAAACATCAGAAATACCTTAGACGTAAAACCGCATATTTTCAAAACCAGAAACATTATTTGTATTGTTCAGCACTTCAACTTAGCTAAACTAACCTAAGTCAACACTCTAGGTATGACCAAACAAAGTTTCCAGTTTGCCATAATCTCTGTTTTCAATTAAAACATTTTTGTGTCATCATGGTCTCAGAAATGCCAGACTATTTTAATTTGCTTGGTTAAATTGCCTGCATTTGACATTTGATCATCTCCTTTTATTTTTTTTTCAATTTATTTTATTTGTTGACCAATTTATAACACTAATCCATATGGAAGTTTTTCAGGTTCAGCTTGGAGTCCTAACGTGTAATATCTTTTTGGGGTTACACATTAGTTAATATCTGTGTAAAACCAGCAGCTATAAAAAATAGAAATGCTAAGCTGCTAAACTGGATACTCATAAAAGTACCTTTAAACTTCCATGAAATAGTTATCTTATCAGATACAATGAGTGAATGCTCTCCCATGCTTTGAGTCAGGAGACACACAGATGACAGAACCTTAACCACCCAGATTTGCTAAACAAATCTACCTGAATTCCAGAAACTATAAAGGCCAGTGAACCACTCAAAATTCACAATGATCCTTGGTCTCCTTGATAGATTCCAACTAATTCCTGATACTTTGCTGTTCATTCATGACAGACATCTGCTTCAGATAACTTAGACCTAAAACAGGCACTGATCCACTGGTCACAAAGCAAACAAGCTAAAGAATGTATAAGAGGACCAGTCCTATAAAACTGTCGCAAAAGTAGCACTACCAAATCTTAATACATGTATTGGAAACTTGGTAACAACTATGCCATGCCTATTAAGGCAGCAGAAAAGACTAACTTCAAGTAATGTACAAAGAGAGAACATTAACATTCTCAATGTATTTCTAGAAAGTTGCAAAATATGCTTTTAATACATCCATAGCCTAAGTCCAAGCTCTAATACTCAGTGTCTAAATACTAGCTATGTTTAGCCAGGACACTGAGTCATCTACTGTGAAAATCATCACTGAAGGCAGACAGCCCAACTCGGTGTCTAGAAGTGAGATGTTGTATTTTTACTGCCAGATCTATCAGTTAAATTGAATCGAGGATACTGCAGAACCAAAATCTTTCAGGATCTCCATTTGCCTATAATGTTCCACCTTCCCACCAAATCTCATTTGTCCAGCTATGAGCAGACTTCATCAGAAACCCTGTAAGAGTTTCAATCATTCAAAACCTGCTAGATTAAAAAAAAATGCTTACCATCTGAAAACTTGCTCTGTCATTCCATTTCATAATGTTGAATCTCTCAGTAAACTAACTACTGATTGTCTTTACTCTGCACAGTCATATAGCCAAAACACTTGAGTGAATGGTGTGCAGACAACTGATAAATCACCTTCAAAAGATGCAAACCCCACAAAGGCTCAACATTATTTTAGGCCTGACAGTGTATGGTCATTATATCACTGTCTGTAAATTCATGAGCACCAGTTTAAACCAAGGAAACAGCATTGCTATTCTTTACATAGATATATCTAATGTATTTGACAATGTGGATCACAACATATTCTATAAAAATTAGTGTGTTTGTATCACTGGCTTACAGTTCACCAGAGTCCACTGCTATCGAAATTGCTGTTTAAGTGAAACAATGGAATATTATAACCTGGACGGGATATAAGCTAAATAATACAAGGGTCTATATTAGGTTCTGTGATTGTTAAGTACATGGCACAACTTGCATCACAGTGCAAAGAAGGTAGCATTTCTAGGGGTACTGCCTGTCTACAGTGGGGCTGCAATGTATCCTGTCATGTAATTATCCCAATTATGTTTCACTGTATACATTGCTTATGTTAATAGCATAAAATCACAACACTGTCCTCCCATCAAAACCACTTGCTCATGTATCATATTGCATAGACTGTAAATATTTGTATTCACTGCATTCCATTTTGATTTTGACTTGCTCACTTTTTTGTTAAACTTTTATTTAATTCTTGTTAACTTTCTACTGGTATTTCCTTTCCTGTTTTTTTCAGTATTGCAGTTTATGTTATAAACTGCACTCTCATTTTATATCTAATCTCAAAAAAGTTTTAAAAACAGTACTTGCCAACCAAAGCCATCTAGATGACAGAAAGTACAGTTGTGTAAGTTGAACTTAGCATGACCAGAGGACAACTAGGCCTGAATGAGCACTGGTTATGTTTTTGGCACCAGCAGGCATGCAGAAATGGATAATGAATAAGAAGTAAAGACAGGACAACAATTTCCAAATGGGTTTCTAAGGTTACTACTACCTTTTGTTATGCTCACCATAACAAAATTATTCCAGGCAGGGTCATGGCCTACTTTATCAGAGCCGTGGCTTCATCCATGACTTTTGAAAAAGGTTGGATTCTAGAAGGTTATTAAAGAAGCTACTGCTTGGTCATCTGTACATACTTTTACAAAGCACTATAAGCTTCATTCCTTCCATATGTCCAGCTATCTCAGGACAGAAATACACAGCAGACCTTGCTGAACTGCTAACCAGCTTGTACACTATGTCCACAGAAGCATGTTCAAAACTAAAGATACAGTTTCTTTTAAACTTTCTGCTTGTCCTCCTTAGCCATCTTTGAAATGCGAAGGCCTCGTTTTTGCAAAGACTCTTCGTCAGGTCTTTAGAATGTTAATATAATAATGTGCAGAGTAAGTGAATTTAAGAATCACTAGTTCAAGTATTATCAAACATCATACACATTACAAAATGGTGCCTCAGCTGGAGCTATGTTTCTTTTAATATTGCCTGTAACTTGTCCTATTTTTATTGGCATTTTTACTGACTTAAAATGCTTTACTTTTCCTTCTCCAGTCATGAAAGCCTTACTGCTACATCTGTCAGTTTGTAATCATTTCCTCTTGATTCTGACTCAGCTTACAGATACATTGACTAACTGTGTGTGTGTGTGTGTGTGTGTGTGTGTGTGTGTGTGTGTGTGTGTGTGTGTGTGTGTGTGTGTGTATGTGTGTGTGTGTGTGTGTGTGTGTGTGTGTGTGTGTGTGTGTGTGTGTGTGTGTGTGTGTGTGTGTGTGTGTGTGTGTGCATGTTGTGTGTGTGTGTGTGTGTGTGTGTGTGTGTGTGTGTGTGTGTGTGTGTGTGTGTGTGTGTGTGTGTGTGTGTGTGTGTGTGTGTGCGCACGTGTGTGTGTGTGTGTGTGTGTGTGTGTGTGTGTGTGTGTGTGTGTGTGTGTGTGTGTGTGTGTGTGTGTGTGTGTGTGTGTGTGTGTGTGTGTGTGTGTGTGTGTGTGTGTGTGTGTGTGTGTGTGTGTGTGTGTGTGAATGCAGTACCAATTACAGTGCACTGAAGTGATTCAGTTGCAAAAATCTATGCAACTGCATTTTGCTCTTTTGCAATTAAAGTTCTTCTTTATCTTTAGATCTTAACTTGTTAACCTTTTTTTGGAAAACCTTTAGTCCACTGATAGGTGCTATGACATGCAGTACATTTGATTCTCTTAACATACATGTGAAAGGGATTTTGAACCAGGTAATGGAGGTCTCACTGGACACTTTTGTCTGCTCAGTTTTCTACTACATTTCTGCTCCGTGACTGTGCCTGAATCCAGTTAACATATATTGTAATGTCTCGTATGTCCTTTGTCTGAAAATATCCTTTACGGCTGAATTCACCTAGGCAAAAGTTAAGTTCATTACAAGTTCCAAAGCTAATTCTCTATTGTTGTACATATATGCATGTATGTAATGGCTTAAAAGCAAGTACTGCACTGGAAGCACCATATTACATTTATGCCTCTGACTATATTTTTACTCAAAATCAGATATGTAATCTGCCATAGGAATTGTACTGTCTCTGATAATCATAGTAAAATTACAGTATAAATCATAACACTGATCTTTTCTCTCTCTCTCTCTCAAGAAAATTGCATATATTTTTTATTATTAAAGTAGACATAACTTCACATGTATTCATATCTTTTGCTAAAATTACAACAGTGTCTTTCACTCTACCAGTACATAACTGTGCAACTTCAAGGCTTGCTTGTATGTTCCCATCTAAGTGACCTGAATCCAAATCAAAACCTCATTTTCCAGCATTGACAGATCTTATTTTCATCAAATGCTGGCAGGATTACATAGTTGGAAGTCTTTCTCAGATGCCATGATAAGGTTATTCAAACAAGCTGAGCTTTCAAGACGTGGAATTTAGTTTTATGAGCATCCGAACTGCACAAGCATCACAGAGGAAAACCAACAATCCACAGGTAGTGCTGCTGTAAAAGCTTACGAGGAATAGCACAAATCAGATACTGTTACAAAATGTGCCATAAAGTAGGTACTGAAAACAAATATCGACCATATAACAGGTAGTGTTGTAACAATCACTAATAAAAAATTAACTCTAGGCCATTTGTCAAGCTAGGAGAAAACCCGGTCAGACTTATTTCCTGCCAATTCTATAAACTTGAAAAATATGCCTCAGTCACTAGAAACCTTCATTGCAAAAGACAACCAGTTGAATCACATTGATATGATTTATGAAGTACGTAGTTTTCTGTTCTATTCATTTTATTTTAGGTTGTGGTGCTACAGTCATGAGAAGAACAATGGTAAATTAATTTTTATATTGTTTCCTTTTTAGCCTTTTTAAGGCTATCTTTTTATACTTTGTTAACTTTATTGTTGGTTGCTCTTGTTCTAATTAGAGTTCAGCATAAATCTAGCTGTGCTTATAGATTATATTTACATGATGCATCACATGGGGCTGTAAACTAGCTAGAATGTTTTTTATTTTCAGGGATAAACTGATTTTTTTTTATTTCCATGCAGTCTATTGCAAGCATATGCTTCTGTCTCTTTTTATTATATGAACTTTCTTTTATCAGGATTCATCTAAGCGTTGGGTATGCTGATGCCAATGACATCAGGCTCACTGAATCGATGAGACATGCTTAACTGTGTTTGGCAGTAATGAGTGATGACTTATCATATTACCTTACTTCTCAAAATCAGAAAGTTGGACTAATGTGAATGGTGTTGAGGATTAAATTGAAACAGAATAGGGTGCACTGCAAGGCTCTGTGCCATAATGTTTATGCTCTATCTTAAGCTGAAATCGAAACTTATTATTGTGCAATTTTTTTAAACATAAGATATAGTCAGCTTAAGACTTAACTTCTCGGAGACAAGAGTATGATTTGTTGCATTTATTAAATATTTGCAAGTGCTTGACAAAGAAAGTACATACTCTGTCTTAGGGTAGTTTTATCATTTAGTAAACAAGAGGAGATTTAGTAACATTGAGAAAATGGCAGAGTTTTCCTTTGCGTCCTTGTTTCACTTCTAACTAAATGATGTTATAGTATATATAGTGAAGATTTTTGGAGTTGTAGGCAGGTATTCAGTCAGTTATTCAAATGTGCTGAGGCAATCTGCAATGCTCATTGATGAGCACAGCAGAGGTGCGATTCATAGAAGCTGTTTACGCCAATGGTAATGACCTCAAATGTGCTCTTGCAAATAAATAAATAATGAGATGGAAATGAGGAGTGATGTAAGTCTTCATGTGCTAATGAAATATGTTTTAAACCATTTGCAATTCTTAGTCATATTTCCCTGCTTTTCTGCACTGATTGCAGATGCGCTATATAAAAAGAAGCCTCTCTAAATCTGTAAGAGTTGGCTGGAAAAAATGCTGTCACTTGCTGTGAGAATTATTATTTTCAGGTCTGAGTTGCTTGTCTTGGCCGGGCCAAAACTGATTCCATCCAATGGCACTCACTGGCCAAGAAGTCAAAAATATAGGCAAAGGATTACTTATTATAACTTTGATAATCAAGAAATCCCTGATATGTTTTGAGTGGACAGGGACAATATAAGAATCTTAGTTGGCATGTTTGACCCGCATAGGAGCACTGTTGGACTGCATTTACTTCAAATCCCTGTGTATACTAAGGTATGTATAGCTCATACTATACTTCCAAAGACTAACTGGGGACACATTGGAGACCCTACAACCTTCTGCCTTGAGGATACTTCAGCAGTTTCTGGATGTAATCTAGGCATGTGTGGATCTGTATATCTATTTCCCATGTCACCTCAGGATATAGCCAGGACTATGCATGCCTTTTTATGGTATGGCACATTTCCCTGAGGTATTTGTTATGATAGATTGCACCCATGTTGCAATTAGGGCCTCTCCAGGTCTACAGGAGGAGTGGTACCACAGTAGGAAGGGCTACCATTCTATCATCTGCCATAGTAGTGTGTGACGCATGGGGGTGCATCACCAGTGTCTCTGCCCAGCAGCCTTGCAGTGCACACAATCCCCATATCTGGCACATTAGCTCACTCTACTGCCTGTTCCTGCATGGTAGGATGTTCAGTGGTTTTCTTGCTGGTAAATGGAAAAAAACTTCTTTTTACATTTTATTTAAGTTGTTATTCACATAAAGATATATTGATGAATAATGATCTTTTTGCCCCCCCCCCCTTTTTTTTTTCTTTTTTTTTTCAGGTGATGCTGGATATCCACTGGAGCCATGGATCATGACACCAGTGAGAAATCCAAGCGGCGCTGCAGAGAAGACATTTAATACATCCCTCTCCCAGACCTGTATTGTTATTGAGAGGGTCTTTGGCCTGTTGAAGAGCCATTTTAGGTACCTGGTTGAGTCTGGAGGTGCTTTTCAGTATGGCCCAGCTACTGCATGCAGGATCTTTACTGCATGTTGCATTCTGCATAACATGATCATGCAGCAGTCTGGTTGTGAAATGAACCATGCTGTCACCGCAGCTCTCTGTTCCATCTCTAATGATGACCAACCAGAAGCAGTAGTAGTAAGGCACCTCATGCACCAGGCTCACGCATGGCATGCAGCTGTGCAGGCAAAGAGCTGGCATCTAGTCCACAACTATGGACAATGAAATTCAGATTTGTGTTTCCTTTACTAGAAAAAAAAACATGCAGGGTGTAACTGATGCATGTAGGGATATATGTGGGTTATTCTCTGCGGTACATGGTCTGCTGTTAGTGTTCATCTGACATTCTCTCTCATCTTAAAATATTTTTTTTTATAATGTGTTAGAAAATAATATTCATGTTATTGTCATGCCTGAGTGCTCTCTGACTCCTATTCAGTGATGTTGAAAGGCATCATATAATAAATAACACATTTGTCTACTTTATTCAGAAGCATAGCTGGCTGAACAAGCACCCTGCACCCTCAGCTCTTAAGGTGAAAAGAACAAAAAAACACTTCACTTCATTAAACCAATTGCTACACCCCCAACTCTCCCATTTTCCATTAGAGTAAAAACAGCATGAAAATGTGCCATATGCACAGCACATCCCCACTCCCTCCCATTTCTGTGCTCTGCCAACAGCCCTCCTTCATTTTATTTAAAATACACATCTCTCTATCTATATCGATATCTGTCTATCTATATATTTACATACATATATATATATATATATATATATATATATATATATATATATATATATATATACGTATGTATAATTGCTTTTTCTTCTTATAAACTGTAGTAAAAAGTTACTACAGTTTATACCCTACCTGCACAGAGTGTTTAATTAAACAACAAATGTAGCAAACAGTTACTACAGTTTATACCCTGCTCATATGGAGTGCTATGACGCTCAAGTTTTACTTAAAAAACAAATTCTTCTAATACCCTACCACAGAGTAGCTACAGTACTCAGGTTCTATTTAAAAAGATCATGTTTTTTTTAATGTAACAACCAGTTGTTACAGAATAGACCACACAGGAAGTGATACATTACTCAGATTTGCATTTTAAAAGCCAGTATTGCATTAGAGAGCAGGATTGGCTGATCACTGCCTCCGAACACTTTAACACTTTGCGCATGGGGCAGTTGCCCCTCTCATCTCTCCCTACCTACATTACTGGTTTTCTTTGACTAACTTCAGCTTTAATGATTAAGTAAAGAATATTGACAACAGTAAAATACTTCCTAGATTAACACATTGCAAAAGTAAGGAAAATGGCTTATATTGCTTTCTTTATATATGCCATTACTTCTTAGGTTATTCTGTTGTACTGCACATCAGATTAATTTTATCCTGCTATACACAATAAATTCTGACTTCAGAAACTATCATCATTTCTGCATGGGGGGTGAAGTAGCAGCAGTGTGAGTTTACATGTCAGCATACTCATTTTAATGTGTCATTTGCTTATGAAATATTACTCCTGAATATTTTTGTTAATTACTGTTTTGATGTTTTATGTACCTGCCACCTGAAGGAATGGCAATCCATGTAGCCCTGTTCTTAGTATAACTTTCATTGATGATGTACATAATAGTTTTATAGGTATGAAATCCATACATTTGCAAACGTGTCTCCCCAACCCCCATTCCAGTTAAACTGACACCTGTGTCTTTGAAGCTGATTCCCAGTAGCTCAAGACCAAATGACTCATGCATATCTCCTTTTGATAGGCCAAGTGATGGTGCAACTGATTTAGAGGAGGGGCTACCATGAGAATTGCAAGGTGAGTTGATACAATGTCATAACCTACTCAATGCAGGTGATCCTGCTGTAAATTACCTGACACTGCTGTGTGACCGTGATCATGACCTCAAAACTGAGGTTCTGCTAGATGTAGATGAAAACTGACATGGCCTGTGTGAAACGTGTTTTGCTTGTTCACTTCGATGGCTTACTGTCCTGAGAAGCAACGATGATATCACAGTTTAATACATTAAGTACCATGCTAGTTGCCCTTGCAGGATATTTTAAGCCTAGCCAAGTTCCCTTTTTGTGGTTGAAGCAACCTATCCCGTTTGGTTATAGACTGGCCTTACCCATTCCATGGTCGATAATTATATATTACCCCTAATGAGAATACTAGGATCATACCATGGATAATCTGAGAGGACCCATGAAGGGTATAAAGCATTTAGGATCTTTAGGATCATGTGGTCTTTGTCCATTTGTCCAGACAGTACCCTGTCCTCTGACCCTTGCAAGACTGACTCCAGCTTGACTCTGGTATGTTCTAACTAGTGTACGAATGGAGGCAGTCAGTGACTCTTGGTGTGCATTTATACTGTGCATCAGTGTGATCAGAACATTATCCCTACTCAATGCCATTTCCAAGTAGTGCTGGAAGCCATCACACATACCCTGGAGGACTCTGACCATTTCCAGCTGACTCTCTCTGGCAGTGCTCTGAGCCCTAACAACGTCACTGCACATTTCCTGTTGAGCAACTAATGCTTTATATGTTTCCTGGAGTAGCTGTAAGAAATTCCTGCACCTGCCTTCCCTTTGGAAAGGTGTCACTGTAGACACTGTTACCTCTGACTGCTTGCCATCATCCTCAAAGTGTTTCTCTGGTTTGGAGATACTGGTGTAGAGGTTTGGGTGGTCTTCCTGTACAGGCTTGAGTGTCAGTTTGTGTTTGACTTTGTGTTGCACTGTGACTTTCTGTAGAGTTACTAACAAATTGTGGGGTGAGGGATCCTGCCATTAAACTTGGGGACTGCATGCCACTTTCCTCAGACTGCCCCATAAATATGACTACATATCATCATCAGTAGCAGTAACGTCCATTCTGCTGACATCGTCCAAATTTATTGGTACAGTTAAACTGTTTGGTTCTGATGCCAACCCTGTAAAAAGTGATCTGGAAACATTGATAATTAACAGCACAGAGTAAAGTATGCATACAAGGTGGTGAGTGGGACACTTACCAGGCACACTGTTTTCATTTCCATTCTTTGCTGATGCGCAAGGTTCACCTAATAATAATTAATTGTGACATATGTAATTACATTGTTCCTTGTCATCAGTCAGTTCTCCCTATATAAATGGGTTCTACTGATTTTAAACCAACCTTCATGAGCATGAGTGTTGTTGCTGCTGACATTAGTAAGATGGAACAATGTTCACACCTCCTCTAATTATTAATTTTTCTCCTTTTTCTATGTCATACTCATCCCCACAGATGGACAGAAGATATTGCTCATCTGGATTTCACTGAATATAATTCAGACCCCTCCCATAGTAGTACAGGAAATTGCATTCTGCTTGGCCTTGCTTCTAGCATATGCTACCATATCCTTTGTCCTTTTCTTGCACTTTGCCAATGCCCAGTTTCTGCCTCCCACTGCACTGATTTCAACAACCACTTGACTCCAGGCCTTTTTTCTCTCAACTTGTCTGGGCCACCCTTTATCAAAAAGAAGTTTCCCATATGTCCTAAGTGCTGCCACGAGGCAGTGACTTTCTCATGGCTGATGTTATCCTTTCTTTGCTTCTTTGATCCTTTATTTTCCATCAGTACTACATGTAAAAAAAAAAGGACTACAGTCAGAAAGTGTGACAGTAGTGTTTGAATGTAGTGAGCTTTTACATCAAAAAACACTGGCCAAGTCTTTCTCCCACCCACATTAAATAAAACTGTTATTTAACACAAACCATGTAATTATATATAGAAATCGATAAAATCTCAGTATAGCCACGTAAAACTGTAATATGATCATGAATGCAATTACTTTTGTCAGAAAAAGCAGCCTTGCCCTTCCCTTTTCCATTGCCACGTACTGATAATATTGCCATTGCCATGTACTGATAATACTGCCATTGCCATGTACTGATAATACTGCCATTGCCATGTACTGATAATACTGCCATTGCCATGTACTGATAATACTGCCATTGCCACGTACTGATAATACTGCCATTGCCATGTACTGATAATACTGCCATTGCCACGTACTGATAATACTGCCATTGCCATGTACTGATAATACTGCCATTGCCACATACTGCTAATACTGCCATTGCCATGTACTGATAATATTGCCATTGCCGTGTACTGATAATGCTGCCATTGCCATGTACTGATAATACTGCCATTGCCATGTACTGATAATACTGCCATTGCCATGTACTGATAATACTGCCATTGCCACGTACTGCTAATACTGCCATTGCCACGTACTGCTAATACTGCCATTGCCACGTACTGCTAATACTGCCATTGCCATGTACTGATAATACTGCCATTGCCATGTACTGATAATACTGCCATTGCCACATACTGATAATACTGCCATTTTTATTCTTCGCTGTCACTCCAAAAGATCTGATGCATCACATCTGCTGGATCATATCCTTTGCATAGCAAAACCTCTCTAAGTAAATTATACCAGAATAATGATCATTTCTGTCATCACTTTCTACTGCTGCTGTCATGAAATCCAACTTCAAGATGACAGAAATATACCAGTCTGTGCTATCATAGCATGTACATCATACACATAAGTTCATTACAAATGACAATTCAATAATGAAATAATATTTTAAGTGTTTATAATAAATGGTAATATTTTAGAAATATTTCCTTACTGTTATAAGCCTGAAATATCTTAATGCATTTTCCATCTGTCTCGGCTGTTGATGAATTAATGTCATGATTCTCAACTTATTGGCAAAAACTCAGGACTATTTACATTTGTTATATATAAATTAGACTAATTTACACTCATCTCGAATCATAGTAGTATGCAAACATGTCTGGAGATGTATCTGTGAATTTCACCATTTTGCCTATCATGAAGCATGTCCAAAGTAATGTGAATGCGTTTTATATTGACATGGAAATTCTGCAGATGGCTCCACAATCCATAGCACACTGCAGCTGTCCCAAGCTTGCTGGGGAAGGTACAAATGGACCTAGAGCAGCCAAAATCGGCATGTAAAAAAAAGAAACAGAAAAAACAAAACAGAGTCATCTGAATGTCATGTATGCAGCAATCTTGCAAACCTTGTCCATCCAACATTGTGTGTCATAACCTAGCACTTCAAATAAATCATAACGTCCTAAAACTTAAAAATAACACATATAGTGACACTTATTTATCTCCCTCAAAAAAAAAAAAGAAGAAATCATTTGTACTACATGACACATGCTAGTGTAAGGATACAAAAAACAACTTTTTCCAATAAGCATTATAAATAAAAATTATTGATCATTTACATTTTAATCAAGCATAGAAGGGAAAGGTAACCATTTTGCCAATAAAATCAACACCCATTGTAATGACTATGCTAGTAAACATGGTTTGGTTAAAGTGATGTCATACCCACAAGGAGTGGTTCTAAACCTGATTAATGTATCACTGACCATACTTATATCACACCCCACGGGGGTGGTTCTAACCCTAATTAATACTCCTGACCATACTTCTGGCACTTCAAAAGATGTCAACTCATGTGTCAGCACAAGGCCACTCTCCTGCCTGGTCTGATAAGGAGGCCATGATAATCCTCTACCATCTCAAAGATTTATATTGGGATATTATTGAGGCATGTACAAGACACAGTATTTGGAAAAATATGGAAATCTGTCAGTGGTTCAGTTAACACTTGTTAACCCTGACAGGTATAACCTGCTCTAGCAAGCAGTGACATTACCATTATTATGATTTGCCGAAGCGTAGCACTGACCAGCTGGCTGAGTGGGTATACCAAGTTGTGGCAAAAAGGCCAGAGTTCTATAAAAAGTAAACAAAAAAATCGGTTTCTTAAAAGGAGTCGTATTAAACATAAAAAAAAAAAAAAAAAAAAAACAGTTTAACAAAGTGACATAACTACAAGTATTCTAAAGAAAGATATGTGTACCTGAAAACGTTAATTATAATGCTGTTATGAAATGCAGAAGAAATTATAAACTTTTGTAATGATTCTTGATTCTTTTTGACAGTGATGTATACCAGTAATGTCACTCAAAAGCAGCAACTAGATGAAATAACCGTGCAGAACAGCCCACCAGCAAAAATCCAGGTTTATTTAAGCGCTTTTCGCCAGGTTTCAGACTTCTTAAAATAAAATCACATGATCATGGCAAACATATATACACAGCCCCACCTAGCCATTGGTCAATGTAATTACACCATTTCCTCTAAAACAGACATACAAAGTTAATAAAAATTGTTAAAACGTGATATTCTTGCAACAAATACCACTGATAAATCTATAAAAAGTAAATTGATTTAAATTTTAAAACAGAACTCAAGGAAATTCTGTCATTAAGACCTGGCACTTGGCAGGCATTAGTTTTGATCTGCCATGTCAATTGCTTAAATTCTAGCCATTCATCCATTGGTCCCCCTCTTACTCCAAGATCAATATGGTCTATGGCCCCAAACTTAAAAGTATGTGTGGGGCATGCACAAATGTGCTTGTACAAAGCACTGTTTATGTTTTTTATTCCTGATGCCATATAGGTGCTGATACACCCTTTGCCTCAGTGCTCTTTTGGTCTTACCAATATAGAAACTGTTGCATAGGTCACACACTGCGACATACAACACCCCCTTTGAGTAACACGAGTATCTCTTCCTAGGTTTTACCATATCATAACCAGTGATTTTGATGGCCTCACCTTGAAACATGGCTAGACACTGTTTACATCTCCTGCATTTGTAGCAACCACCCAGTGTGGGTGCACAAGAGTCTCTTTCTAATAGGCCCTTTAAACTAACTTCCCTCTTGTAAACTATAGTGGGCTTGTTTCCCACTACTGAGTGAACATCATTGTCAACAGTGAACATGTTCATAATCTACATGTAATGTTCCTGATATCATAGAAGTCAACACTAAAAGGAAGAAAAAAAGCTCTTGAGAAACAATCCAGTCTCCCTGTCTGGGTTGCTCCAGTAGGGCCAGTTGGACAATACACAAAAAAAGTCCAAATTTCCGTTTTTCTAATCACCTTGTTGGCAATGTCCTGAACAAAATTGCCAGGTTATGACTGAGAATAAATATTTAATGTAAATGGTCACCATAATGAGACCATCATCATACATTTCAGGTTTTATTTTGGTGTAGAAATCCCAGGAGTCCTTGATAATAGTGCCTCTTCCATCAAGTACTTCCTTCACCTTGTAGTCAACAAATTTTGCTAGGGAAAATGTCTTGGAGGCCTTGGCATCTACTATTGGACTCAGGGGTGGGTTGCTGATTGACTTATGAATCTTCAGGATCCAAAAAATAGTTGGGATCCTTGTTTCCTTGGTGTCTAAAAAATCATGTTCACTTAGTTTCAACTGACCATTCAGTAGTAATTCTTACAGGGTGAGATCAATGTTCCTGTAAGCAATGTTCATTTCATTGTGTGAGACTTCCATGTAAGTGTCACTAAACAACAATACAAACATTTTACTATTGTATTCGGAAACATCCATCACCACCAACCCACCACCCTTGTCCGGTTTTATAATACGGACATCCTTCTTACCCAATATGTCATTGAGTAGTTTTTTCTCCCTATTGTCCAAATTAGAGGCTTCAGTAATACATTTAAACCTCAGTTCCCTGATTTCTTTCTCACAAAGAGTTTCAAATAGGTGGACCTGTGGATGGGAAGGGGGTATGAAGGTATCAGGTCTAGTCAAACGGGAATTCAGTATTGCTAGGTTTTTATTGTCTGAAAAATGAAGGGCCAGATTCAATTTCCTTGTAAACAATTTCAGCTGTACAATAGTTTCAACCAGGTTGGCTCTTTTTGCTGGTACAAAATTCAAACCTTTGGAAAAAAGTTTGGTCCTCCCCCCATCAATCATCAGGTGGCTAAGATTGTAAATACTGAAATCACCTTGCACATTTTTAATAGTTTTACATGCATTGAGATCTTGTTCACGACACCAAAACATTACTCATTTCCAATGTTGGGTTTGAGCATCCCCCCTCCGCCTCCTCTGTTGGCCCTGGTGCTGTCCCTGGCAATGCCTCCAACTCATTTGAATCCCATCCTCTGGTTCATCAATCTTTCCGATCTCCTCAGAGGGGGGGATCCAGATTCCATGTCATCACTGTCCAAGTCAACATTAACATCCTGTTAAGCTTGCCCATTAAAGAAACTAGTTTGCTGACATAGTGGTGGTTCCGGGTAAGCCCTACCACCATCATAATCACGTTTGTCTCTAACTAGTTTCTTTTCTTTTCATATTCTAATGTCAGCAAGATTTTTATCAACCACAGAAAACACTTTGTAAAAATCATGCTTTTTGTGCTCAAATAAAAGGTATTTTTTATGCTAGTATCAAGTTTGTTAATTTAAGTTAATAAATGAGCTATTTTCCTATTGTTGTCAACAGTGAGCAATTGCACCAACTCACAGCCTTGCCTGTTGAAAAATTTGATTAAATCATGATGTAACTGTGAGTCTTTAACCAGTCCAGTTGGATATCTCCACATACGGAGGCCCTTAGGGACCTGCTCACATTTCAGACATTCATTTAAATAACTATTTTCCAACTGTATTTTTTTACATTTAAAGAAAAGTTCTTTATAAGAATGAATTTGTTCATCTACAGTACCATTAGTGTGTTGCCTAAGTCCAACATCATAGTTCCATTCTGCAGCACGTCTAAGCTATTCTTCAACCGAAAAATCCAAAGTTGTATCATTCCCATTGCTTGGCAAGCTTCCTAAATGAACACTCAGTTTGCCATGAACCTCCTGGGTAGAAGCCACTCCTCCTTGAATTCCATTACCCTGACTGCCCACTCTCTGGGCTGGGGTGATGAATGACCTCTGCGAGGCCTGGGAAATAGACTCAGTTCCTCCATGAACAGGCTCCAACACATTTGAAATAAGCCTGTCAACTTTTTGAGCAAGTTCAGCCATTGTTGCTGCCAAAAGAGCTGCAGACTTCAATACAACGGAAAAATCAGTGCTGGAAGCTGCTCCCAGCTGCTCCTGTTCACCCATACTCCACAAACCAAGAAATAAATAAAGTAAAACCACTCAAAAGCAGCAACTAGATAAAAGAAGCGTGCAGAACAGACCACCAGCAAAAATCCAGGTTTATTTAAGCGCTTTTTGAAAAGTTTAAGACTTCATTAGAATAAAATCACATGATCATGACAAACATATATACACAACCCCACCTAGCCATTGGTCAATGTAATTACATCATTTCCTCTAAAACAGACATTATACAAAGTTAATAAAAGTTGTTAAAACTTGATATTCTTGCAACAAATACAACTGATAAACCTATAAAAAGTACAAAGATTTTAATTTTAAAACAGAACTCAAGGAAATTCTGTCATTAAGACCTGATACTTGGCAGGCATTAGTTTTGATCTGCCATGTCAATTCCTCAAATTCTAGCCATTCATCCATTGGTCCCCCTCTTGCTCCAAGATCAATATGGTCTATGGCCCCAAACTTAAAAGTATGTGTAGGGCACGCACAAATGTCCTTGTACAAAGCACTGTTTATGTTTTTTATTCCTGATGCCATATAGGTGTTGATACACCCTTTGCCTCAGTGCTCTTTTGGTCTTACCAATATAGAAACATTTGCATAGGTCACACATTGTGACATACACCACCCCTTTGAGTAACAGGAGTATCTCTTCCTAGGTTTTATCATACCATAATCTGCGATTTTGATGGCCTCACCTTGAAACATGGCTGGACACTGATTACATCTCCTGCATTTGTAGCAACCACCCAGTGTGGGTGCACAAGAGTCTCTTTCTAATAGGCCCTTCAAATTAATTTCCCTCTTGTAAACTATAGTGGGCTTGTTTCCCACTACTGAGTGAATATCATTGCCGATAGTGAACATGTCCCATAATCTACATATAATGTTCCTGATATCATAGAAGCCAACACTAAAAGGAAGAATAAAAGCTCTTGAGAAATAATCCTGTCTCCCAGTCTGGGTTGCTCCAGTAGGGCCATTCTCATTAGAAAATAAGCAAAAAAAGTCCAGATTTCCCTTCTAATCACCTCGTTGGAAATGTCCTGAACAAAATTGCCAGGGTAACCCCTTCCAGTCAGCATGTTTTTTAACTTAGCACACTCACTCAAATAATCATCCAGTCCTGACACCATTCTAGCTAACCTAACATACTGGCCCTTAACTAGGGCTCTTTTTTGGTGCACCAGGTGCCAGCTATCAAAATGCAACAGTGAGTTTGAGTATGTTGGTTTCCTATACAAATGAGAAGTGAAAGCCTTGTTTACATAGTCTTTTTTGACTATTACATCCAGAAAATTCAGTCAGTCATTGTCTCTGGCCATGGTGAATTTAAGGAAGGAGGTGATTTGGTTGATGTAAATGAAGAACCTATCTAGTTCCTCTTCACTACCCTTCCAGAAAATCACCAGATCATCAAGGTTTTGCCAGTATAGGGCCCAAGAGTATTTGTAAGTTGAATTTAAAATAAATAAATCCTCCCAGTATGCCAGCACAATGTTGGCAAAATTGGGGGCACAACAGATGCCCATTGCTACTCCTTGCTTTTGTTTAAAAAGCTGGCCCTCGAAGCAAATAAAATTGGTTTTGAGCACAAGCTCCATACATGTATGTACAGTCAAGATGGTGTTATGCGCTAGACTGGAGTTGAAACACAAATATTCATAAAACCACTCCATGCTCTCATGGTGTGGAATGACTGGGAATAAATATTTTATGTCGATGATCACCATAATGAAACCATCATCATACATCTCAGGTTTTATTTTGGTGAGGAAATCCCAGGAGACCCTGATAATGTTTTTTTTCCCTATTATCCAAATTAGAGGCTTCAGTAATACCTTTAAACCTCAGTTCCCTGATTTCTTTCTCACGAACAGTTTCAAATAGGTGGACCAATGGATGTGAAGGGGGTATGAAGGTACTAGGTCAAGTCAAACGGGAATTTGGTACTGCTAGGTTTTCATTGTCTGAAAAATTAAGGGCCAGATTCACTTTCCTTGTAAACAATTTCAACTTTACAATAATTTCAAATAACTTCAACCAGGTTGGCCCTTTTTGCTGGTACAAAATTCAAACCTTTGGAAAAAAGTTCGGCCCACTCCCCATCAATCATCAGGTGGCTAAGAGTGTAAATCGTGAAATCACCTTGCACATTTTTAATAATTTTACATGCATTGAGACCTTGTTCATGACACATCAAAACATTACTCATCTCCAATGTTGGGTTTGAGTACCCCCATCACCTCCTCTGTTGGCCCTGGTGCTGTCCCTGTCCATGCCTCCAACTCGTTTGATTCCCATCCTTCTGGTTCATCAATCTTTCAACTCTCCTCAGAGGGGGGGGCTCTAAAGGGGGTCCCAATTCCATGTCATCACTGTCCAAGTCAACATTAACATCCTGTTGAGCTTGCCCATTAAAGAAACTAGTTTGCTGACCTAGTGGTGGTTCCACCATTCCGGGTAAGCCCTACCACCATCGTAATCACGTTTGTCTCTAACTAGTTTCTTTTCTTTTCATATTCTGTCACTAAGATCTTTATCAGCCACAGAAAGCACTTTGTAAAAATCATGCTTTTTGTGCTCAAATAAAAGGTCATTTTTTATACTAGTATCAAGTTTGTTGATTTTCAGTCAATAAATGAGACATGTTCCTATTGTTGTCAACAGTGAGCAATTGCACCAACTCACAGCCTTGAGTGTTGAACAGTTTGATTAAATCATGACGTAACTGTGAGTCTTTAACCAGTCCAGTTGGATATCTCCACATACGGAGGCCCTTAGGGACCCGCTCACATTTCAGACATTCATTTAAATAACTATTTTCCAACTGTATTTTTTTAAATTTAAACAAAAGTTCTTTATAAGAATGAATTTGTTCATCTACAGTACCATCAGCGTGTTGCCTAAGTCCAGCATCGTAGTTCCATTCTGAATCACGTCTAAGCTATTCTTCAACCGAAAAATACGAAGTTGTATCATTCCCATTGCTTGGCAAGCTTCCCAAATGAACGCTCAGTTCGCCATGAACCTCCTGTTTGGAAGCCACTCCTCCTTGAACTTCATTACCCTTACTGCCCACTCTCTGGGCTGGGGTGATGAACGACCTCTGTGAGGCCAGGGAAATAGATTCATTTCCTCCATGAACAGGCCCCAACCAATTTGAAATAAGCATGTCAACGTTTTGAGTAAGTTCAGCCACTGTTGCTGCCAAAAGAGGTACAGACTGCAATATAGCTGAAAAATCAGTGCTGGAAGCTGCTCCCAACTGCTCCTATTCACCCATACTCCACAAACCAAGAAATAAACAAAGTAAAACCACTCAACAGCAGCAACTAGATGAAAGAAGTATGCAGAACAGACCACCAGCAAAAATCCAGGTTTATTTAAGCGCTTTTCATCAAGTTTTAGACTTCATCAGAATAAAATTACATGATCATGACAAACATATATACACAACCCCACCTAGCCATTGGGCAATGTAATTACATAATTTCCTCTAAAACAGACATTATACAAAGTTAATAAAAGTTGTTAAAACTTGATATTCTTGCAACAAATACAACTGATAAACCTATAAAAAGTACATTGATTTTAATTTTAAAACAGAACTCAAAGAAATTCTGTCATTAAGACCTGGTACTTGGCAGACATTAGTTTTGATCTGCCATATCAATTCCTTAAATTTTAGCCATTCATCCATTGGTTCTCCTCTTGCTCCAAGATCAATATGGTCTATGGCCCCAAACTTAAAAGTATGTGTGGGACATGCACAAATGTGCTTGTACAAAGCATTGTTTATTGACCACATTGACCACATGTCAATGAGCACATTTATTTCCCCACCACCCGTGAGGCATTAACCAGAAGTATGTGTCATTTCCACCGTATAGCAGAATACCCTGAGGTAGTTGTTGCTATGGACTGCATGAACATCCACATCAAAGCACCACCTGGTGAGTGGGGTAGGGTCTACATAACCCACAAGGGCTTGCCCTCCATCAACTGCCAGGTGCTGTGCGATGCCCAGGGCATTATCATGAATGTGTGTGCTGGCAGCCCTGGAAGCTATCACGACTCCCACATCTGGCATTGCTCACAGCTGTATCAGGTATTTGCCAGTGGGGACATCCCATATGGCCATCTACTGGGGGGATGCTGGCTATGCACTGGAACTGTGGCTGATGACACCCATCAGAAGTGCACACACACCCAAAAAAGAACACCATAATGAGGCACACCCACAAACCAGGATTATTGTAAAACATATGTCTGGGATGCTCAAGTCATGATTCTGCTGCCTTGACATATCTGGTGGAGTCTTGCAGTACCCTCCAGCTACATGTGGGCAAATGTTCATAGTATGTGTCTTGCTACATGGGTTTCTATTAGTTTGTTGAAACTTCAGCAGTTTGAACACCATATGTTCGAACTGTGAAGTTCGAAAACTGTTTATCGTGAAGCCACAGAACACCAAATTCTTTCTCAGGGAAAGAATTTGGTGGGCCGTTTCTGTGGATTCACGATTTTCAGCACTGTAGTGGAAAGTTACGGGTCGGGTTCAGGTAAGTTTGCGGTTGTGCGGATGTTAGGGCTAGGGAGCGGGTTAGGTGAGTTAGGGTTAGGGCATGGTTGAGGTGGGTGTGCAATAGTGACGGACTTTAGGGTTAGGGCGGGACAGGCGAGTTAGGGTTAGGGCATGGGTGAGGTGGGTGTGCAATAATGACAGACTTTAGAGTTAGGGTGGGATAGGTGAGTTAGGGTTAGGGCATGGGTCAGGTGAGTGTGTGATAGTGACGGACCTTAGGGTTAGGATTTGGGTTAAGGTAAGTGGATAGATAGTTGTGTGTGTACAGTTTAGTGTAGGGTTAGATGTAGGATTTTAAGTGTATGTGTGTGGATTGTTGTTTTTTTGGTGTGCTTGCGTTTGTGTATTTCTTGGAACAGCGATTTTTTTCCCTGGGAAAAAAATCTCTGTTCTAAGCCTTCGATGGTTTTGCACTTCGAGGTTAGAAGTTTGAACATATGGTGTTTGAACTTCTGCCATTTCATCGAAGTGATATAGACGCATGCTACAGAATATGATCCTGCAGAACAGCTGCAGCAGGAACAACATGGGGAGTGGCCACCCCCCCCCCCCCCACCAAGGCCACAACAGGCATAGTGGGACTTGGAGGAGGAATGCCTGAGCCTGCCCCTGTAGGCAGATGTAGGCATGCACAGTATGCCTTGGTCTTGGCAAAGATGCAACACATAGCGCACACAATGACACTGTAGGGGCCCAGGAACTGATACCTCTCTCTGACTCGCACATACAGTAAAATGGATGCCAAACATGACACTACCTGTGCTTTACCATGTATAGGGAGTGTACTATGTGCATCCGACATAGTCAGACCTCCAGCACCATCCTCAATACTAGCCTAGCCAAAGGATATGTCACTATTCCTATCAATTACTGAATGGAGTAGTATGTTCTGACAGTTGTATCTATGGTATGGATGCAAGCATGCAAGGGAATCTGGTGGCCGAATGGAATAGTAGCAGATAGTGGACACCTATATGGGCAGCATGAAATCCATTACAAATACTGGTGTCAACATACTTGGCAGTACTAGATAAGGTGACAAATCCCACCGCAGTACACGTGGTGGCCCAAATAACTATTGGTGTCCATAGGACACACACATGCATGTCAGTGAGATTCACATACCCACCACCAGCCTCAGCCAGCAGGACAGGTGTAGATGACCATAAAGAAAGGCTGGGCTAAAGCCTCCAATTGATGGCAATGGTGAACAGCCCCCCTCCAGACCTAAACAGACAGACTGCAACAGGTCTGGCAGTTGTAAGCTAGTTCTGAAGGGTAAGAAGTCTGAAACTGAAATGTAGGTCAATAAAAACTAAGATCTCTACTACACTGATATGCCGCCAGTCTGCATGATAGGTCAGAATACAATATGATGTGGAAGCCAACAGAGTACCTGACATACCAGTACAGTCATAGCACAGTTTACAGTTGTCAGGTGTGCCCCCCCCCACAATCCTATATAGAAATGCAGTAACATGTAAGTGTGAGGAGTAGTATCAGTGGAGCACAGATTACCCGAGGTGGCCCAATCTACAGGATAGATTGTTGCATGTATACAATATGCAGGGGTCTGCGTGTTAGGGTGTTGTGTGTTCAATATTGTCTGGAAGTGGTCAGTATGTAGGCATGGAGGGTTGTGTCTCGGTGGACTATGGGCAGTACTGTGGTTAACAGGGCCATGTTCTGAGAACTGCAGTGCCAAACGCAATGCTTCTCAGCAATACCCATGTCAGCAGTCATCCATACTCACTGTCCAGATGTCAATATCTGTCACTATCTGAAAGATGGACATGCCATGAATGTGGGCCCATACATACACACAGTACACAGGTGGAAGTACCCTAGACAGAGTGCATAAAATTTAACTGACAGCTGCACACAACATTGGAATTTTCCAGACAGATTAGCAGCACATTAGTTATCAGTGCAGTATGGAATAGTGATGTAGTCTGGCCAATCACTATTAGACCACAAAAGTCACAGTTATGAAGTAATGAAAGACTGTCTATGTCCATGCACAAGGCAGCATAAGGGATATGTCTGAGGTATATCTGTGAATCAGCTGCAAGTAGCTTCCATATCACACATGCACTCAGCTCACCCCACCATCAGCCACAGGTTTATCACAGGTCATATCCTAGCTGTTGGGAATGAGTACAGTATGACCCCACCTCTGTATGGGAATACCCACAGAATTCAGCATGCTGAAGAGCTGTCCTATGCAGGTGTGTCCTTAGCTGTAAGCAGCACCCTGCCTGCATCCAGACCAAAGGATCACTATGGACAGGAACTATTGCCATTAACACCTTGCACACTTACCCTGTCACCCCAGGGGAATCCACTGGCTCACAGCCTGGGAATGTAGGAGTGACAGAATGCAGTGGCCTGCTACAGATGGCCTGCATCACTACCAAATGGCCTACAGTCCTCTGTCAAAGGCTTGTACCCTACCTGTAGTGCCAATTTATGGTATCTCATGAGATCACAGCTAACACCCTAACAGAGTCAACAGAACACAAATGCAAGGCCATATTGACAAATCCCAGTAGCATGCTCCCCATGTCCCACTGCATGAACTGTGGACCAATCCATAAATACCGCTGGGATGAAGGGTCAACTATAGGGATACTTCTCAGATATCACTCGCATAATGTTAGTATGATGAAAGAATAACAGAGTGGGGGGGTGTAGACACATGGACATCTTGGAGTGTGTGAAGTTTGAAAATCTGATGCGTGCCCATACTACCCCTGCCTGCATACCCAGTAATGGGTGACTACAAACCTGCTTGTAAACCACAATGTGAAGGGAAACTGACCAGATAAATGAGCCCTGCCTCTGGGTAACCTGGGTGACAGCTGAGAGGTATGGCCACAGCAGGATATAGCCATTCTGTTAAGTCGAAATATGTACAAGAAGGGGCTCCTCAGACACCATAGTACTAAGGTGCTGGAACATTTACACAGACCCATCAGCAAGATTCTGTAGCTACCCCTCCAGAATGGCAGGAGTGTGCAAGCATGTGTAGGCTGTGGACCACGATACTGGACTCAGCTTCATTCATCTTGTATTTCCCAGTAAATAACTGTGAGCAAATAATTATATCTCTCAGTAGTTGATGACATAATACATCACAGTGTAAAACAGTACATATGTCTGAATATTGCTGCTAACACTAACCATGTAACACAAGCAGCACGGACAGCAACAGTTACAGTATCCCTCTATCTGTTGCCCATTGTGACTCCATATTGTCAACCTATCTACAAATATCCTGCAGAAGCAGGTTGCTAGCTGTATGTATAGAACATCAAACCCTGGACTGGAGTACAACCCTACCTGGAATGGATTCACACACTCAATACAGAAGGTCATACTGGGCATGCTCCTACACTTAGAGAAATGAAGCCCATGTCTGACAACACAGTGGACTATACATATCTGTCATTCGCAGATGTCTGTGCACACACATCAAATTGTACACCATTCATGCTTCACACACACATTGGATAGGAATACTCACACATATCCAAGGCCAACACACTATAATATGTCAAACATACACACCCAGAGATGTGGGGAAGAAAGAGACAGTGACAGAGAGAATTCCATTATGAGGCCTGTCCCACCTACTACACATCCAATTGGCTGATATCACATGATGTGCTGATGTCAATCACTGTACATATTCCTTTTGGTAGCCCTCAGCCCTATAGTTTCTGTGGTGCTTGTGATAACTGTGTAACACAATAGTACAAATCAGTATTCATGTAGCATATGTATACTCAGTCCTGTCAAATGTGAAGTTGTGTGTAACTGAGTGTGTGTGTGTGTGTGTGTGTGTGTGTGTGTGTGTGTGTGTGTGTGTGTGTGTGTGTGTGTGTGTGTGTGTGTGTGTGTGTGTGTTTCCATAGGAATGATTTATGGCCCATTCACACACAGTGCACTTCCCATTGCCCATGTTAGCACTCCTGCTGATGTCAGTCACCTTGAAATAAACCATTGGCCGAATTTTGTTCCTATAAGTCCCATGATGCACACGATAAGGGCATAATACTGTAGTGTACCAAACTAGTTAGGTAGGAGTTCTAATACTAGTCCTAGTAAGTGTGCATGTGTGGAGATGCATAATTTTAAGGCCTTTCACACAACTACACCTGCCATTGGCCTACTTTAGCATGCCTGCTGATGTCAGTCACCTTGAAATAACCCTTTGGCCAAGTCTGAGCCCTATAAGCTCCAAGGCACTTGTGATAACTGCTTACTACTTTAGTATAGCAAACTAGTTAGGTAGGAGTTCTAATCCTGGTCCTGGCAAGTGTGTGTGGAGATGAATAATTTTGAGGCCATTCATACAACTACACCTGCCATTGGCATACTTTAGCACATCTGCTGATGTCAGTTACCTTGAAATAACCCTTTGGCCAAATCTCAGCCAGATAAGCTCCATGGCACTCATGATAACTGCATAATACTGTAGTGTAGCAAACTAGTTAGGTAGGAGTTCTAATCCTGGTCCTGGCAAGTGTGTGTGTGTGTGCGTGTGTGTGCGTGCGTGTGCGTGTGTTTACGTGTGTGTGCGTGTGTGTGCGTGTGTGTGTGTGTGTGTGTGTGTGCACGTGTGTGTGGAGATGAATGATTTTGAGCCATTCACACCACTACACCTGCCACTGGTCTACTTTAGCATGCCTGCTGATGTCAGTCACCTTGAAATAACCCTTTGGCCAAGTCTCAGCCCTTTAAGCTCCATGGCACTTGTGATAACTTCGTAATACTATAGTGTAGCAAACTAGTTAGGTAAGAGTTCTAATCCTTGTCCGTGCAACTGTGATAAAGTGTGTGAGTGTGTGTGTACCTTTGTTGACACCTGATTTCATGGTCATTCACACTTCCCACACTTCCCTCACCCCTCCTTTAGCACTGCAGCTGATGTCACTCACCTTCAAAGATACCTTTGGACAGCTCTTCAATATATAAGCTCTGTGGTGCTCGTGTAACTGTGGAATACCATAGTGTAGCAAGCTAGTTAGGTAGGAGTTCTAATCCTGATTCTGGCAACTGTGATAATGTGAGAGTGTGTGTGTGTTTGTTGACACATGATTTAGTGGTCATTCACACTTCCTACACTTCCTTCACCCCTCCTTTATCACTGCAGCTGATGTCACTCACCTTCAAAGATACCTTTGGAAAGCTTTTCCACGTATAAGCTTTGTGACACTTCCAATAACTGAATAACACATAGTGTAGTAAACTAGTTAGGTAGGGGTTCTAATCCTGCTTCTGGCAACTGTGATAATGTTTGTGTGTGTGAGTGCTTGTGTCTTTGTTGACAGCTGATTTTGTGGTCATTCACACTTTCTACACTTCCCTCTCCCCTCCTTCAGCACTGCAGCTGATATCACTCACCTTCAAAGATATCTTTGTACAGCTTTCCAACATATAAACTCTGTGGCACCTGCAATAACTGCATAACACTGTAGTACCAAGACATAGCTAGGTAGGAGTTTGAAACACAGTACTGGTAAGTGAGAGAGAGTGTGTGTGTGTGTGTGTGTGTGTGTGTGTGTGTGTGTGTGTGTGTGTGTGTGTGTGTGTGTGTGTGTGTGTGTGTGTGTGTGTGTGTGTGTGTGTGTGTGTCAGCAGTATCCTATGTGGGTGTCGGTGAGATTGTGTAATAACAGGATCCATTGCAGGGTGGGTTTTGTTACATTTTCATATAGAGGACCCATATGTCCCAATGTCACATTACAAGGCCAACAGTTGTCAAACACCATAGAGGTTGTTCTAGACAGTCCACAGCCATAAATGGATATATAGACAACCATTATAATACCCAGATATCTCTCTCCACCCACAGATCATACACAAACATGCTTGGATCTTTCTCTCATCCTTTCTTTCTTTCCCTCTGTCTCTCTCTCTCTCTCTCTCTCTCTCTCTCTCTCTCTGTCTCTATCGCTCTCCCACTCTCTGGTAAATGTGGAAAATGCATCTGTTTTGCATAGGCAGGAGCTTGGCATTGGTAGGTAATGCTCATGATCAGCTGATGGCCTGTGCACAAATTGGAGTCCTCAACCTACTAATTGCATGTGGAACAGCTGTGGTATCATTTCTATAGCCAATTGCATGGAAACACACTCTTATAAGTAAGCACTGCAAGTGAGTGTTGGCCCTTCTCCTTCACTGTGAGTAGGACTTCATGTGGGTGTGTGACAAACAGCATCACAGAGGGTAGTTGGAAATACCTCTTACAACAAACAGTGTAGAGACATGCCAACTAACTGGAGGGGGATGTTCCAGACATGGGGACAGAATGTAAGTATTGCTGTTCTACATTTGAAGTAATGTTGGTTTAACAGCGTTTGTGTGGATATGGCTGTTCTACATGATTTAACGTCTGGCATGACAGTGTTATGTGGTTGAGAAAACTCTCACCTATAGGGCTATCTGCAGACTGGCCAGAGTTTGGAGTCTTAGATATGGTGTGACACTCACACATTTTCTATCTTTGTAAATGCAGTAGCATACTGATGATTGTAGTCAGTAAATGGTAACATCCATGTGTTACTGACTTCATATCTCTCAGAAGAGATATGTCACAACAAACCCTGTTACACCAGCAATGTTCTCAGTTTATAACTGCAATATGTCAATATTGGCCCTGTGTTTCTGCCTCTGTCCCCCACGTCTGTCACCCTTTGTTCATATGTCACACAGTAAGAGATGAATATGTACAGTATACCATTATTTACTGGCATAATTCCTGATATCAAGCCAGTGATATATCAGACTGCCAGACATGTAATGTATAGAAGGCCTAATGTCAGAGGACAAAACCTGGACATTCTGTTTTAGTCTGTACAGTAGTGAGGTCTGTGTAGCCGTGTATTGTGATTATGTTACTTGGCCTGTGTACAGACTGGGGTAGATGTCAGCATTCTTGGTCAGGTTTTATCTCACATTGCATGCTGCTCCAGCTTCTGATACCCTATCAGCCTATATGTTTGTAGGGCCAGACTGAGACATGTCCCATACCACAATCAGGCATCAGACTATATATTTTGCTGCTGGGCAGAACAAGAGCTGATGGAGACAGGGTGATTAGCAGCTTTAAGCAGGTTTGTGCAGGTTTGCGTGAAGCTAAGTGCTGCTAACATATGGTTAAATGAATAAGGGCTTACACCGTGTAGGCTTTGCTTACCAGTGCGCAAATCTGCTTAGCATTTACATTTAAACAATGCTTTCACCTGCTAAGCATAGCTCAAGCCTGGTAACCCGTGATCACATTCCAGTCTGATAAAATAGCAGGGTAATGACATCTTTATGAAGGGTATTTCATTTCCTGTACATAACATGCTTCTATGTGCTGTCATTACAGTTGCAAGGGGTGTGAGTATACTGTATGGAACATCTGGGTATACATGGGTAGTACCACAATCTTTTCTCTTTGGATTTGTTTCATACATGGGTAGTATCAAAGGTTATATGCAGTCACAGTTGCATGTTACACCAGCTACAGTGCACTGGTTGACAGAAATAGTTTAACACATATTGTATCATTATGTTAGTACTTTTAACAGTGCTTTTTCAAGAAAGAGTAGATTGCAGACTGTAGTACTGGAACCATACACCCCTGAATGCAAAGCTGGACTCAGTACTGAGCATATTGTTCTTGGTGTTTCAGCTGTAAGTTTATATGTATCTCCTGTTGGATATTGATCTGATATGTTGAAATTAACTGTAGACTACTATGTTTTTGGACATGTCATTGAGGACTGCTGTCATGTAGTAATGGCATACCTTTCAGTTTCAGACATGTATCTTGCATAACATTCATCCTAATGCATAAGCTATTGGCTATCTTCTTATTGCCTGTCCTCTGTATGGATGTGCAGATGTCAGGTATTGCTATGGCCATACCATTATGTAGGTGCTAACATTGTATTGTGTATGGGCCTGGACACTGCTGCTAGTTCTGAGATATGGGACATTCCTTAATGTGGGCCTTGCCCCATTTCCTTGCCTGTGTGAGGGACATTACAGAGGCGGTGGCCTACAGATTCACATACAGTGGGTGGCAATATGTCACAGGACAGGACATGTGGAGACAGTCAACCAACATGGGGGACATATCTCCAGATTTGTGAACAGATTCTATGTCATCAGTGCTGTTATACACATGGTGGATTGATAGAGTGACAGGGTTTGTGTGGACATGCATTTAGTTTGTGACATCACGACTCACAGTGATATGTCTCTGACATACCTCTCCACTGGCACACTGTCCACAGACTGGCCACATGTCTGCCTGTTATGTTTTGTGTGCTCACCAGACAGTTGGTGTCCTTGGTAAATCAGTTGTGGACTCTGGAGAATGCAGTCAGTTACCAACATCATATTCCTCATAAAGGATGTTACAACAAACCCAGTGACATCTGCAACTGTCTCAGTGTATGACACCAGTATGTCCAGTCTATCCCTGTGTTTGTGCCTTTGTTCCCACATAGTTAGTGAGTGGGGAATGTTATCAAATTATTTGCCCAGATCCATGTAAGCTGTATGTGTCACATTGCCTTCATGCACAGCTCAGGTGACTGACACCAAGAAGATGACCAGGTGGAATGAGCAGGTATGGCCTACCCTCACAAAGGTAAACTCTGTGGGATCCTGAGTCTGCAGATTCCCATATCCCTGTTTATTAGTTGCACGATGATGCATTCCATAGCTTTGCATAACAGACTTGTCAGGCAATTGGGGCAGTATTTCCCAGGGTCTGTAGTTACACCTCGTTTTGACTGTACTAGTGTACAATTCAGTAGGTACAAAGCCTGAGGTGAGGCTGTGCTTGAACAGGGCACACAGGTAATGTGCCATGTCACTCTGTAGTTCATGTAGAACACAGCCAGGGATAGCCTCAGGGTCCCATAGAACCTGCATTCTTGGCCTTGTTCAGTGGTGTTTTAACCTGTGCTTCAGTAATACTGGGTGCATGGTGGTGTACTGGTATTGTGATTGGTCATTTGGGGTGGGGAGTGAGGGGTAATGTTTGCACTCAAGATGCCAACCAGTATATTGGCAGTATTTTATGGCTCAGTCTGGGAGGTTCCATTGTCTAGTAGCTCAGAACAAATCTTACTATTGCCATGGAGATTCTTAACATAACTGTATGAGACCTTGTGGTTGTCTTCACTATGTGCTCCAATTCTGTTCTCACAGCGACCTTTGTAGTATTTGATGAGGGATCTCAACCTTCATTTGAGGCTGATAAGTGTTGATTTCCAGTCTTGGGACTTCACATTATTCCATATCAGTTCCCTCCTTCTGTTGTACAGTGTCTTTATGGCAGGGGACCACCAGATTATCTTCCTTTTATTGGAGGTAAGGATCCTGGTTGCAGTGGGTATGGCAGTACCCATGCATTTGTGTACATGTTCATAGTGCATTGTTGGTTGATTCAGCTGTCATTCACCTAGTCTCCATTTGCATGGCTGCAGTGAGGTTAGCCACCTCTGTTGTTATGAGGCCATATTCAGCATTGGAAAGGCTTTTCATTGTGGTTTCCTGTGCAGGGGTGTGTGGGAGGGCCATATATTTCCAAAGGTGATTAATTTGTGTTCAGATATAACAAGGGGGAGTTGTCTATTGGTGTCGAGCAGCAGTCACCCTTGTTAGGAAGGACCAGGTCGATGTGATGGCCATGTGCATTGGTACATGAGTAGCTTTCCCAGTTAATGGTGGAGTGGTTGAAGTCAATCAGATTGTGAGTGTTAGGTTGGACAATATCATCCTCCAGGGTGTTTAGGGACATGGAGTGTGAGTGTTGGGACATGTTTGGGGACCTATATCATTCTATGACCCAAACCACTGTCCAACCCAATGTTAGCTATGCCTGCAGGATGTGCAATGCCTAAGTTGGTCAACACTCTGGAGGTGCGTGCCTCCTTAATGAATATGGAAACACCACCATCTTTGGAACTTCAGTCACAGTTCTGCAGCCAAGATATGTGGAATGAGTAATAGGCTGGTAGTGCAGAGGTGCTTTCTGCTGCCTCTAACCAGGTCTCTGTTACAGCACATATATCATAGTTCCCCATTTTAAGGAATACATCCAGTGAGTGCATTTTCAGATGTAGATGTCAAGTGTGCAGCAGCATGACCCTCAGATTGCATGTGTTTGTAGCTGTTATATATTTCTTATGTATACATATACATAATTTATATATATATATATATATATATATATATATATATATATATATATATATATGTGTGTGTGTGTGTGTGTGTGTGTGTGTGTGTATTCACCTTTATATATATATGTATCTATGCATATTTGTGAATATACATGTGGCTATATATCTCTCTCTATATAAATATATATATATATTTATATATCTATCTATCTATATATGTGTGTATATATATATATATATATATATATATATTATATATATATATGTATATGTGTGTATTATGTATAAATTTGTCTACATATATGCATCTCCATACATCTATGCATGTTGGCAAGGAGCTCCTCCATTGCTGTAAGTGGGGCCCCTCTGGCTGACCACCCCCACCAGTAGCAGAACGGTCCCTCACCACCACAGCACCCCGTTGCAGTGCACACTGAATCTGGTCAGTTGCTCTGTGCCTGACCTGTTCGTACATGTGGCCATGGTTCCCCAAGGTGTTCACTCTCTGGGTGAGGTCTTCCCATAGGGCTGTCATCCCCACTGGTGTTGGCAACCCCGACTGAAGACAATGTGGTAGTGTTCCAGGATGGCCTCAGTTATGGCTGCTGTCTCCCAGATATCATAGGCTGGAAGCCTCTGCATCACACCTGAAAGACATAAACAGGGAAAACACATCACAGGACATCAGACATTGTCAATAGTTCTTTACAGAGACAGCTCACTGGTAATGAGTATCAGTAGCCACAACATTACATCAAATAATACTCCAGTACCTAGCAGAATTGTACGGACATGCATAGCATTATGTGTGAGTAGGCAGTTTGCACCTGATTAATGGTGAGGGTAGGGGTGCATGTAGTGTGCATATCCTTCTATACTGATGTTAAGCCAGGGGGGTAATGTTTGTCCTAAACATGTCCGAAGCTGGTTGTCTGTAGCTATGGCATGTGTGTATGTGCTGTGGCTGACCTCCATTACAGGGTGGGTTGGATAGCTGCCTGTGAGACCACATACATATGTGGTGATGGCCTTCTTATTGCCCTCAGTGGATGTGTCCTATTTGTACTCATACTCAGCATTACATTAATGCACTTGTGACCTACTATGCTCAATCAGACACAGGTTGACATGCTGCCCAGATGGTGACTGCTCCTACACAAGTGGTGGTAGAATGAAGAAGTACAGGGGAGTAGCAGAGAAATATGCTGGCAAAGGAGAAGTGGGATTGACAGACTGATGTAGAGAGTAGACATGAATATAAAGAGATGGGGTGCATGCCAAAGAGAGTGTTGCACATGACTATGGATGTGGCATCTGGCATGCAGATGTGGAATCTGGGGTTGTATGTAATGTTGGACAGCATGGATGGTGTATAGGGCCTGTAGTTATTGGCTAGACAGATGCATATAGCTAGGGAGGATGTGCAGCACAAAAGGATGATAAATGAATATGGGTGAAACATACAAGCTAGGAGTGTGTTTAGAACATATGGAAACACCACTTTGATGGCCTGTTCCATGAGGAAAATGGGGGGAGAGAAGGTAGGTTGGCTGAGGTGGGTATGGTTAATCAGGAGGTGCAACAGATTATCAAGGAGAATGTACGGATAGCTATGAGGGGGTTTAACAGTCGAAAGGCTGTTGTTCCAGGTGACATACCTGTGGATGCCTGGAGGTGTTTCTGAGACCTGGCAGTGGTATTCTTAACTGGATTGTTTACTGTAATCTTGGAAAGTGAGAGGAGGTGTGAGATGTTGGCAAATATGTGCTGTGCTTATCTGAACAAGGGTGGTCTGCAGAGCTGTAGTAACAAGTGAGGGATAACATTGATCGGTCACAGGATGAGGTAATGGTAAAGGGTGGTTGCAGCTAGGTTGAGAACATGTTGATGACTGATGATTTGCAGTATGATTTCATGCCAGGTAAGAGTGTTACAGATGCAAATGTTGATCCACAGGTGTTGATGGAGCGCTGCACTGAGTCTGAGATGCAGCTGCATTGTGTCTATGTGCATCTACAGAGAGCATATGACATGCTGCCTGGAGAGTAGTTGTGGTATTGTATGTGGAGGTCAAAGACACCACAGGATATGTAGGTTAGTGTGACAGCAGTGATTTCTGGTTTTGACATGACAGGTGGATTTAAGGTGGAGGTGGGAGTACATCAGGGGTCAGCTGTGTGTCCTTTCACATTTGCAGTGGTGAGGGACAGGTTGACAGACATGATCAGACAGGGGCCCTGTTGACCGTGCAGTTTTCAGATGACATTTTGGTCTGTAGTGAGATTAGGGGACAGGTTGAGGAGACACTGGAGAGGTGGGGTTATGTTGTAGAGTGGGGAGGAATGATGGTCAGCAGGACTAAGTAAGAATATATGTGTGTGAATGGGGTGGGGGTAGAGGAATGGTGACAATGCAGGGCATACAGTTTGGAAGGTGGATAGGTCTAACTACTTGGGAACACCATTTCAGAATCATGGGCAGTGTGGGGGAGAGGTGTACGAGAGAGTACAGGCAGGTTGTGTGTGGTGGAGAGGGGAGTCAGGAGTTATTTGTGACAGACAGTACCATTAAGAGTGATATGTAAAGTCTACAGGAGGGTAGTGTGAATAGCTACATTATATTGGTTGCAGACAGTGGGATTGTACAGACAGGCATGATTCAGGGCTGGACACAGCAGAGTGTGGGATGCTCACAATTGCACTGTGTGTGACAAGGGGGCTTGGATTAGACCTACATCAGCTACTTTCTCAGTTTATAACAGCAATATCTCCATCCTGGACCTGTGTGTAGGCCTCTGTCCATGAGTATGTCAAACTTTGTCCAAGTGTCATGCAGTCAGAGGCATAGAGATATGGTATATCATTACTTAGTGACGTAATTCGTAATATCATCCCAGTTAGGTATCAGACTGCCAGACATTTTATGTGTAAGAGGCCTTATATATGATGACAAGGCCTGGACATTCTTTGGGAGTGTGTACAGTTGGAAGGTCTTTGTATTTCTGGCTATTGTTGACAGACTGTGCATTGTAAATATGTTATTTCTTGGGGAGGGTAGTTGTAAGTGTTATGTTTCTTTTTCTATCCGCCTTTGCATGCAGATCCAGTTTCTGGTACTCTATCAAGTGTTACATTTTGTCGGGTAAGACTGTGACATGCCCCATAACACAGTCAGGCATCATACTACACTGCGTATTGTACCATTATATGTAGGGGTAGTGTGTGATTATCAAATGTACTGACAGTTTGGTTCACCCACTCCTTATACTGTATGCACTTTCACAGTGGTGTCTTGATTCTCAGTGCTGTTACATTCCTGGAGTGCCTGATATATTTGCAATTACATGTGTATTCCCCCATAGGAAGATTGCTTTTTTGTTGTGTCAGTCTGCCTGTAGTTTGGATATTGCTTGGTGAAATGGCTAGCAGCTCAGTGTATTTTCCCTAATGTGATGTTATGTCCAGATATTTGGTAGATGTGTAGTCTTGCCTGGCCCACATAAGCATTGTGTATGTCTGACACATCAGTGGGGGATGTGAAGATTTACATGACTAACTCTGGGAAGTCACTGGGTTTTGGACTTCTGCCATTTCACTCAATAGATGCTGGAAAAGACAGAAGGGTGTTACTGCATCACATGTGTCAGCTCATCTACATCAGTATGTCAGATATGTCCACATTTTCAGCACCCCCCTTTGCCAGGCTTGGTTATGCTTTCTTGCACTCAGCTGTTCTGAGCATACCTGTCACCGGCCAGATTGTTACAGACTGTCCACATTTATTGCCCATATTTCTAGTTTGTTGAACAGTATGATTTTATTCCTTCCTGTGGTAAATCACAGTCATCATGTGGGGATGTCTGTCAGTATATGATGACAAACATTACAGTTTCATAACTGACATGCTTCTGAACATGTATGCTGACACACACCCTGTTCCTGTAGCAACATTTTACATTTATACCTGCAGGATGTACATTGTGACCCTAGTGTTGGTCCATTGCTCCCCCCCTCCATTTTGCAGCCTTTGTCCAGATCTTCTGCACTTAGGGGTAGGGAGGTATGGTGCTGGGTATAACTGCAGTACATGTATATTTCACGCGCGTGTGTGTGTGTGTGTGTGTGTGTGTGTGTGTGTGTAAATGCATATATATCTATATCTGTATATGTATGTATATGTATATATATATATATATATTTATTTATTTATTTATATATATATATATATATATATATATATATATATATATATATATGTATATGAATATGCGGAAACTGCTGCATCAGGAACTGCACAGGACAGGGCCACACAGCCCCCCACCATTGCCAAGGCCAGCACAGGCACAGAGGGACTCAGAGGAGGAACATCCTGAGCCTGCCCCTGTAGGCAGAAGGAGGTGTGCACAGTATGCCCAGACCTTAACAAAGAAGCAACGCATAACACACACACTGACACTGCAGGGACCCAGGGACTGATACCTCTCTCTGACTCATACATACAGTAAAAGGGATGCCAAACATGACAGTAATTGAGCTTTACCATGTATAAGGAGTGTACTATGTGCATCCAACATAGTCAGCCCTCCAACACTGTCCTCAATACTGGCCCAGCAACAAGGTAAGTCACCCTTCCTATCAGTTACTGAATGGAGTAGGATATTCTCATACTTTTATGTATGAAATGGATGCAAGCATGCAAAGGAATTGGGTGGCTGAAGGGGATAGCAGCAGACAGCTATATGGGCAGCAGGAAATTCATATAAAATACTGATGTCAACATACTAGGCAGCACTGCACAAGGTGACAACCCCCACTGCAGTACATGTGATGGCCCAAAGAACTGTGGGTGTCAATATGTCGCACATATGGATGTCTGTGAGGGTCATATACCCACCACCAGCCTCACCCAGCAGGACAGATTTAGATGTCCATGAAGAAAGCCGGGCTAAGGTCCCCAAATGATGGCAATGGTGAAAGCCCCCCAGAAGACCTACACAGACATACTGCAACAGGTCTGGCAGTTGCATTCTAGTTCTGAAGGGTAAGAAGTCTGAAACTGAAATATATGCCATTAAGATCTAACATGTGTACTCTACTGATATGCCTCCTGTCTGCATGATAGGTCACAATACAATATGAAATGGAAGCCAACAGAGTAACCGATATACCAACACAGTCATTTCAAATGTTAAAGTCTGCAGGTGTACACCCCCCCACACACAATCTCATGTAGAAATGCAGTAACAGATGGCCTGCAGCACTCTCAAATGGCCGACAGTCATCTGGCAAAGGCCCATGCCTCACCCATATTGCCAATGTAGGGAATGTCAGGAGGTCCCAATTAACAACCTAACACAGTAAACAGAAAACAAATGCAAGACTATGTTGACAAATGCCAGTAGCATGCCTCCCCATGTCCTACTGCAAGGACTGTGGATCAGGCCACAAATATTACTGGGATAAAGGCCCAACTATAGGGATACCTCTGAGATATTGCTTGCATAATATTAGGTGGAGGAGAGAATAATGGGAGGGTGTAGAAGCATGGATGTCATGGAGTGTGTGAAGTCTGAAACTCTAATGTCCACCGATACTACTCCCAACTGCAAACCCATGAATGAATAGCCACAAAACCATTTGTAAACCACAATGTGAAGGTAAACTGACCAGATATAAGTCCTGCATCTGGATAACCTGGGTATATCTGTACAGCTAAGAGGTATGGCTCCAGCAGGATATGGCCATTCCATGAAGTTGAGAAAAGCACAAGGAGGGGATCCTCAGCCAGCGTACTGACAAGGTGCTGGACCATTTACACAGAACCAGCAGTCTATTTTCTGTAGCTACCCCTCCACAATGGCAGGTGTGTGCCAGAATGTGTAGTCTATATGCCTCAAAATATTGGTCTCAGCTTCATTCATCTTGTATTTCCCAGTAAATAACTGTGAGCAAAGAATAACTGTCAGTAGTTGATGACATGACACTTCACAGTGTAAAACAGTACATATGTCAGAAAATCTATGCTACAACCAAACATGTCACACAAGAGCAGCACAGACAGCGCAGACATCAATACTTACAGTATCCTTCATATGTTAAGCCCATTGTGTCTTCATATTGGCACACACACACACACACACACACACACACACGCATACACACACACACACACACACACACACACACACACACACACACACACACACACACACACACACTGGATAGAAATACTCACACATATCTAAGGCCAGCATAATATAATATGTCAAACATACACACACAGAGACGTGGGGAAGAGAAAGACAGATAGCGACAGAGGGAATCCCATTATGAGGTCTGTCCCACCCACTACACATCCCAATGGCCTATATCACATGATGTGCTGATGTCATTCACTGTAGAAATACCTTTGGTTAGCTCTCAGCTCTATAATCTCAGTGATGCTTCTGATAACTGTGTAACACTACAGTACAAATAGGTATCCATGTAGCAGTTGTAATCTCATTCCTGTCAAATGTAAAGTTGTGTGAGTGTGTGTGTGTGTGTGTGTGTGTGTGTGTGTGTGTGTGTGTGTGTGTGTGTGTGTGTGTGTGTGTGTATTTGTTTCTAGATGAATGTGGTTGAGGCCATTCACACTCACTAAGCTTCCCTTACTCCTCTTTCAACACTGCTGCTGTCACTCACCTTCAAAATACCTTTGGACATCTCTCCAACATATAAGGTCCATGGTGCTTGCAATAACTGTGTAATACTATAGTGTAGCAAACTAGTTAGGAAGGAGTTCCAGTCCTGATCCTGGCAACTGAGTAAACATGAGTGTTTGTGAGAGAGGGTGTGTATCCATGTAGAGGCCTGATTTTGTGGTCATTCACACTTACAACACTTCCCTTACCCCTCCTTTAGCACTGCTGCTGATGTCACTCACCTTCAAAGATACCTTTGCACAGCTCTCCAACATGTAAGCTCTGTGGTGTGTGTGTGGTAAATGTGGAGCAATGTGGTAGCAATAACTACATAGGTAGGGGTATGTCTACATATATATCTTTGTACCTCAAAGATTTTGGCCTTATTTACACTCAGTACACATCTCAGTGCCTGACTTTAGCAATCCTGAAGATATCATTCACCTTAGAAGTACCTGTTGGCAAGCCTAAGCCATGTAAGGTCAGTGGTGTACATGGTAAATGAGTAACACAATGGTCCAAAAAGATAAGTAGATATAGGTTTGAACCTGACTCCTGGCAAATGTAAATGTGTGTGTAGGGTAAAGTATTTTGTGGAATCTCTCACCCACTACATCACCCAATGCCAGTCTTTACAAGGGCTGGTGATATTACTCACCTTAGAAGTACCTTGGGATAGTGTCTATCCTATAAACTCTGTGGTACGTGTGATAAATGTGTAATGCTATAGTAGCAATACATAGCTAGGCAGGGTTTTGAAACTCAATACTGGCAAGTGTGTGTGTGTGTGTGTGTGTGTGTGTGTGTGTGTGTGTGTGTGTGTGTGTGTGTGTGTGTGTGTGTGTGTGTGTCTGTCATCAGTATCCTGTGTGGGGGTTGGTGTGATTGTGTAATAACAGGATCCATTGGGGGTTGGTTTTGCTAAATTATTATGTTGAGGACCTAGTGTATGTCCCAATGTCCACATTACAATGCCAACAGTTGTCAATCACCATAGAGGTTGGTGTAGACAATCCAGAGCCCTAAATGTCTAGTGCCATGCGCAATTACTACATGACAGTATGGATTACTGAACAACATAGGCAACCCTTTTAATACTCAGAGATCACTCTCCACCCATGAATCATACACAAACACACTTGGCTAGGCAACAACCACTATATCGGTAGTTCCCCTGCATATGGCCTTACAGATAGTACCCACAATGTGATTGCAGTGGACTACATGCCTGTTGACCACAACAGTGCCACTGACATCAGAAAGTACTTTGCTGTGTTACATCTCCTGACTGAGTGTGTGTTATCCAGCAAGTAAAAGGACATGGCACCCTGCTCCATCCCCTCAGTAGCCCAATCCATGTGTACAGTGGCTTTTTTCCATGTTCCCCACTGGACGCCTACAACAACTGTAGAGTCTGAAAATGTACCCCACAAAGGGAATACCGTGCCTTATACACATGCCCTGTATGGACAGACATCAATAACTCCAATGAATACCCGTATCATACTGTCAATATAGGTGCAATCACTACCTCAGTTGCATAGCCAGGTCTCACCAAACAAGGTCAGGAATGCTACATCAGAAGATACCAATCTGTCCACCCAACATGCCCCAGAGACCTCAAGTACACTTCCACACTTCGAAGAACATGCATGTGGGACATGTGCACAACCCAGACACTGTCCATGTTATGGAATATAAATCACATACATGGGATGCAGTGCACATCACTGGCCACCCACAGTAGAAATCTGGATGAGTGGATGGGGAATACAATTCCTACCTCTGGGGACCACTCCAGTGACTATACACCTGAGCCACACTGGGAACTATTTTCATGTGGCCTGACTCCAGGGTATTCGCTTGGGCTAGCCTTGTTTTGCTTCAGGCCCATTCACCTACTACATACTTATGAAGCAATGAACCTATGGATTTCAGTACTGGCAAGTGTGTGTGTGTGTGTGTGTGTGTGTGTGTGTGTGTGTGTGTGTGTGTGTGTGTGTGTGTGTGTGTGTGTGTGTGAATAGTTATCCCAGTGTGTCTGGTTGATGAATATCCCCTGTGGCTGTGGTTATTAGCAATTGGAGGTGTGTCCAAACCAGAAGATGTACCATTCCCCATTCTACAACAGATGTTGTATATCAACATATACCTATGTACAACCCTCAGCCCTATAATCTGTGAGGCATATGCAATCACTGTGTTACAGACTGGGAATTACTGTGCACATACTGTACCCTGCCTATGACATGGTGGATGTGTTACCACACTGCCATGCCCCATGGCCTTGCTGCAGGGCCACATCCTGGTGACACACAGATGCCTAGAATGGAAATGGGATACAACATGTGAGAACACATTTACACAGCACTTCACTTGTGGGGGGAGAGAGGGATAAAGCTGGCACTGAATGTGTTGCCAAGACTGTGGCCAATATCTGTTGTCTCAGGATAGGTATTAGCATTGTGCAGTAACTCACAGCACTTGTGTTTAATGCTGTGGAGGTTGTTGATGTAACTGTCAAAGGCTGTTGTGACTGTCAGTGTCTGCAGCATCTCTGCTGCCATATATGTCTGTCGGGGATTCCATGAGGGATCCAAAGTTGTTTTTGAGGCTAATAAGGGAGTTCAACAGTCATGGGACACCACCTTTCTCTGCAACAGTGTCTTCCTTCTGATGTACACTTTAGTAATGGCAGGGCACCATCACATAATCTCCCAGTGTTTGGAGGATAGTGTCTGGGTTCTTTTGGCTCTGGCTAGTACCGTGCATTCATGTACCTGTCTGTACAGTGCCTGTGTGTATGATTCCACAGTCATGCAGCTATTTCCCATTGCCATGGGTGCAGTGAAGACAACCACTGCTGTTTTCATGGCTGCAAAGTCAGCTTTGGAGAGGTTTTGCAAGGTGGTTATTTTTGTGGGGGTGTGGCTGACATGTTGAGTTCCATGTTGATTACAGCCTGTGTGAATCTCACCATGCAGGGATTGACATCTGTGGATGAGCAACAGTCCAATATTTAAGTGGCCAACACAGGTCAGGGTTGTTGCATCCTTTACCAGGGGTCAGTATGAGCTGGTCTAGGGCAATGGAAATGATGAATCCCAGAAGTGCTGTGCCACTGTACTGGTGCTTGGCTACATTCCCCAGGTGATGGAGGAGTAGTTGAAGATTTGTACTATATCAGTGTTGTATTGGACCATTATAGATGGCAGGCTGCTGAGGAATGTGCATTGACAGTCTAGAGACATAGATGTGGACCCATAGCAGGCTATGGTTTGGATTGCACTATGACCCCAAGGCAGTTGTGCCAATGCATTATGATGGGATATTAGTATGGAGGTGTTCCTATCCATAATGAATATGGAGACAACACCACCTATGGAGGTGTGGTGTAGTCCATGTGTGGGGGCTGACAGCTGTTGAATGTGTCATAGCCTGATACTGCAGATCTGCTGTCTGCTGCTGCTGTAAACCACCTCTCCATTACAGCAGACATGTGTCTTCCACTCCAACGAATGCTATGAGTGACTGCATCCTGACTGTTAGATGGCCACTGTTCAGCAGCATGACCCTCAGATTGCATACATGTGTAGTTGTTATGGTGGCAATAACATTAGGAACACTGCCTAATAAGGCACCATAAGGGTGGCAAGACACTTATCCAGTACCTGGCAACCCAGCGGTGACAGATGTAGGACATCCATGTCAAGTCATTGGATTTTGTCAATCATGTCATCCCAATCAGAGGGGTTATGGATCCCCTGAGAATGACACATAACAAATAAGCCAATGTTGCAGTCAATCATCTGTTGATAGTACTGCAGTATCATTCTGGGTGACAGCGATACACTGCCCAGGGCTACTGTCACACCTGCCTGGACTGCATAATCAGAGACTTCAACCATGTCTCCTGTCATGTACTCCAGGGAGGTGTGTCCCAAGTCATTCACACCCACATGGATATGGAGTGATACTCATAGCTGTTGTGGAGTGACATGACTGGCTGTGTCATGTGTCATATGCTGGAATGTGATAGATATTTGGCTGTTACCTGCTCCATATTCAATTTAGTGAGTGAGATGTGTGTGCCTCCATATTGAGTTACCCATGATAACTGTATTGTGCAAGGTGGTTAGCCTTAGGAGCTTAGGTTGGGGGCACAGTGTGTAGGTTAAATATGTGCCCCCTGGCATGTGCCATGTTGCTGTGTCTGAGTGGGTTTCTGCTTTGCTGGTCTGTGCTGTTTGGGTAAATGTCCATTGAGTGACTCTGGGAAGGTAGGTGTGTGGCTTTTGACTGTATGTCATGGCTGTCAAATTGGGTGTCATGGTGAGCTACGTGTTCCACATAGTGTGGTGCAGCTGTTGATGTTATCCTCGACCTGCTAGCCCAGTCTTTGCTGGAGAGTGCATATGTCCACATTGGGTGATGTATGGGTAACCCTCACAGGTCTGAGTGTTTGGAGTTTAGAGGGGAGGGTTGTCTGTGTACATGAGACAGTTGCAACAGTGCCCCAGAATGTACAAGTGCACCAGGTTAATGGGTGAAAGCACAGATCACTGCTCTTCAAACATGCCAGGAGGGGTGGACATAATTAGTAAGTACTGGGGTTACATCTGTGATGAACGAGTACTGCTGATGGGTCGCAGGTGCGCCACACTTCTTGTTACAATAACCTGGTGAAGTGCCAAGCCATAATGCTAGTTGAAATGCAAGACAGAAAGAACTACCATGATGTACGGGTGGAACAGAAGGCAGACTGTCTGCCACCTGTAATACTTTACCACAGCTGTGCAGTTATCAGCAGCTTTGGTCATGTAAAAGTTTAGTAAGCTCTGTAGCTCATGTGGTAACTGTGTAACACTATAGTGCACATACTTAGATAGGTAGGAGTTCTAATCCCAGTACTGTCAAGTATGTATGTATGTGTGCGTGAATCATGTGCTGTCTGGCGCATACCATTTTTGGCCTGTGTACTACCCTTTACACTTCCCTTCACACCGATTTAGTAGACCTGTTGATGTCATCCACCATAGAAGTACCTTTGGAAGAGGTGGAAATGTATAAGCTCTGTGGCACATTTGATAACTGCATAGCACTATAGTAGGAATACCTAGATAGGCAGGAGTTCTAATGCTGCTAACTCTTTGCGTGTGTGTGAGGATCATATCTTGTATGGCTTATACCATTTTGATGTGTATACCATACATGGCTGGTTATCATCTCCCGCTGCTCTTACTTTATATAGTGTGGTAACAGCATCTGTCTCACATACAACAGGTTAAATCATTGTACAGTCCTCTGTACAGATGTGTCTGGAATATCCATATATTTGAAACCTATACATGGTCAGAAGTGGTCTGTATGCCTTAACAATGCCCATGTATGTGATATTATAGCCAAATAGGCCACAGTGAGTGTACTGACACATATGGCAGCATGAGGTATCATACCTGACTGAAACATCATGCTGATAGGATGCCTGCCACCCTCACAGGTAGCCAGCCTTGTAGGTGCAATACATGAGTCCAGATGCCTTACAAGTGAACTGTACCAGTTATGGGTCACATTAAAAGCTGGAAGAGGTGTTGACTATCATATTGTGGTCCTAATTAGTATGTAACAGGAACACCTTGCATCTTAAAATGGGTGTGTACACAATTTATATCCATTGTATACCAGTAATGTGTCATGCATGACCCTACCTTAGGCCATTTTCCAGCACAATTTGATGGCCTCTGTCCAGAGGTCTTTGCACTTGCAAGTTGTGAGGTATGCTACAGGAATGTTGAATTCACATTAGATAGGCCCTAGTGGTGACCACTGTGATGCAATACAGCTAACCCCAGCACAAGTGAACATGCACAACATGCAATATAGCTATTACATAAAACAATATAGCTATTACTGATGGTTGCGTGCATGGTAAATTGCATGTGCTTCACATGCCTGGGTATTGCCAGACAACAACAGAACAATGTCATACTCACCAGCTTCAGGCTGCTGTCCCATATGCAGACCAGAGGGTCCTAGGTAGTTGTGAGAGGGAGTTATTGTCAACAGATGCACATGTGGCCTTGGTATAGGATGAATGAAGCATGTATGCACATCTACAGTACTAACCGCAATAATACACAATGTCCTGTCCTCACCATAGATGTGCACCTCTGTGCATTAGAAAACCCCATCCACAACTGCAATTGGACCTGACACATGCATATAGATACAATGCAGATACATGTATGTCTGATACATTAGTGTGCTAATCCCTACTGGGCCCTTACTTGCACACTCCTCAACCAGTGTGCATGTGTGCAGGCCTCCTCCACAATGCTTCCCTCAGGGGCATGGCTTGTGCATTCAGTGTGTGGCCCAAGTATGTTGAGGAGCTCCTCGATGAGTGTCAGTGGGGGCTGGATGGCTGGGCCCCCACCTGTGGCTAGCTGGTCCCTCACTACAGCAACAGCTTATTGATGGGCATGGCATTTGAGGTTGGTGGCCTGATGCTGCATATGCTCATAAGTTCTGCAGTGAAGGCCATCATCATTTACCCTGTGGACCACACAGTTCCACAGGCCAGTCCTCTCCTGCACATCTTCTGCTCTCCATCCAAATGACAGGGCATAATGTTCAATCACATATTGGGTGATGATGTCTGTTCCCCAACAGAGAATGCTGGTAGGCGAGCACTCTGTATGTTACCTGGAAGACATAAACAGGAAAAAGGTCACATGACTTCATACGGTTGTCAAAATGCACATCAACAGTGGATATTACTTGCAATTATACCATGACCCCCCAAAACGTGCACGCTGATTGGCCAGCGTTGTGTAATCGAAGTTATACTAATGGAAAAGGTCCGGTCGCCCGGACTTTTTTCCATTAGTATAACTCGTTTTTTTAAAACACTATCTCGCTATGTTAAATGGGTTTAACATAGCGAGACAGCTTTAAAATAAGCAACGGAGATCTCCGTTGCTTATTTTAAAAGCTCTCTATGTTAAACCCATTTAACATAGCGAGACAGTGTTTAAAAAAACAGAGAAAGCAAGATCTCCATTGCTTTTTTAGTGTCTCGCTATGTTAAATGAGTTTAACATAGCGAGACAGTTTAAATAAGCAACGGAGATGTCCGTTGCTTATTTTAAAACTGTCTCGCTATGTTAAACTCATTTAACATAGCGAGACACTAAAAGCAACGGAGATCTTGCTTTCTCCGTTGCTTTTGCTCACAACTCTGATGTACTGCGCAGGCGCCAGTACATCAGAACTGCCGATGCCAGACATCTGTGGAAGGGCAGTAAACAGGCATTATACTATGCCATTATTTAAGAAAAGTAATAGTTTCTTTTCTTAAATAATGTCATGGTAAAATAGCAATAACCCACTTCTGGGTGTGGGTAATGCTACATTTACCCACGGTTGGCTTTGTTTGGTCCCTCGGGCTTCGCCCTCAGGACCAAACCACGCCAACCGTGGGTAAATTTAGCATTACCCACACCCAGGCGTGGGTTATTGCTATAATAATCCACACTACACCAAAGCCCTCCAAGCTATCATGTGTATAGAAGCTTGCATTACACACCTGTCCCTGATTTATCTTATTGCCCCCATTGTTGGACATTTGATTCCATAATCCTTTACCTACCATTCATTTCTGTGTAGAGGGTTGATAGTAGGCATCTTCCATGTGGATGGCGTGTGGATGATGGCAGGTCTGTGTTTGTCTGTGGTGTGTGATGGAACTCTGAGCACATGCCTGAGTTCATGTAGGAGGCAGACACTGATGTTATTATGCCCCATGGAGATATGCTGTTGTTGCTATCAGTAGGCAGTATGTACATGCTCATCATTGCTGAGGGGAAGAGTGTGGTTGATGTGCATATCTCCTTGTACAACTGGGGTGGACAGGGTGGCAATGTTCCCACCTAACCTGTGTGATGCAGGTTACCTATATCCATGGAATGTGTGTATGAGGTGTTCTTTACCCCCAGTACAGGGTGAATTGTGTTGCTTCCTCTGAGACATACAACATATGTGGAGACATGGTTATAATTGTCCTTGGTGTGGATATGTCCAATTCATTGTCATAGTCAGCCTTACAGAAAGCCACCTTTGAACTTGCATGCTTGCTCAGATATAGGTGGACTTGCTAATAAGTTGTTGCCTGCACCTATGTGTCTCTGTATAGCCAATGTAGCAACCTATTATGTGGTTTGTGTATTGCTACTGTCCACCAAAGGGGATTACTCTACCTTGATGGAGGCTGGATATACAGGTCAGGTACTGCTGTGTCCATATAGCTACAATGGATATAAAGAGTACACCCCCCGATACACTGCCTGGTATTTGTGCAATTGGAACATGACACGACAATAACTCATTTCATAACAATTCCCACCTGTAGTGTGACCTATAGCCTGTACAATTCATTTGAAAACATAACAATTGGGTCTTTGAAAACATATGGAAATAATACTCAGTACAACAAGCCAGTTGAATGAGTGTGCACACCCTTAAACTGATATGTTGTGTATGCACCTCTTGAGATGGTTACAGCATTCATCTGTCTTGGTCTGGACTCTAACATCATAGCACATCTTCGCTTGGCAACAGTTGGTCACCTTCTTAGAAACACCTTTGATTGTATTTCAGTGGACTTGTACAGGTTAGGGGTCACATAAAGATGAAAAACATTATGAAATGATCTACTGTGGTCTGATTGTCATACAACACACATACCTGGCATTCTAACAGGGGTGTGTACACTTGTGATATCCACTGTATATAGGTGTGGATATAGCTGGTAGTGGTAGGCATGGACAGAGGGTCATAACACAGGTGGACACTTCTCTGATTAATAGCTGGATATCATCCCTACTCTAGTGCCCATATCAGTGTCAGGACACTGCAACAACCAGTAGATGTACACATTTCTGTCTGTTGTATGCACTGACACTGATATTACACACATGTACAGCATGCACAATCTATGTACCTGAATGCTTGAAACCCATGTGATTTAGTTTTGTGCCTTCCAGCTGAACATAAGCATACATACATGTGCTCAGGGGATACCTGGTATACATTTCTGTTGTATGTTAGCATGGCACACTGTAGTTACAGTCTTTTTGCTCAGTCATACTTCTCAACTTGTTGTAGCAGTACATCTGGACAATGGTACACATAAATGTGTGTCAAAGGGGACATCAGTATTTATACTGTATTAGTATAGCTGTACCATATATTAGTACGTTGATTGCACAGTAGGGTTTGACATCACTGTGCTAACCTGGAAGATGTCCAAAAGTCATAAGTAGGCTATTATGTTACAATGTCATTGCTCACAGATCTGCCAGTGGTTTGGCTGATATAACACAGGTATATGTGTATGAGACTACAGATATCAGTCACAAATGTGCGTATTGCCCAGCAGAACACTGTCCAGTTGAATGTTATTAATTCAATATATCACATGCAGTTCAACACACATCTGCAACTGTACTTTACTATGCACATGCCCTCTATAGGTCTCTTAGCTTTACAAGGCAAATGTGTCATACTCATAATCACAGGTAACATGGATATTGAAAATATCCCATTAACTGTCCTAGCAGTGGCACAGTCACAACTGTTTGACAGACACCCCTGCGGTTGTCATATATAAGCTGTCCTTTCCCAGGGTGAGTCAGGCTCCTGAGCTGTGATCCCACCTCACAATCTCTCAGAGCATCACAACTGGACAATGCCTAAAATGATGGGGGGATAAATAGGGACATACTTTAAATATTCCTGTTACAAACATAGGAAGTTCATTGAATGATGCAGTTATCATTATGGTGAATATTCTTAAGGATGTGGAGTCTTAGACTCAAGTGTTTGTCATTACCCGATGACTTCAATCCTCAGCTATTTGCCAGAAAAGTTCAGATCTCAGGAGGAACAGAAAAATATATGATGGTAAAATGTGGACATTCTGTGAAGATCTGTACAGTTGAGAGGTATGTATGTGATATCTCCCACTACAGAGAGGGCCAGATGCTATGGCCATAGCAGTTGTTTAGCAGGAAATTAGTACAGCATGTCTTGTTGGGACATATATTCTTCCAAATCATATTTCCCATTATTACAGACAAAGTGCTACATTCAATTACTTGCTTACATGTTCCACTTTCCTTTTTTCTTTCTTTTCTTTTCCACTTTATGTTTCATTTGTTATCTCTCTCTCTCTCTCTCTCTCTCTCTCTCTCTCTGTACTACAGGTATAAAGCTGGTTTGAATAGGTGGCAGCATAGCTTATGCAGGTGATGCTCATGACCAGGTGATGGCCTGTGCACCTATTGGGGTTCCCCACTTGCTAATTGCATGCAGAGCAGCTGTGTAGTTCTTCCAATAGCCAATGTCATGGCAGCACACTCCTATAAATGAGTACTCCATGTGGGTGCTGACCCTTTCTCTTACTAGTGAGGAAGACATCCTGGAGTTGTGTGAGCTACTACCTCTTACAACAAGACTTGTGGAGACAAGCCAACTAAATGATGGGGAAGGTTCAAAGCTTAGGGGCAGAATTTGAGTATTGCTGTTATATATTTGGAATACTGCTCGTTTAACAGGGTTTGTCTGCACAT
>NC_056734.1:711973897-711983897 GCF_019279795.1 Protopterus annectens
GACACACTAGTCATTGGTGACTCCATAGTCAGACACACTGACGTCCCGCCACCAGACTGAGTAAGGAGAAGGTCACAGTAAGCTGCCTGTCGGGCTAGAATCCGCCACATAACGCAAGCACTCAGGTCTCTCAACAGCAGGTACAAATATGACTCAGTCATTGTCCACGCTGGTGTAAACGACCTGAGCTCCTTGGACTACATGAAAAGAGACATTGAGGAGCTCTCTGATTATGTAGCCCAGGCAGGTATGACCTTGACCTTGAGCAGTATCCTACCTTCACCAAGAATGATGCCACAATACAGAGATAAGATGATCAGCTTTAACAATTGGCTTAAACTCTGGTGTCATTCAAAGGGGATCCAATGTCTGTCTGCCTGGGATGACATGCTGGACAAGCCACGCTGCTTCAAGGGACGGCTTGCACCTGTCACCCTGGGATTCCGGATATTGGCAAAGGCTCTTGCCACCCCATAGTGCCTTTTTAGGCAAGGCTCAAATTCTAAACCTACCACCCTAGAACACAAAAAGGAAAAAACTAAGGGTAATGCTGCTCAATGCCAGAAGTCTAAATCTCAAAATGCGAGGCCCTTCTCAGTATGGAGAACATCGATGTCTGTGCAGTGACAGAAACCTGGTTCAAGGCTCCTGAGAGCACCCCAGCACTATCAGGTTTTACCTCTTATCATGCGTTCCGCCCCAAAATCCAGACAATACCAAGAAAGGAGGGTATCCATATTCATCAAAGACACCCACACCTCAAGACTGGTGGCAACGATGCATTGGAGACCATCCAGGTGCAATTAACCATAGGCAAGACTGCTCTGCAAATTGTAGCATGTTACAGGCCACCCTCACAAACTCAGGAACCTCACATGGCCTTCCTGAAAACACTAGAGGATAAATGTATCACCAAACACCATCATACTAGGTGACTTCAATTACCCTAATATAGACTGGGAACACTACTCAAGCCCAAACACCCTAGCCCAAAAGTTCCTGGAATTCATAAACTCAAATGCCATGGAACAACTAGTCACCATCCCCACAAGAGGAGAAAACATACTTGATCTCATCATCACGAACATGGGAGCACAATGTTCAGCACCGAAGTATACCCCTCACTGGTGAGATCAGATCACAAACTAATCTCGCTGGAGGTCCTCATCACACCCCCACCCGAAATCACAATACCACAGTAAAGAACTTCGCGAAAGCCGACTTCACACTTCTAAAGACTAGTGTGGTCTCCTTTAAGGCCCCGAGCGAAGGAAAACAGTACTCAAGCCGCTGAATCACTTACAAATGCCTTCTACCAGCACCTGCAGGACTGCATGGATAAGGCAATCCCAAGCAAAACAAAGACTCTTTGTACCAAAGGCAAGCGTCCACTCTGGTGAACCCCAGCCATAAACAAACTCTACAACAAAAGGAGGAAGCTACTACAAGATAGAGCAAAATCCTTAAAAGGTAAGACACCCTTGATCACTATAAGTAAAAAACTAAGAGCTCTCATAAAATCATCCAAAGCAAATTTTGAGAGAAAAATAGCTAAAGACTCAAAAGACAATCATAAGGCCTTCTTTAGCTATGTTAGAAACCTGGGAGGAAACTCCCAGATATGCTCAGAACTAGTTCAAAATGATGTGAAGATTACTGATCCTACAGACATTGCCAACATACTGGCTGACAGGTTCAGTGCAAACTTCTCCCCAAAGGAGAGATATCTATACCAAGCGATTGCAGCCCCCAAACATCTCCAACGCCCAAGTGAGAACTGCTCTCTCCAAAGCAAAACACAGCATCCATGGGACCTGATGGTGTCCCCGGCTGTGTGCTCCACGAACTCAACGAGGAATTAAACCCACAGCTAGGACAGCTGTTTAATCATAGTCTTACCTCTGGATCAGGAGTGGCACTGCAACTGTGGTCCCACTTCACAAAGTGCCTCCACCGACCCTGGAAATTACCGCCCATTAGCTTGACAAGCCTTATCTGCAAAGCCATGGAGAGGATCATAATGGACCTCATAAATAAAGACATAGGGAATTTGCAGACTTTGGATCCATCCCAGTTTGGCTTTGTCAAAGGCAGATCATGCCTTCTAAACTTGGTTGACTTTTTCAAACAGTCACCAAAGCCATTGATGAGGAAAGGCAGTCCATACAGCCTACCTCGATCTGGCGAAGGCCTTTGATACAATACCCCACTCGGGTATCATTGAAAACTCATCAGCTTAAATGTTAACCCATACATCACAAGATGGGTTGCAAACTGGCTGAGTGACAGAACCCACAGGGTCAGAGTTGCTGGCGCCATGTCAGACTCAAAGCCTGTCACAAGTGGTGTACCACAGGGCTCAGTCCTGGGCCCACTCTTGTTTGGCATCTACTTTTCCAAGTACAAGCAAACACAGGAGGGTTATGGCTGACAAAGTTTGCAGATGACTGCAAACTGGGCCATAGTAGAAAACACATCTGACACAGATATCCTTCAGAAGGGTCTCACAGAAACGGATAACTGGTGCCAGAGCCATGGCCTAAAGTTAAATGCCAAAAATGCATAGTCATACCCTTCGGGAAAAACAAGGTTACCCCTAGCTACCAAATAGGTGGCAATCCACTGAGTACAGAAGAAGTTATCAGGGACCTGGGGACCCAGGTTGATAGTAGTCTGTCATTCGACACCCATGTAGCTAAAGTAGTTAGGAAGACCTTCTACATTGCCCACCTTATCATGAAGGGATTCTCATCTAGATCAAGGGAGGTCATAGTCTCCCTATACTCATCACTCATCAGACCAATGATTGAGTACAATGCCCCATTCGAATGTATCTGACCCGACACTTGCAGCAGCTGGAGAGGCCACAAAGTTCCTCACCAAAAGGATAAAGGGTCTCAAACATCTGTCCTATGCTGCCCGACTGAAAGAACTCCAGCTCTATTCAGTGCTCAGAGGTGACCTTTGCCTAACATACAAGGCCATGTCAAACCCAGATTTGATGAATATGCTTCACCTCAAAAATCTAGATCCGTCAGAGCCACAAGGGGAGACTTAAACCTCGACACGGCTATTAATAGGACGTGCTGGAGGGATAGATTCATCACCCAAAGACTCCCTATGCTGTGGAATAAAATCCCGGTATATGTGAGGCAGAGCACCTCGCTGGCCTTGTTCAAGAGAAATCTTGACCAATGGATGGGAGATCGCAGATATACCCCAGGGATTACCTCAGTGTCACTGCTCAACAGAGGCACAGCAAAATAATGGGTATAGTTCCCCATACTAAAGGGGTGGCGTAAGCCACAAAACTATGGGCTAGGCTTGTAAATGCCCTCAGGCAGATAGCCTAGTATGAACCTATGAACCTATGAACCTATGAATCAGACATTTTGTTAGAAAGGTGAATTTAAATGTCCTTTTTAAATCTGTTGAATATGTAGGTAACCCTTTGCACATTTCAAGTACGTTCAACCCACCCCTACACCCTGCGTTAGCGATGTTTGATAAAATGTGTGAAATAGATGTTAGAAATAAGCACAGAAATGCACGCTCACCTAACTTAAGTAAAAGTGAGATGGATGGTCTAAACAAACTTAGGTCTAATAGAGATGTGCGGATTATAAAACCAGATAAAGGTGGTGGTATTGTCATTATGGACCTAGATGATTATAACACAAGGATGAACAATATTCTCTTGAGTGATGCATACAGAAAAATTTCTATTAATGAGTTAAATGGCATTTATAACAAAGTTAAAAATGAATTAATGGGCCTCTTTATTGAAGGCTCAATTTCTATAGATGAGTACAATTACCTGTCAGTGCACCATCCAAAAACTCCTTAATAATTTGGATTACCAAAACTACACAAGAATATGGTTGATGCACCTATGTGCCCTATAGTGAATGGGTGTGGTTCTATCACTTATCCCATAGCAAAATACTTGGATATCAATTTGAAATGTTTTGTTAGTGAAGAAACTATTATTTGTAAGGATTCATGGGATTTTTTAGAAAGGGTTAAAAATTTAGAATACAGTGAGACAGGTGTATTCATCACCATTGATGTGAAGGATTTGTACACCTCAATACCCCATGATACTGGTATTGAATGGACATGTGACTATTTATTGGAAAAAGGAGTATCACAACCAAAAATGAATGTATATGAACAACTATTTGAACTTGTGTTGAAAAATAAGTGTATATTTTTTAATGGTGAAATTTTTATCTAAGCAGTTGGTGTTGCTATGGGTTCTCCATGTGGTGGTTTGTACTCTAATTTGGTGATGCTACAATGAGAGAAAAAGTTTGTTATTAATTCAGTTTATTTTCAATATTGTAAAATGTATGTGAGATTTTTGGATGATATTTTTATATTTTGGGATGGACCAAGTGAGATGATTAATGAATTTTTAACTCACATGAATAATTCAGCAGCCTTTTTAAGGTTCACCCATAATATCGTTCCCAATGAAATCTCATATTTGGATGTTAAACTGACAAAAAATACAGTCTTAAGGAATTTTGAGTCATGTATTTATAGGAAGGAAATGTATTCAAACAGTTTTTTACATTTTGAAAGTAGCCATCCCTTCAAACAAAAAAGAGCAGTTGTTAAGGGACAGTTTGTTAGAGCTGCTCGGATGGTGTCTAGTTTAGACTCTTTTTTGGATGAATGTGAACTGTTGAAAGATATGTTTCTTAAAAGAGAATACCCATTGGACTTAATTAACAACTTAATGTTGGAAGTAGTTAATAAGAGAGAGAGAGAGAGAGAGGATTTTATCATGCTATATTGAATTCGGAGATGGTGCACTCTGGCAATGAAGGGAACAGTTATATGGTTTTAAATTTGAATGCTGGTTCTGTTAATACGGACAGCAATGTTAATGTGAATGTTATGACACCTGTTGAACAATTGCAAGCAAATGGGAAGTTCCGTTCAGCTTTTATCACTTCTTATAATCTTGACAGTAAAGAAATGTTCAGGATTTTGGATAAAAATTTTGACCTCAAGCAATGACATTAGACAATACATAAGTGAGAAGCCTATTGTGGTATACAGAACGGGACAAACCTTAAAGAACATCTTTGAAAGGAGTTACCAGATTCAGAATGGGGGCCATATGAAGAAGTGTGGGACATGCAATTATTGTCAACATATTAAGCAAGGGTCAAAATTTAACACAAATGGTATTAAGCTCTATTTACAAAAAAAGTGCAGCTGTTATACTGAGAAGGTGGTTTATTGTGCTTTCTGTTCCGAATGTGCTTGTTTTTATATTGGAAAGACAGAAAGGAAACTTAAAAACCATATTTATGAAATTTTGAGGGATATCAGACTGCAAAAAGAAACCAATGCCCTTGCAAAACATTGTATGGAATGGCCCGGACATGATTTTAAATTCATCGTTATTGAAGTTATTGAACTAGACCCAAGAGGTGGACTTTGGACTTTATATTTGGAGAAAAGTGAGGCCATATGGCAGTTGAAAACGAATGCAACTCAATGGCCAGGCTTAAATGAATTTGTTGCAATTACTTGCTTTTTAAGATTAAAAGCTTTAGACAGATGATGCTTCTAAAGAAATAATCTTGTAATTTTTAATAGTTGAAGCATATGCATTAATTTTATGTTTTATATATATATATATATATATATATATATATATATATATATATATATATATACATATACATACATTTGTGAATTTTATACTGTATCTATTATGTATTTATTTATAGATGTATTTATTCATTTATATTACAATATATTAGGGTTATTTGAAGTGTACAACATATAGGAAATGTTGAGGTTTTATTAGATTTTATTTACACATACTCAATTTTATTTTAATAATGTATTTTATAGTTATGTATTTATATGTATTATAGTGGGTAATATTTAGGATAATGAATGTTTTATGTGTGATTATCTGACATTATTAGATGTAAATTGTAGGAATAGTCATTGCTCATGAAGTATTCATGAACCCTGGATGTTGATTGGTTCAGTAATTAACTTTATATTATAAATTTTCTGTCAGTTGGGGCATGCTCTGTCTTGACAAGTCTCCAAATGGTTGGAGACGAAGGCGCTTGATTCAGTGGATGTATCTGATTTATTTTTATTTTATTTGTTAAATTAAAGTTCTTTCTGTAAGCACTTCTTAGTTTCTTATTTAAACATTTTTTATCTTTCTTCATCTTGTTGCAACCAAAGCCGATTTTTGGATGTATATATATATATATATATATATATATATATATATATATATATATATCTTTATATAGATGTAATATATATATATATATATATATATATATATATATATATATATATATATATATATATATATATATATATATATATATATATATATATATATATATATATATATATATATATATATATATATATATATATATATATATATATATATATATATATATATATATATATATATATATATATGTGTGTGTGTGTGTATATATCTATCTATATATATATATATATATCTATACATATATATATATATATATATATCTATATATATATATTTATATATATACACGTATATATGTATAGGTGTATGTATATATATGTATGTATATATATATATATATATATATATATATATATATATATATATATATCAGTATTTATTGGTAATGTATCTATATATTGTTGTAAACATATATAGATCTCCCTACATATTTCTCTCTCTCTCTCTCTCTATGTATGTTTCTATTCAGATCTATATATTTATCAATGCCAATCCTTCCTATTTGCACATTGTTTCTTTCCTTATTATAAACTGGCTGTAACGAAGGGTATGTTTGAGAAAACATCCTAAAACTATACAGCTGAGATGGCTTATTGGTAAATTGCATTGACAATGCTGTGCAGAATCCTGGGTTCAAGACCTGCAAGGGCTGCTTATTTTGCTGCTAGGCAGAAGAAGGACTGTTGGATACAAAGTGGTTAAAGCAATTTTGAGCAGCTTTGAGCATGTTTGCATGGGTTTGCGTGACAGTAAGTGGTGCTAACGTACGGTTAAATGGATAGGCGCTTACAATGTGTAGGCTTCGTTTACCAGTGCGCAGATCTGATTAGCAGTTTCATTTAAGCAATGCTTACACCTGCTCAGCCTTGGGAACCAGTCTGATAAAATAGCAGGGTAATGACATATTTAATAGGTGTATTTAATTCCCTGTATATAACATGCTTCTCTGTCTTGTCATTGCAGTAGCAAGGGGTGTGAGTATACTGTATGGGATACCTGAGTATACATGGGTAGTACCGCAATCTTTTCTCTTTGGATTTGTTTAATACATGGGTAGTATCCCAGGTTATATGCAGTCACACTTGCATGTTACACCAGCTACAGTGCACTGGTTGACAGAAATAGTTTAACACATATTGTATCATTGTATTGTAGAACATGCTGGAGGGATATATTCTCTTCACAGAGACTTCCCTTACTATGGAACAGGGTCCCAATCTACATAAGACAGAGCCCCTCACTATCACTCTTCAAGAGGAACCTTGATGAGTGGATGGGTAACAGAAAGTTCACACCGGGGATCACACCAACAGCACTACTAGATAGGGGCCAAGGGTACTAGCTGCTATTACAAGGGTCTAGAGAACTACTAAAGGGGAGGTGAATACCACACAACGTGGCTGGGCTAATATATGCCTTTGGGCAGATAGTCCAGTAACAACCTATGAACCTATGAACCTGTTACTTTAGTACTTTTAACAGTGCTTTTTCAAGTAAGAGTAGATTGCAGATTGTAGTACTGGAACCATACACCCCTGAATGCAAAGCTGAACTCTGAGTACTGAGTATCTCATTACTGGTGTTTGAGCCACATGTTTATATGCATCTCCTACTGGATATTATTCTGATATCTTGATATTAACTGTAGACTACTATGTTACTCATCTAAATTGTTAGTATATTGTTGTGTTGCACCTTTTTGTAATTCATTGTTATTATCATTGCTATTTTTTCCACAATCTATAAGCTTAATGGAGCTTATCTACCTGGGCCTCTACTGAAAATGGACATGTATCCAGTTAGACTAGCCCAGTCAACAAATGTAAAATAAATAAATAATAAAACTTGTTTCGACATGTCATTGAGGACTGCTGTCATGTAGTAATGGCATACCTTTTGGTTTCAGATATGTATCTTTCGAAACATTCATCCTAATGCATAACCTGTTGGCTATCTACTTTCATCTCTGTCCTCTGTACCGATGTGCAGATGTCAGGTATTGTTACGGCCATACCACTATGTAGGTGCCCACATTGTATTGTGCTGTAGGCCTGGACACTACTACTAGTTCTGACATATGGGGCATTCCTTAATGTGGGCCTTGCCCCATTTCCTTGCCTGTGTGAGGGGCGTTACAGAGGTAGTGGCCTACAGATTCACGTACAGTGGGTGGCAATACGCCACAGGACCGGACATGTGGAGACAGCCAACCAACACGGGGGACATATCCCTAGATTTGTGAACAGATTCTGTGCCTTCAGTGCTGTTATACACATGGTGGATTGATAGATTCACAGGGTTTGTGTAGACATGCATTTAGTGTGTGATGTCATGACTTACAGTGATATGTCTCTGACATACCTCTCCACTGGCACGCTGTCCCCAGACTGACCATCTGCTTGCTATGTTTTGTGTGTTCACCAGATAGTTGGTATCCTTGGTAAATCAGTTGTGGACTCTGGAGAATTCAGTCAGTAAATGCTCATATCTGTTGGTATTACCAACGTCATATTTCTCATAAAGGATGTTACAACAAACCCAGTGACATCTGCAACTGTCTCAATGTATGACAGCAGTATGTCCAATCTACCCCTGTGTTTGGGCTTTTGTTCCCACCTAGGTGATACAGGGGTTGATGCCAGCTTAGTGAGTGGGGAATGTTATCAAAGGCTTTTTCCAGATCAGTGTAGGCTGTATGTGTCACCTTGCCTTCATCCACTGCCACCAAGAAGTTGACCAGGTTGAATGTGGAGGTGTGGCCTACTCTTCACAAAAATAAACTGGGATCCTGAGTCTGAAAATTCCCATATCCCTGTTTATTAGGTGCATGACGATGTATTCCATAGCTTCGCATAACAGTCTTGTCAGGCAGTTGGGGCAGTAATGCCCAAGGTCTGTAGTCACATCTTGTTTGTGGAGAGGGGTGACTGTAGCAGTGCACAATTTAGTAGAAACAAAGCCTGATGTGAGGCTGTGCTTGAACAGGGCACACAGGTAAGGTGTCAGATCACTCTGTAGGTCATGTTAAACACAGCCAGGGATATTGTCAGGTCCCATAGAAGCTGTGTTTTAACCTGTGTTGCAGTAATTCTGGGTGCCTGGCAGTGTACTGGTATTGTGATTTATGCTTGGGGGGGGGGTGAGGGGTAATGTTTCCATTCAAGATGCCAGCCAGTATATTGGCATTATTTGTTGGCTCAGTCTGGGAGGTACCATTGTGTAGTAGCTCAGAACAAATTTTGATATTGCCATGGAGATTCTTTACATAACTCTATGAGGTCTTGTGGTTGTCTTTACTATGTGGTCCAATTCTGTTCTCACAGCTAACTTTGTAGTATTTGATGGGGGATCTCACCTTTCAATTGAGGCTGATAAGTGTTGATTTCCAGTCTTGGAACTTCATGTTATTCCATATCGGTTCCCTCCTTCTGTTGTACAGTGTCTGTATGGTAGGGTATCAGCTGCCCAGATCACCAGATCAGCTTCCTTTTATTGGAGGTGAGGATCCTGGTTGTAGTGGGTATGGCAGAACCCATGCATTTGTGTACATGTTCATAGTGCATAGCTGGTTGATTCAGCTGTCATGTACCTAGTCTCCATTTGCATGGCTGCCGTGAGGTTAGCCACCTCTGATTTTATGAGGCCATAGTTAGCTTTGGAAAGGCTTTTCATGGTGGTTACCTGTGCAGGGTGGTAGGAGGGCTGTGG